>NC_142088.1:81028652-81332304 GCF_054644295.1 Miniopterus natalensis
TCTATAACTGTTTCTTCAGTCTCAGCTAAGGTAACTGAATTTAACAAGAATTTATCCATAGTGTGTGCCTATCTTGTGTCTAGCCCTGTGGCCAGGAAAGTGGAAGATCAGAGATCCAGGAAAGAAGAAAGTACGCTTTTATGATGCTAGAGTTGGACATCATGTAATCAAAGCAGGAGATAAAGTGCCCTGTAGGGTCAAGAGTTAAGCATTTTTTAAGCTTTCTGGCAAGGGATCCACAGACATTATTGTTTTTAACACTTGCAACCATCTTATGAGTAGATAGTAAAAGCTCCATTTTCTAAATAATGAAACCAGAGCAGAGGGGTTGTGTGGCTTCCCCAAGGTCACACAGTGGATGAAATCAAGATTTAAACCTCTGATTTTGAAGAACACGTTGTTAGATTTTACATTAGAAGGGTTATTGAGTTCAGAAAAAGTAGGCTCAGAGTGTGACTAATAATAAGAAACATTTACTTAGTGATCACAAGGCACCTACCACCTTTTTAAGCCCTTTCCCAATTATGACTCATCTCACCTTTCATAGCAACTCCATAATGTAACTTTACTTTAAAAATAAGGAAATGAGTGCACGGAGAGTCTCAGTCAGTAGCCTAAAAACACACAACTAAGTGGAAGAGTAGGGATTTGAACCCCAAAGAAGCTGGTCCTTCATGTTGCCCACTACACTATATTAAATAGTGCTGATTATGTTCATTTTTCTCCCCACCCAAAACCTGTGGCCAGGATTTTGTTTGTGTGGACTATTGAATTAGTTTGTCTTGAATCAAAGCAGAAATTTCCAAACTCCTGACAACCTGTCCTGGCCTTTGTTTTCATAACCTGGAAAGCTGTATTTACAGCTGATGTTCTTGCAGGTGAGGATACATGTTTGAATATCACTGTGCTAAGAAACACCAGGGAACACAGTGAAGGTGGAGAGGGTGAACACACCGAACTCTTCCCTCTGGCATGCCAGGACTTCAGAGCTTACATGTGATCAAAGTTTACAGATGATGGATAGATAATAATATTGATAAATAGATCACAAATATATAATAAATGGATAGATGAGTGGATGGATGATGATAGAGATAGATAAATATAGACAGATAGATATAGATGATAGATAGATAATAGATAGATGATACATAGATAGATGATACATAGATGATAAATAGATGATAGATATAGATAGATGATAGATGATAGATAGATTAGATAGATGATAGATAGATGATAGATGATTGATAGATAGATGATAGATAGATGATAGATAGATGATAGATAGATGATGATAGATGATAGATAGATAGATGATAGATAGATAGATAGATAGATAGATAGATAGATAGATAGATGATAGATAGATAGATAGATAGATAGATAGATAGATAGATAGATAGATGATAGATGATAGATAGATGATAGATAGATAGATAGATGATGATAGATAGATGATAGATAGATAGATACAGATAGATAGATGATAGATAGATGATGATAGATGATAGATAGATATAGATAGATAGATGATAGATAGATAGATAGATGATAGATGATAGATAGATAGATAGATAGATGATAGATAGATAGATGATAGATAGATAGATAGATAGATAGATAGATAGATAGATAGATAGATAGACAGATGATAGATGATGATAGATAGATAGATAGATATAGATAGATGATAGATAGATAGATATAGATGATAGATAGATAGATAGATAGATAGATAGATAGATAGATAGATAGATAGATAGATAGATGATAGATAGATAGATGATAGATAGATAGACAGATAGATAGGTGATAGATAGATAGATGATAGATAGATGATAGATATAGATAGATGATAGATGATAGATGATAGATAGATAGATATAGATGATTAGATAGATAGATAGATAGATAGATAGATAGATAGATAGATAGATAGATAGATGATAGATAGATGATAGATAGATAGATAGATGATAGATAGATATAGATAGATAGATGATAGATGATAGATAGATAGATAGATAGATAGATAGATAGATAGATGATAGATGATGATAGATAGATGATAGATAGATGATAGATAGATGATAGATGATAGATAGATGATAGATAGATAGATGATAGATAGATTGATAGATAGATAGATGATAGATGATAGATGATAGATAGATGATAGATGATAGATAGATAGATAGATAGATAGATAGATAGATAGATAGATAGATAGATAGATAGATGATAGATGATAGATAGATATAGATAGATTTTTCTTTTAACTTCTGACCAAACTAGAAAGCCAGTGCCAGGGTAGGAAAATTTCATATGTGAAAGGGTCAATTGCTCAGCTCCTCATTTATCACCCAGGACAGATGGTAAGAGTTCTGCTGGCAAGACTACATGGTAGAAAGCCTGTGCACAAGGAAAATAGTCTCTCTGTATCATTAATAATCTCCTTGCACAAGTTTGACACAAGTGTAACAGTGCTGTCAATTTCAAGGAATAATGTCTGTTTGGACAATTAATATACTATCGCTGCCACTGTGGACATTAGACCAGAAAGACTGAACCAAATGTCTTGATATGTGGCAGCCCAGAGGAATTATGAAACAATTTTTAAGAGGAAAAGTTTTCCAAAAGAAAAATATACTCCATTTCTTATCTACTTTGACAAATAGGAGCTTTGAATAAGATTTTATTTTATTTGGAAAAATAATTTAATAAAAGATTATTGGGCCCAAATAAATTAAATCCCTTGCAGTGTGTCAGTGTGTCTACATAAACATAAAATTCATTAGTTTAAACATCTTGTACTGTATTTGCTTGAATATCTGAAAAATATTTCTCTTTCCCCCCCCCCCCAGCTCACACACACACACACACACAAAATGAAAGAAAAGAACAAAGGGGAGAAAATAGCAAAGCTATAAAGAATTTTGGTGGCCAATGTAAAAGTGAACACTGACTCGCTTTCTAAGTAATGGAACCAAATACTTGGTTTAGCAGGATTCTGCTCTGTATCTAATTACTCCAGGAGGATTTTCATAGAACTGATAGTCACTTTCGCAGAGAGTACGTACGAGGTATGCCCACTCGGTTGAAGGGGAAGGAAATGAAAATGTGTGTTTCCAGTTTTAATGAAAGGAGCAGGATGGCTGTCCTTTCATAGCTGCTTTAATGCAATTGGTTCCACTTAGGGGAGATGACGTGTTGAAATCTGATGAGTAAAGATGTGCAGATTGCTTCCCCAGTAATTGGATTTAAGCAACAATAACACTGGGCATTGTCAGATTCTTTACAGCTTTTTTTGAAAATGTCTCCTCCTTTCTTTCTTGGAAAAAGGCACATATTATAGAACACCATGACCTTACCCAACAGTAATGAAGAAAATTAAAAATTAGTTCACCTAAGTGCATCTGTATTTGAACCAAGCATGTGTTAAGTCTATGCAACTTCTAACTGCATAATTTCTTCTCCTCACATCCTCCTGTTATAAAAACACAGAATTTTAGGGCTGAATGGTGTACTTTAGGAGTAGTTTTGGTGTAATGTAAGAGATGAGACAAGGGCCTAGAGAAATAAGGTAACTTAACTATGGGTGTATAATAAATTGATGGCAGAAGTGGGGTCAAGCTGAGAATGCCTCATTCTGCTTCTCCCACAGTCAAAGAACAAAAGGCCTGAGAAGCAGGGGCAGGGGAGTAACTGAGGTCAAGTGAAGAGAGGGTCTTGTGGTCTAAATGTTTCCATTTCCCTAAGTTTCATAAATTGAAATCTTAACCCCTAAATGTAATAGTATTTGGACATGAGGCCTCCAGCAGGTGATTATGTCATGAAGGTGAAGCTTCGTGAATGTGACTAGTGCTTTTATACCAGAGTCCCGCAGAGCTCCCTAGCCCCTCTGCCCGTTAGGGTGAAGAGGAAGTCTGTGACCTGGGAAAGTGCCCTCCCCTGACAGTGCTCTTAGACTTCCACTTCTCTGAAATGTGAGTGATTCATGTTTTTCATAAGCCACCTAGTCTGTGGTAGGTTGCTATAGCAGCCCAAGTAGACTAATTAAGACAGAGCATCAGGGAGCAGGGACCAGCCATCCTGGGGAAAGACTTCGAGGAGCTAAAGAAGCGTGATGGCTGATGAAAGGTAATTGGCTGGTATAAGCAGACCCTTGGTAACTTTTTAGTCCATACTCACAAAGGGAAGAAAAACAACTCAACCTATCTCAACTTAAAGGACAAATTTACATCCTTATGTAACCAAGAAGGCTGAATTTAGAGGCAATTTCAAGTATTCTTGCACTCAGGTGCCCAGATGACCATGAATGCTTTCTCTTGCGCTCTCTTTCTAGTTCTCTGTATTGGCCTAACTTCCTCCTACAAATAAAGTCTTCCCTGTGATGAGGAAGGGGACCACCTGTAACCCCGTATCTATATTCTCTAAGATTAGCAACCTTCGCTGAAAAAGAACACCTGCCTTCCCATGTCCTAACTTTAATCACAGTGCAGAACATCGATTTGCCCTGCTTAGGTTATATACCAACACTAACTCAAGAAATGGGTAAATATGACTGCGAGATTTCGGTCACATTTCAATCTTATACCTGGGTGATACAGAGAGGTTTGATGTTTCATTGACCAACTGGGAGTGGAGACTAAGATAAGAGTATCTTGACCTGGCCAGTTTGGCTCATTGGTTAGAGCACAGGCCCATGGACTGAAGGGTCACGGGTTTGATTCCAGCCAAGGGCACATACCTCAGTTACAGGCTCACCCTGGCCACGGTGCGTGCAGGAGGTAAGCAATGGATGTATCTCTCTCACATTGATGTTTATCTCTCCATCTCCCTTCCATTGTCTCTGAAAAAGCAATGGAAAAAATATCCTCAGGTGAGGATTTTAAAAAAACAAAAAGAGAGAGTATCTTAAAGGGAAGAGAATATGTAACATAAGAAACAGGGAAGAAACTTGCTAAAAAATGAAAACAATGGCTTGAGTTTTCCTGCAAGTATCATGTACAATTAAAAGCACACACAATGCTTTCCAAGAGGTTATAGCCCTAAGTCACTTCCAGATGGCACATATTCATCTCATGTCATGAATCCATTGTTCTTGAAACTTAAGGGATATTCATTCTGCTCCTATACCTCTTGAAATTGTATTTCAATATTTTGTGGTCTAAAAATAGAATAAATTATCAATTTTATCATCCAAAGCATACCAATTAAAAATGAAGAGAAAATAAAATAACCCCCAATATCCTCATTTAGAAAGCAGAGAAAAGGAATAACATAGTTTCTTTATCCATAATGCATACCACATATTTCCAGACAGAAAGAGCAATATCTCTCTATACTAGTGGGGAAATGAGATTCTTGCTTGGTCAGTCTGTCTTCCCAACTTCTGTTCTCTGTTGCCTTTCCCTCCATGGGCATGCCTGACCCAGGCATGGAAACAACTTACATTCTAGAAGTTTTATCCCTTCAGGAGTCCACTTCTTGTAGGTATCATTTTAAGGATTTGGGGTTTGCCATAGAAATTAAAAAACAAGCAAACACATTATTATTTGAAAATATTATGTTTCTCTGACAGTACAACTACTTTAAAATTCCTGTCAACTCTTATGCTAGCACATGCTTATGAACTCTGATTAGCAAGAAGCAATGGGGCTGTTTTGAAAACATGATCCAATTGCCACCTAGAAGACTGTTTCTCATAGCAGTAGACCTTGTTGCTGGGCTATCGTGGATGTCCCAGGACATTTCTAAGAAGCCCTGTCAGGGACCAAAAGTTTCATTTATCTTCCAAGAGTTTTAATAGCCAATGATTTTCCATTGAGTCCCTCTCTGGAATTTCCTTTCACTGCAGGTGCTGCTTTGCTGAAGTTTTGCCCTTTCCCTGGGTTTAGCTCACGCACATCCTATGACTGGTCGATGCAGAGGTATAAATGTCTGTCCTCCTTGTTCAACCTCAGATAATTCTGAAGGGCAAACTCAGCTTCATAACTTCAGATAGGGTTGACTGATGACTCTTGTCACTGCATCATTCTGTTGCATGTTCGGTGCTCAATCCCACTTCCTTTATTCCCCAAGACATGTTGATTCTGAAAACTCCTCCACCTCAATCAACCTCCTGCCTTCACATCCCCTAATCAGAATCTGCTTCTCAGGGAACCCAACATATGAGAGGTGTCACCAGGAATGGCCCAGGGGAGAACATTCTACATTTTGGAGATTTTGGAGCTGAACTAGGTCAACTCTGTGCTGGCAAACAATGAAGATCCTAGAAATGGTGATTGGTGGAGTATGGATAGTCCTTGGCATGTTGGAGTGGCATAAATTGTTGAAAGATTCCCCAGTGAGCCCTTGCTGGGTGGCTCAGTTGTTTGGAGTATTGTCCCATACACCAAAAGGTTACAGGTTTAATTCTGGTCAGGGTACATAGCTAGGTTGTGGGTTTCATCCCCAGTCAGGGTGCATATGCGAGGAAACCAATCGATGTTCCCCTCTCACATTAATGTTTCTCTCTCTCTCCCTTTCCTTTCCTCTCTCTAAAAAAATACTCTCAAGTGAAGATTAAAAGAAAAAAGATTTCAAGACTCCCCAGTGATGAACTGGGATGGTATACCAGGAAAAGGGAAAGCACAGATATGTGCAGTGTATCAGATTATTATGAATAATTGAGAATTAATAATTATAAGGATTATGAAACTGGGTGGATATTACTGTGGGCAGTAAATGCTTTAAATATATAAGCAAAATGAAAGGTTGAGATGAATAATTTCCAACCAAAGGTTAAGACCAGAACATCTCTCTACAGAGCATCCATCATCTAAAAAGATTCTCATCTACAATGGGAGAGAAGGAAAAGCTGAGGGTAAGGCTCAATGAGAAGTTAAATATTCAAACTTACCAGGTCTGTTATGACAAGATCAGGGCTTTTATTGGAAGGGAATGGACTCTGGGACAACCAAAAGCTGTCAGATTTTAGGAGGGCCCTCAATCAGTTAGGGTTCCACCAGAAAAAAACAGACCTGTAGGATAAATATAGGCATCACAGTGTGTGTGTATACACATGCACATATGTTCCTGCACATGTGTGTGTGTGTCTGTGAGTGTGTTTTGTTGCAAGGAATTGGTTTATGCAACTGTGCAGGCTGATTAAGAAAGTCTAAAGTCTGTACATATGGGAGGCGGTCAGGAGGGGCCAGCTGGAAACTTACAGGTACGAAGTAAAACTACAGGAGAATCTCAACTCTGCTCTCAAAGCTTTTCAGCTGACTTCAGTCAGGCCTCCAGATTATCTACTATAATCTCCTCAAAATCAACTTTGTAAAGTCAACTTCTTACAGATGCTGATCACACCTACAAAATACTTTCATAGCAATGCCTAGGTTCACATTTGATTGAAAAACTGGTTACTATGGCCTGGCATAGCTGACACATAAAACTGATCCTCAAGGCCTAGAGCAGGAAAGGACTCTGCACCAGCTGCAGGCTGTGTTCGTCACAGTATTATATCCCAGCTCTGTGGAGGAAGCAAGGCACTGTTTACATATAAGACCTTCTTAAGGTCGCACAAGGTTACGATTAAAGAGTTATCTATGATGAGAAAAAATGCCATGTGTTGTTTATGTTGTGGCCCAATAGAATTACAACATAGATTGGGTCCTAAGAACAAAGCCATTATCCACTTCTTAGAAACAGCTCATGGTGTGCTACTGACCCTTGTTAGAGCTGGAATCCATAACCATGGGACAAAGGACTATGTGAACAGAGCCCATCACAAGGTGGGAACTGTGAGACTCACCAAGAAATAATGTCAAGAAGACCCAACAGGCTCAATCTTAAGATGAGGGCACAAGCAAGCTTCATAATTCCCCATGTCACACATCACCATTCCACTAGCACCCCTTTCTCTCCCCTCATATTTATGACCAGATTGGGTGGGATTGGAGCAATTTTCGATACGAGCTATGGAGAAGATAAATAACTGAGCTTGATTCACTAATAGGACAGTTTAATATATGGATAGAAGTTAAGAAACAAAAAACAAAAAACAAAACCGTGTCTAAACTACGGCCGCACTCAGAGTGGGCCTAAAAGGTAAAAGTGAAGGGAAATCCTCAAAAATCTCTAACAATTATCTATTGCTGCATAACAAAGTTACCACAATCTTACTTGCTGTAAACAATGTATATTTTTTATCTCACAGTTTCTGTGGAAGAATCAGGGCACAGCTTACTGAAGGCCTGTGTTTATGGTCTCACAGGTGTTGGCTATGACTGCAGTCTCATCTGAGGCTCAGCTGGTAAAGGGCCCATTTATAAGCTTACATGGAATTACACAGCATTCTGTTCCTTGTCGGCTCCTGGACTGTGTGCCTGGTTCCCTGGTGGCTACTGGCCACAAGCAGCCTTTAGTTACCTGCCAAATGGCCTTTTTTGTAGTCAGCCCACACCATGAAAGCTTGTTTCTTCAAAGTTAGCAAAAGGGAGAGTCCTATTAAAGTGATCATTACAGTCTTATATAACATAACCACATGCATTTAATTATATACATCTCATCGCTTTTTTCTGTTGGTTAGAAGCAAGTCATAGGGTCACATCTTCTACAGGGTTGAATAATATCCCCCTGAAATCCATGTCTTTTCCAGAATCTAAGAATGTGACCTCATTTGGAAATAGGGTCATTATGAATGCGAACAGTTAAGTTAAAGTCATACTGGAGTACTTATTTCAATAATACTAGTGTTTCTACAAGAGAAGAAGAAACAGAGACACAGACTCATATGAAGAGTGTTACTAGACAATGGAGAGAGAATAGAGTGGTGTCTGCAAGCCCAGGAACCTGAAGGATTGCCAGAAACAACAGAAACTGAAGGAAAGACGTGAACTAAACTGTCCCCTTGCATCTTCAGAGAGAACATGCCCCGCTGGCACCTTGATTTTGGAGCTTCAGGCTTCAGAGCTGTGAGATAATACATTTCTACTATTTTAAGCCACACAGTTTATGGGCATATCACTTAAGCAGAAGGAATTACACAAGGGCATGGATTCCAGGATCGAGGACTAGAAGGAACTATTACAGTCTATCCTTTGACTCCCAATGATGCACGTTCCTCTCAGGTGCAAAATACATTCACTTCCTGCTGATGTCCCTAAGAGTCTTATTCTATTACAGCACCTGCTCAGATCCTACATTTTCATCATCTATATGAGATACCAATGTGGATGAGGCTTCTTCAATGTGGTTATACTCAATCTGTCTGCAAAACTAAAAAGACAGGCTTTGTGTTTCCCTCCACATACACAAACCTGACGTGCACGGGAAATGGAAGGTAAAAGGAATGTGGTGAAGTGGAAGGTACAGGTTCATAGCAATTCTGAAATCCAGCAAGAAAATGTTGAGTGTTCTTATATTAGGCTTCAAGGCTTGGGACTACTTCTCTTTGACCCTTGGTTCTACCCTCTGGGCCCTTGTTCCCCCTGGGTCATCCTTCCTTTTTTAACAAAAAGGCAACACACATGTGATGCTAAGCCGCTTTTATTTTTTAATTAATATGCTTCTTGCCAGGAGAATTTTGAAAGATTGATAGCTTCCTTTTATTTTGAAATTTGTCTGTTTATTTTAGCCTTCACTGAAAGTTTTTCTTTATTTCTGAAATAATTTTCTCAAATACTGGGTGGGTCTTCTATAAATTTTCTTAGACTTCAGTCCATTAGACAAAAGCTACACACAGATATCATTTTCAGATAAGCACTTTTATTCCTTGAGCATCTACTGAGATGCCTAAGGGAAATCACTCTTAAAATTTACTAGGCACTCTTAAATTTACTCTAAAGTTATTAGAGGGCTTATTATTTGCCTTAGAGTTACCTATGTATAAGGCAAACCCTTAATCTCTTGAAAGGGTTATTTCTGTGAATAAATACTTCACTGACACTTAAATATTTCTGTAGTTTTAACAAAAGGTTGTATAGAAACATCTATCACTTCTTTATTTAAAGCAGGGCTTATTTCTTAAGTCATGTGTTCAGAATCCATTTTTAATTTTAGCATGATTTACCATCTAGAGAGGCTGAGAAGAGGTCCAACATTAGAAAATATTAGATTACTCATGGGCTTTGGTAAATGGTTTCATTGATTATTCAGGAATTAAAGGAAAGAGATTGGGAAAATCAAGGTCAAGAAAGTCTGGGGTAAAGTTATGTGGATGGACACATGAAGTAGGTACAAAATTGAAGGTGTTTGTGCTATTTATCAGCACCCACTAAAGAGTATCAACTATGAAGGAGGCACTAAGCCACCAAGTCGCCTGAATGACACGCCAGATGACATCAGCCAGCCATTGTCATCTATGATTCCACTGCAAATTCAAAGAGAACATGAATGCCATAGCCTTAGTGGAGAAATGGATGTTGTGCATGAGTCCAACAGCATGAGTCTCCATTCAACAAATGAGTTAGCAACATTTAACAAGAGTGAGAGAAAAAGAAAAAGAGAGTTACAGTTTTTCTGGGCTTTAGACTTGTTCCCAACACTTTGGATTTGGACACTAGGTCATTTAGCTTTTTGCCTAGCTCTATAAAAAACTCCATCATGTTTTGCAGAATGATTTTCTTTCCATTTAATTAAGTCTATAGTTTAGTGATAGAATCAGCTTTTTAGGGATTCTGATCTCTACTAAGGTGACCATCTAAAGATGCATAATGAATTGTAGCAGGATATTCTACTGGCCAGTTTATTCTGTTGACCTACTTGGAGAATTTGTTCAGCACCTTCTCCAGACAGGTAAAAATCTACCCAAGATAAATACTCATTGTTAGTTCTGGCCATATGTCCAAAATACCACAACAAAGACCAACATTGAGCATTGAGACCCTAAATCATCTCTCCAGGAAACCAATCCACCACTTGGTGGCAAGTTGACTATTTTGAACACCTTCCACTTTGAAAGGGACAACAATTTATCTTGTCACATGTTCTCAGTATGGGTCTGTCTTACCTGACCACAGGACCTCAGCTGATCCTCCTATATAAAGGCTTATGCATTGTTTTATCCGTTACATAGGACCTCATAAAACACTGCATCAGAAAAAAGAAGACACATTTACCACATAAGGAGTATGGCAGTAGGCACATGACCATAGGATCCACTTGCCCTTCCCCAGACTACCTTACCCAGAAGCTGCCAGAAAGTGAAAAGCCTGTTAAAGGTGTACCTAATGTGCTGATTAAGAAAGAATATCATATGAGAAGGAGCACCATCCACACCAGGTATACATCTTAAAGCAATAATAATTATATGCTGTGAAGTTTCCATTGGATAAAACAAACAAGTCTTCAAACCAACAAGTGGAAGTAAGAGGAGCTATGTGTCCAAGGGCCCACTTGGAAAAGCCGTGCCCCATTCTCATGACTCTGGGATCTTTGGTTTAGAAGTTCTAATTTCTAGGTGGAGAGTGATTGTCCCAGAGGACACAGCTAGAGTCCTATTAAACCCCAAGTGACAGCTGCTTTTTAATCACTTCTGACTCTTCTTGCCTGAAGACAAGCATACAAATAGGGAAGTCAACATCCTGGTAGGATACATGACCCTGATCATTAAAAGGCTGGTATGTAATGAAGGCAGATAATCTAATCTTTATGTTTCTGTACCCCTTTGCTTAATTTTGATAGTAAATAGAAGAGCATAGCAGCAGAGATCCAAGAAAGGTATGGTAACCAGAGGCTCAGGAATGTAAATTTGCTCATATCAAATGGTAAAGCACATAGGCCAATGTAAGTGATAACTCAGGGCAAGGAGAAACTTTAGTGAGCAGTGCAGAAGAGAGGTGAATATTATTTGCATCCCTGAGACTAGCTGTGGTGGCAATAGTTCATTCTAATAACCTTCCTCTTTCAATGGGGTGTCTGGGTAATGCAAAATGATATAAAATGCAGTTTTAAACCATATGATTTATATACTGAATTTTAGTGGCAGCTCCTTTAAGATTCATGGAGACTCTTTCCTGAAGGAAGCTAGTAATTTGTTCATTTTAGAGAATTTAAAAAGTGTAGCTATAGCTCTGCAACAGTGGCTACAAAGACCATCTGATTTAGCCCCGTATAATTTCACAACCACAAATTCATAAGTTCAGTGTGGTTGCTAATGTTTGACTTATTTTGGAAAAACTGTACTTCAGTTGGAAACCTCCTCCTGTACTTTTCTCGGTCAGTGATTACTATCGATTATTGTTGCCTGAATCTAACTCTGCCACCTCATTCTAAGTATGGAGGCATACTACCCTAAGCCTGACCAATCATACTATAACTTTTCCTTGGACAATATGGTTCACTGAGTGGTGTATGATCCAAGAAGGGCCAATAAGTGATCTCCCAAAGAACTGATATATAAACACGAGAAAAAATACCTTCTATTTCCTGTCATTGGTCAACTTAGAGTATATGCCAGTGATCATTACTATTACTATATGTATACCCTATAAACATACTCTATATAACTTATTATCTATTCTCTCTCTATCTCCTCCTCCCTCCCTCCCCACCCTGTCTCTGTATTATCCTTAGAACCAAAGTTTAACACCACCCCTTGACTTTCTGTTTATTTAGACAAGTAAATAATCTTTTAGTTTAAGTTAGATTAATTGATTGCTTGCAAGGGGTGGAGGTAGAAAGGGAATGTATTACTATTTTGAGATAAAATTGACAAACGAGAGCCCAGATAAATGACAGCTAGGGGATACCAGGGTCTTCCCATATCTACTTTCCAGGAAAAATTCTTCAGAAAACAATTTGCAGGCCAGAAGAAAGTGACATGATATATTCAAAGTGCTAAAAAAACTAGCAACCTAGAAGATTCTACCTGGAAAAGTTGTCGTTCAGAATTAAAGGAGATACAAAAAGTTTTCCAGACAGGCAAAAGATGAAAGAGTTCTAGGAGAAGTGAAGTCAAGATGGTTAAGTAGTAAATCCTGAACTCAACCCCTTCCACAAACACATCAAAATTACAACTAAAGTAAATAGAACAACCATGGCTGAGAACCACCTGAGAAATAGCAAAACAATTCATATAACTAGGAATATAAAGAAGCAGCCACATCGAGATGGGTAGGAGAGGCAGAGATGCACTCTGGGCAAGTTCCGTGCCTGTGATGTGGCACTTCCTAAGCAGAAGAAAAATCTGACATGCAGAGGTTGCCCCTGAGTAGCAAGGATCTGATCTCGACTCCAGACTCCCTAGCTTGGGTCTTCTGTGCCAGAAAGAGGAGTCCCCATAAGATCTGGCTTTGAATACCAATGGAAGCTACTTCTGAGATTGATGAAGTGTTATGGGAAATAGAGATGCTACATTTGGAGAGCTCACATGCAAACTCTCTCACTCCAAGCTCCAATGCAGAAGCAGTGTTTAAAGAAGCACCAGTGTCATATGTGGAGGAATTAAACTGACTAATTTTAGGGCAAGGGCTGGAGTGTCAGGGATTAGTGTCAACTCTCTCAGGGGATAGAAGTGTTGGTAAGCACCATTATTCCTTTATTGAGCTTTCCTTTCCGTTAGCTGGTTCAGTGTAGTCAGGTGTAAAACTTGTCACTCTCCATTATCCTGGCTAATAGTGTCTTTCTGAGCCCCGCAACCCACCCAACTAGCTCACTCACCTGTAGATTATTCCAGGAACTCAAGACCCTCCATGTAAACAGTGGCTGGCCTCAGCTTCTACTGCAGTATTTTCCAAAGTCTTTCAAGCCCTGCATGAGTAACAGTTGGACTCAACGTGAACCATAGTCTCTCCCAAGCACCTTCAAGCATTGCACAAGGGCAGCCAAACTTGGCTTGCACTTATCAAGTGTCCCCAGGCCTGGCACAAGCAGCTACCAGATTAGACTCACATAGCTCCAGTTAAGCAGCCACAAGCTTGGCACAAGTAGCAGGTGGCTTAGGCTTAAATTGTAGCTCCCACCAAGAGTTCCCAAGCCTTGCACAAGTGGCAACCAACTTGGATTTCATGTGAGCCCTTCTCCAGATCCTCAAAGAGTGACACATCTTTCAACTTGTCCTGGGCAGTGTCAGGACCCCACCCAATCAACTCCACAATTGGTACACCTTACAGGTGACATCAGCTGTTACCAAAGTCCCACTAAAGCGAATCCCACTTTGAAAGATCAGTCTCTGAACAACAGTGTGGTCACTGTAATCACAATCAGTCCTCAGAGCCAGTGAGTCTAACATTAACCCCACCAACAAATATGCCAGCAGCACTTGCCAGACAACTACAATAGAGGAGCACACACAGTCTACACTGTGGACAACCTGGGGCAGAGTTAGAAGAGAGGTTGTGCTACTGGGCCTGATGAGACACATTCTACAAAATGCCACTTTGTGAAGACAGTAGATATAGTGGATCTTCCTAATATGTAGAAAAAAACACAAGCAGCAACCAAAATGAGGAGAAAAATATACTACATATGAAACAACAGGACAAACTCCAGAAAATAATGAAATGAAGCAGATACAAACAATTTCCCAGATAAAGAGTTAAAAATAATGGTCATAAAGATGCTGAATGACCTCAAGAGATAAATAGATAAATTTAGTAAAAACTTCAACAAAGAGAAAGAAAGTATAAAGGAGAATCCAACAGAACTGAAATATACAATAACTAAAATTTTTAAAAATACACTAGAAGGAATCAACAGCAAATTAGGTCATAAGTAATAATAAATCAGCAACCTGGAAGAAAAAGTACTGAAAAGCCCACAATCCGAACAGCATAAAACAATAATCATCATCTTCATCATAATTTTTCAAAAATGATCCTTAAATGAGAATATCTAAGGGACTTCTGACACAAGATGAAGTGTACCAACATTTGCACTATATCAGTCCCAGAAGAAGAGGAGAGAGATGATAGAAAACCTATTTGAAGAAATGACTGAAAACACCCCAAACCTAATGAAGAGAACAGACATACAATTTAGTAAGTATAGAGAGACCCAAACAAGATAAGCCCAAAGAAGCCCACACCAAGACACATCATAATTAAAATGCCAAAAGCTAAATAGAGAAGCTTAAAAGTAACAAGAGAAAAGAGCTAGCTATTTACAAGGAAGCTTGTGGTAAGACTATCAGTTGTTTTTCCAACAAAATACTTGCAGGACTGAAGAAAATGGCACAATATATTCAAAGGGTGAAGAGGGGAAAATACTGACAACCAAGGATACTCTACCTAGAAATGTTATCATCCAGAATTAAAAGAGAGATAAAGATTTTCTCAGATAAGCAACAGCTAGAAGAGTTTTATTACCACTACACCAGCATTATAAGAAATGTTAAAAGGAATTATTTAAACAGAAAAGGTCAAAACTAAAAATAAGAAAATATAGAAAATTTTTAAAATATCAATGATAAAAGCTAGTAAAAGTGATAAATCAACCAATTATAAAACTAGTATGAAAGTTAAAGGAAAAGAAGAGCATGTGTAATTAAAGTAATGAGTTAAGGACTACTCACACAAGATGTAAAATTTAATAACAAAAAAAAGTGTGGTGGTGAATAAAAAAATGCAGTGCTTTTAGAATGCATACAAATTTAAGCAACCATCAACTTAAAATTAATATAAATGTAGCTTGGTATATATAAACCTCATGGTAGCCACAAATCTAAATTTATACTAGTTACAAAGAAAGAAAGAACAAAAGAAAGAAAAAGAGAAGAAAGGAGGAGAAAGAAAGAAAGAAAGAAAGAAAGAAAGAAAGAAAGAAAGAAAGAAAGAAAGAAAGAAAGAAAGAAAGAAAGAAAGAAAGAAAGAAAGAAAGAAAGAAAGAAAGAAAGAAAGAAAGAAAAAGAAAGAAAGAAAGAAAGAAGAAAGAAAGAAAGAAAGAAAGAAAGAAGAAAGAAAGAAAGAAAGAAGAAGAAAGAAGAAAAGAAAGAAAGAAGAAGAAAGAAAGAAGAAAGAAAGAAGAAGAAAGAAAAGAAGAAAGAAAGAGAAAGAAAGAAGAAAAGAAAAGAAGACAAAGAAAGAAAGAAGAAGAAGAAAGAAAGAAAGAAGAAGAAAGAGAGCAAAGAAAAAGAAGAAAGAAAAAAGAAAGAAGAAGAAAGAAGAATGAGAAGGAAAGAGAAGAGAAGAAAAAAGAAAAAAGAAAAAGAAAAGAAAGAGAAAAGAAAAGAAAGAAAAGAAAAGAAAGAAAAGAAGAAAAGAAAAGAAAAAAAAGAAAAAGAAAAGAAAAGAAAGAGAAAAGAAAAAGAAAAGAAAAGAAAAGAAAAGGAAAGAAAAAGAAAAGAAAAGAAGAAAGAAAAAGAAGAAAAAGAAAAGAAAAAGAAAAGAAAAGAAAAGAAAAGAAAAAAGGAAAAAGAAAAGAAAAGAAAAGAAAAGAAAAGAAAGAAAGAAAAGAAAGAGAAAAGAAAAAGAAAAGAAAAGAAAAGAAAGGAAGAAAGAATAGAAAAGAAAAGAAAAAGAAAAGAAAAGAAAGAGAAAAGAAAAGAAAAGAAAAGAAAAGAAAAGAAAAGAAAAGAAAAGAAAAGAAAAGAAAAGAAAAGAAAAGAAAAGAAAGAAAAGAAAAGAAAAAGATCCTAGACTGGTACAGCAAGTCATCGATGTACAAGAGGAGCAAAAGAAGAAAAGAACATGGAAAAACCACAACTGTAACAAGACAGTTAGTAAAATGCCAATAACTACATACCTATGAATAATTACTTTAAATGTAAATGCACTAAATACTTCAATAAAAAGACATAGGGTGGCTAAATAAGTTTTTTTGAAAAGATTTGTGCATACGCTTCCAAAATGAGACTATCATCAGATCAAAAGACACACACAGACTAAAAGTGAAGGGATGGAAATAGATATTCCCTGCAAATGGAAACAAAAAAAATGCTTGGTTAACAATATATCAGACAAAATAAACTTTAACATGAAGACAGTAACAAGAGACAGAGAAGGGTTCTACATAATGATAAAGGAATTAATCTAACAAGAGGATATAACCCTTGCAAATATCTATATATGAAATGTAGGAAGATCTAAACAGCTAAAGCAAATATTCACAGACATAAAGACAGAGATAAAGTAATAGTAGGGAACTTTAACACTGATTGATATCAATTTGTCGATCATCTAGACAGAAAATCAATATGGAAACAGTGGCCATAAGTATCACATATATTAAATGGAATTAATAGGTATATACAAAACATTGCACTCAAACCAAAGATTACAGATGCTTTGCAAGTGCCCATAGAACATTTTCCAGTAGAGACCATATGTTAGGCCATAAAACAAGTCTCCATAACTTAAGAAGATTGGAATCCTATCAAACATCTACTCCAGGCACAATAATATGAAACTAGAAATCAATTACAGGACCATTAGGAGAAAAAACACGTGAGGCTGAACAATAAGCTACTAAACAGTCAATGATTTAACAAAGAAACCAAGGATGAAATCAAAAGATATCTTGAGACAAATAAAAATGGAAACACAGAAGCCCCAAATCTACTGGAGATAGCAAAAGCAGTTATAACAGGGAAATTTCTAGCAATTAAGCCTACTTCAAGAAACAAAAAAAATCTCAAATAAACAACCTAAACTTACATATAAAAGAACTAGAAAAAGAACAAACAAAGTGAAGGAAGAAAATAATAAAGGTCAAAGAAAAATAAATGAAATGGAGACTTAAAAAAGAAATAGAAAAGATCAATGAAAATAAGATATGGTTCTTTGAAAAGAATAAACAAAACTGATAAACATTTAACCAGACTCATCCAGAAAATAAAGAGGGAGCCCACACAAATAAAACCAGAAGTGAAAGAGAAGTGACAAAGGACACCACAGGATTATGAAGGTTTAGATGGGAATAATAACAATTACATAGCAACAATTTGGACAACCTGAAAGATATAAATACATTCCTAGAAATATACAGTCTTCCAAGAAGGAATCAGTTAAAAGCAGAAAAATCTGAACAGACTCATTATTGGTAACAAAATCAAGTCAGTAATTTTTAAAAAGCTCCCAAAACAAAAGTCCTGGACTTGACAGCTTCACTGGATAATTCTACCAAACATTCATAGAAAAAGTAATATCTGTACTTCTCAAAATATTCCAAAAAATTAAAGAAAAGAAGATAAAAGCATCCAAATTGGGAAGAGTGCAGTAAAACTTACTACTTGCAGATGACATGATCCTATATATAGAAAACCATAAAGACTCCACCAACAAACTGTTAGAACTAAGAAATGAATTCAGCAAAGTAGCAGGATACAAAATTAATATCCATAAGTCTATTGCATTTTTATGCATTAGCAATGAAATATTAGAAAGAGAAATTTAAAAAGCAATTCCATTTACAATTGCATTAAAAACAATAAAACACCTAGAAATAAGTTTATTCAAGTAGGTAAAGAATCTGTAAACTGAAACCTATGAGATATTGATAAAAGAAATGGAAGAATATGCAAATAAATGGAAAATATTTCATGTTCAGGGATTGAAAAAATTAACATTGTTAAAAATAATCGTTAAAATGTCCATACTACCCAAATTATTCTACAGATTCAATTTAATCTCTATCAAAATACCAATGGTATTTTTCACAAAAATTTAACAAACTATCCTAAAATTTGTATAGAACTATAAAAGACCCCTAATCTCACAACAATCTTGAGAAAAAAGAGTAAAACCAGAGTCATCTCATTTCCTTATTTCAAACTATATTGCAAAGTTGTAGTAATCAAAACACTATGGTATTGGCATAAAAACCCACACATAGATCAATAGAACAGAATAGAGAGCCCAGAAATAAATCCATGCATATATGGTTAATTATCTTTGGACAAAGGAGCTAAGACTATCTGTTGGGAGGACAGTTTATTTAATAAATATTGTTGAGAAACCAGGACAGCCACTTGTAAAAAATGAAACAGGACTTCTGTTTTATACTGAACACAAATATAAACTTGAAATGGATTAAAGACTTGAATATAAAACCTAAATCATAAAGCTCTTAAGAGAAAACATAGGAGTAGTCTCCTTGAAATAACTTTTGGCAGTGCTTTTTTTATATTTGTCAAAAAATCAGAAATTACAAGAGTTACTACATCTAACTAAAACTCTGCATAGCAAAGGAAACTGTTAACAAAATAAAAAGGGAACTTAGCAAACTGAAGAAAATATTTTTAAATGATGTAAATGATAAGATGATAATATTCAAAATATATAAATAACTCAATAGCCAAAATAATACAATTGAAAAATAAGTAACAGAACTGAATAGACATTTTTTCAAATGAGATATAAGAATAACCAATGTGTACATGAAAAGGTGTTCAATATCACTAATAATTAGGGAAATTCAAATCAAAATCACAATGAGATGTCATCTCAAACCTGTTAGAATAGCTGTCATCAAAGAGACAAGAGAGTACAAGTGTTGATGAGCATGTAGAGGACAGGGAATCCTTTGTACTGTTGGTGAGAGAAAGTAAATTGAGGCAGCCACTATGGAAAACAGAATGGGGTTTCCTCAAAATATTAAAAATGGAATTATAATGTGATCTAGCTATCCCACTTCTGGGTGCATATCCAAAGAATATAAAAACAGGATATCAAAAATATCTGCACTCCTGTGTTAATTGCAGCATTAATGCCATAGCCAAAATATTCAAAATCTATGTTCTTTTAACAACCTAAGCAATATTCAACTTATGAGTGGATAAAAATATGTGATATATACAACGGAATATTATTCAGCTATGAGAAAGAAAGAAATCTGTCATTTGTGACAACAGGGATAGACCTTGAGGACCAGGAACTCTGTTTGGCAGTGTCCACTTAACTCCCAGACAACCACCAGCATTACCTCTAAACCTTGTGAGCCATTGTGGAATGCACAAGAACGCTGCCAGGTGCAATGTAAATATAGGAAAGCTTTCGAATTCTAACTTTCCTTTTGGTAACGAGTCATTTTTCTATATAGATTTATTATCTGTGTTTTCATGCCAGAGAGTCAATATCCGAAAAATAATATTTTTTCTATTTTTTACATATTTTATTTTTCTTATTGTATTGTCTGAAATAGCTAAATAGTGTTAAGTAAATGCATGTATAGCAGATTTTCTTGTGTTCTCCCCACATTAATAGTAATGTAAAGGAGCTTTATTAACAATAACAGTAATCTTTGGTTGTTATCATGTGCCAAGTACATAATAATGGTATATCATGGTGTTTAAGAGGCAAAAATTCAGAAGCCAGATGTCTGGACTTTAATCCTATCCCTACTCTTACTGGTCGACCTTGGCCAAGTCATTTGGCCAGTCTTCAGTTTTCTCACCTATGAAATGGGAATAAAACGGTCTGCTTAGCTCAATCAGTTGTTCTTGGGATTGAATGAGTGAGTGAAGTTAGTACAACAGAGTGCAGCCCCTGGCCCTTCATAAGTGTTATGTCAGTGTCTGTCATTGTTAAATCTTATCAAGCGAATGCTATGTTCAGACTCTATCTATGAGCTTTAACATATTGTTTCATATAATGTTTACAACCTCTCTAAAAAGTGCACTATTTTCCCAACTTTTCAGAAGGGAAATCTGCAGCTCCAAAGGATTAAGTAACTTGCCTAGTTGCTCTACTATACATAGCAGAGCAAGAGTTTGAAGTCAGTGCTACCTGGCTTTCTAGTTCATATTCTCCTCAATGTTATGTGTGGCATGCTTCCTGGTCCATGCCAAGTACTTTGCAAAGGTAAAGAGATATATCATACACATGGGTCTTAAAACTCCAGGAGCTGGTCAGGGCTGCCAGCAGAGGACTAAGTCTGTTGAATCACAGAATAGGACAGAGCAGCTGCAAGACATTTGGCTCAATCCAAAGTGCTAAATTTTGAACATTAAGAATAGTGGCTTCCCTGGATTTCCCTGAAGAGCAGTGAGCTGTCAGGTGCTGAGATTACATCAGACAAAAGACCTCAGTTATCTCCCTGCAGGGCTCTGATGTTTTATGTTACTTAGTTTTTATTCTGAAGTCTTCATGAAAGCTGCCATGAAGGTAGCCAAAGAAATGTCTAGCATGGAAGGTCGGCTCCACTGAATAAAATTCCCTGATTAAGAAATGAACATGTTTTGAGACCTCTAAAATAAGTTTTCCACTTTAGTGATGTTTTATTTCAAATAGGCTTTCTCTTTGACTGTAATCTACTTTATGACATTCAATTTTCCATTTTCAGATGTGTCATTGATGGCCCCATAAGTAAGAACAATGATATCTTCTGAAAGTGAAAGCCAAGTAAAGTTGAAGTCATCGTCTGAGTTACTTTCCCACCTAGATCTCATTGACATTGATACTGTCGTTCATTTTCTGTGCATGTCTAAAAATGGGGATATTTGTAATATTTTGAACAATAAAACACACACACTCTTAATCACTAGGTTCGAATGATTTTTTTTCATTTCTTCTTCCTCCTTTTTATTAACTACAGCTATCCCTTCTAGTTCACACACAGATTATGACTGTTTTCTAATGAAATGGATTAATTTCACTTTAATCACTCCTACTCAGTTTTCAAAAATCAGTGAGTCAAAAATAATCTCCAATAGGTCTTGTGGATACCTTTCTCTTACCACATAATGCGACCGGGAGGGCCATCACACAGGTCATAATATGAGAAAAAACAGCCACACTCAGATTGGGAGAATTTCTGCAGGATACCTGGCCAGTCCTCCTTAAAATTGTCAAGGTCACAGACAATGAGAAACTGTAAGTAAATAATGAGACTCCAAGTAAACAATGAAAAACTATCACAGACCAGAGGGAACTCAGGAAGTATGACAATTAAATTCATTGTAGTACCTTGGGTTTGATCCTTAATAGAAAAAGAAGATTAATAGAAAAACTAGTGAAATCTAAGTAAAGTCTTGATTTTAATTATTAGTGATGTACCAATGTTGATTTCTTAGTTTTGACAAATGTGTCATGTAACAAAAGATGAAAATGGAAAAATCTAGGTGAACTATATATAAACTCTTTATGCTATATTTATAACATTTTTGTACATCTAAAATTATTCCAAAATTAAAAGCTTATTTAAAAATGTTCTTTGCACAAAACTTTTCAACAAAACTCCATTCTTTATTATATCCATGTATATGATCCTACTGTTTGTGACCACCTCCTTCCCTCTTTAATCATCTCTGGCAGCCAGAAGAGTATCCCTAACCCAGAGATGGCCAGGCCCTAATCTCTGGAACCTGTGAATATGTTACTTAGATGTGAAAAGGGACTTTTGTGTGATCAATGTTAGGGACCTTGAAATAAAAGTTTATTTTGAGTTATTTGAATGGGCCCTATCGACCATATGAACCCTTACAAACAGAACCCTATCCCTGTCTGGAAGCAGGAAAGACTGTTGCAGGGGGAGAACCAGAGCATTTCCTAGCACGGGAAGGATTTAATGCACTAGCTCTAGAATGCAGGGTCTCATATTCAAGGGCAGAAGAGGCCCCTAGAAGCTTGGGGCAGCCTCCAGCTGACAGCCAGTAAGGGAAAAATGAGCTCAGCCATAGGGCTGCTGCAAATGGATTCTGCCAATAGCCTAAGTGAACCTGCAAGGCAATTTCTTCCCAAGCCTCTCAATAAAAACCCAGGCCAACGAACACCTTGATTTTAGCTTTGTGAAACCCTGGCAGAGAAACAAGCCAAGCCAATCTGAACTTCTGACCTACAGAATTGTGAGATAATAAATGAGAGTTGTTTTAAGCTATTAAATTTGTGGTAATTTGTTACAACAGCAAAAGAAAGCTAAAGCATTCTTCTACTCATGTACAAATACTTTCTGCTTCCTTGAAATATGCCAGACATATCACACACGTTCCACAAAAATTAATGGTATTTTTATTTTGCCTTTTCAAATTCCACTTATCTTGCCTAAACTGCCTTTTTATTGGATCAGATGATAAAATTTATGAAGTCAACACTTCTTATTTGATCTAAGGTACCCTTGGCCATGTCATTTTTATTGTCTCTGCTTTGCACATGGCACATGGACTAGGTTGCCTTGCATTGATTTTCGCTATATGAATAGATAATTTAAGGCTATGATATTGCCTATCCATTACATTACATATATGTAATGATGCATGTATATATTTTCAATCTCTTACTCTGATATTTGAAACTCTCCATGTTCTTGCCTGCCCATCCACTTTCCACGAGTCTCAACTATCATTCTCTGATATTCAGTCCACGCTTGGTAAATATTGTGTATGTAAAAGGCTGATTGTTAAACAGCATAGATGTTAAGTAGCATGATGATGATAATGTTGATGATGATGGTGGTGATGATGGTGATGGCAGGTGTAAGGGGGGAAGAGGAGGAGCAGGAGGAAGAACATAATAGTGTCAGATTATAAGATTAAGGAATAAAGGAAAATATTTCAGAGAATGGTAGACATTACTCTGAAATAATGTTTTCAGCTTGGTCAGTTAGCCCCCCATGGGGTATTTGGAAATATTTGGAAACATTTTAATTGTCATGGGGGAGTAAGAAGAATTGTAGCTGATAAGTAGTGGGTAGAAGACAGGGATGCTACTAAATACCCTACAATGCACATGACAGCTCCACATGAAAGAAGTATCCAGCCCAAAATGTCAATAATGTCAAAACTAAGAAGCTATTCAAAAGCCATACTGCCTAGCTATCATAAGGCATAAAACTTACAGTTTCTGCTCTACTTTGGAATATAAGCAAGAACCTGCTTGTGTGATCAAATGATCCACAAGCTCAGGCCTTGGGAATGCTGTAGTCACACCTGAACAATAGCACTTATTTATGTGGGTGATTCTGCCATAGGTTTATCCATCAGGGTCTGAAATTAAAATATTTTCTTGAGTAATAAATTAGTATATCTTTTGTTAAACCAGCTAAACCTAAAGATGAGTTTATGTCTACAGATGCTAAGGAATACGTGTTTCAGCACAGACATTACCTAGGCAACAGCCAACACTGACTTTTATTTTATTATCCTAGGTGCTGTCTCTATCCCAGAAGTCCAACCCTTATTCACACAAATGTTGACATTCACACCTAATAATATTTATATTGTGAAGCTATGGAAATGGCTGAAAAGTTACTTTGCATGTCTTTGGGCAGTTGAGCCTAAGAGAAAACATCCAAACCCAGTGAATGGTCGGTTTGTCAGACACAAATTCACCAAATGGAAGGTAAAATTTGCCTAATACTGTGTTTTTCTCAACTTTTTTTCTCTGAACAATCCCAGAATTCAATGTACCACTTTTCAAACTGCTTGGAAGCTGAGACATCTATATAAGAGACATTTAGTTAGGGACAAAAATGTGGCTTTCGAGATCAGAAGCTGGTAACCTACTTTCACACCTGAAGTTCAATTTAATCCGAAAGGAAAGCAAATCCATCAATGTCCATTCGACTTGCTCACAAACCTGCAGGACATCCACTTTTCTCCTAGTTGAATCTCTGTTTTAGAAATTATTTAGCTCTTTCTGTCCTGAAACGCTCACTTTAAGGTGTACTATGGAATTGAATTTTGCATTCTTTATGTTGACCTGAGTATGATTCCATTTTCCAAATGCTCCTAAGATTTTTAAATGCAGGTAAAATTCCTTTAAAATGCAAGTGTGAATTTTTTCTTCACAAGGATATTCAGGAATATCATGGAAGCAGGCCAGTCTTCTCAAGTGGGCTATGAGGAGTTTATCTGCTTCTGATTCAGTGGCCCTCTCTTCCACTATAGGCTGAGGGCCCCTCTGCCATGGTGGAGTCCCTCATCAATGCCCAGGAATGTTTAAAGGATAGCCTGACAGAATCACATTTCAGGGAGAGGTCATTTTAGTGATGCTTCACACAAATACTAACTATTTCAATTAAAAATATAAGGCTACATATGAACACAGATTGCAAACTTCCATTTGATGAAAATATCAAGGCAAATCCTCAGATAACACACAATTTTTGACTTTCCCTTACTCTAGCAAAAGAAAAAACACTTCTACTTGTCAAACACTTCTACTTCCAGGGTACCACCCACTGATGCACAATTTTAATTCAATTTTACAGATAAAGTTTTTTGATTATTGCTTCAATTTCATTCTTTTTTATCAGTCTATTTAGTGTTCAGATTCTTCTTGATTCAGTTTTGGAAGATTGTATGTTTCTAGGAATTTATCCATTTTGCCCAAGTTGTTGAATTTGTTGACATACAGTTAGTTGTTCATAATAGTTTCTTAAAATCCTTTGCATTTCTTTGGAATCAGATGTTACTTCACCTCTTTCATTTCTGCTTTTGTTTATTTGGGTCCTCTCTCTTTGCTTCTTGTTAAGTCTGGTTAAAGGTTCATCAATCTTGTTTATCTTTTCAAAGAATCAGCTCTTGGTTTTATTGATCTTTTCCACTGTTTTTATAGCCTCTGTCATTTATTTCCACTCTTATCTTTATTATTTCCTTCCTTCTTCTTACACTGGGTTTTTATTGTTGTTCTTTTTCTGGCTCTTTTTGGTGTAGGGTTAGATTGTTTACATGAGATTTTTCTTGCTTCTTGAGATAGGCTTGTAATGCTATGAACTTCCCTCTCAGGACTGCTTTCACAGTATCCCATAGATTTTGGACTGCCATGTGTTCATTTTCATGTTTCCAGGTAATTTTTAATGTATTCCTTGTTTTCATTGTTAACCCATTCATTGTTTAATAGCATATTGAGCCTTCATGTAGTTTTTACATTTTATTATATTTTATTTCTACTTTTATGCCATTGTGATTTGAGAACTTAATTTCTCAGATCACAATAGTATAAAAGTAGAAATAAAATACAATAAAATATGATTTCAATCTTTTTAAATTTGTTAATACTTAATTTGTGTCTTTACATGTGGTCTGTCCTGGAAAATGTTTCACGTACACTTGATAATTATTTATATTCCATTGCTTTGGGAAGAAATGTTATGTAATATCAATTAAATACATCTGATCTAGTGTGTTATTTAAGATTGCCATTTCCTTTTTTACTTTTTTCATCTGGAAGATCTATTCAGTGATGTCAGTGGGGTGTTAAAGTCTCCCACTATGAATGCGTAGGTTTCAATCTCTCCCTTAAAGTCCACCAAGAGCTTCTTTATATATTTATGTCCTCCTATGTTGGGTGCATATATGTTTACAAGGGTTATATCCTCTTGTTGGATTGTTCTTTTTAGTATTATGTAGTGCCTTTCTTTGTCTCTTATTATGGTCTTTGTTTTGAAGTCTATTTTGCCAGATATAAGTGTTGCTATTCTTTCTATTTGTTTCCATTTTCAGCTTATATGTGTCTTATGTTCTGAGGTGCATCTCTTGTAGATAACACACATATGGGCCTTGTTTCCTTATCCATTCAGCTACCCTATGTTTTTTGATTGGAGCACTTAATCTGTTTACATTTAAGGTTATTATCGATAAGTACTTACTTATTGCCATTTTTTTTCTTTATACCTATCCTCCTCTCTATTTCTTCTTCTTCTTAAAGCAGGCCCTTTAACATTTTTGCACTCTTGTTTTGGTAGTAATGAACTCCTTCAGCGTTTTTTTGTCTGGAAGCTTTTTATTTTACTTTCAATTTTGAATGATAGCCTTGCTGGATAGAGTGATCTTGGTTTCAGATCCTTGCTTTTCATTGCCTTGAATACTTCATGCTAATCTCTTCTGGCCTGAAATGTTTCTATTGAGAAATCAGCTGACAGCCTTATGAGAGCTCCTTTGTAGGGAAGGGATTGCTTTTCTCTTGTAGCCTTTAAGATTCTCTCTTTGTCTTTAACCTTTGCCATTTTAATTGTGATGTATCTTGGTGTGGTTCTTTCTAGGGTCATCATGATTGGTACTCTGGGCTTCCTGAACCTGCGTGACTTTTTCCTTCACCAAGTTAGGAAAGTTTTCTTTCATTATTTCTTCAACCATGTTTTGTATCCCTTTCTCTCTTTCTTCTCCTTCTGGTTCCCCTATGATGCAGATGTTGTTACATTTCATGATGTCCCAAAGTTTCCATAACCTATCCTAATGCTTTTTAATTTTTAATTGTTTTTTCCTATTCTGATTGGGTGTTTTTTTCTACCATTCTTACAAATTACTGTTCAATCCTCTGCTTCATCCAATCTACTTTTATTCCTTCCAGTGTATTCTTGATGTCATTCTTCATTTCTGACTATTTTTATGGTTTTTATGTCCTTTTTCATGTTGTTGTGGTTCTCCCTAAAGTTTTTTGAGCATCCTTATAACCATTATTTTAACTCTATGTCTGATAAGTTGCTTGACTCCATTTCATTTCATTCTTTTTTCTGGAGATTCCTCTTGTTCTTTCATTTGGGGACTCTTTCTTTTTCTCCCCTTTTTTGCTGTTTCTTTGTGTTTGTTTTTATATATTAGATAATTCTGATATTACTCTCAGTCTTTCTGGGTTGGCCTTATGTTATAGGTGTCCTGTGGGACCCAATGTCAGTCTCTTTGAACTTCTGAGCTGGGTGCTCTAGGAATGTCCCAACAAGGTTGGGGCAGAGACACACAGTTAGCCAACCTGAGAGTAGAGTCCTCCCAAGGACTGGTCAACAACAATCTAGACTAACCACAAAAAAGAACCTAAAGAACACACACCTAGAGCTCAGAAGTATAAGAAAAACACACCTCTGGGCTCCACTGGTCTCACAATACAAAATCCCTCCCCACAAGACTGGGAGATAGCAAATATATTTACTATATAGATACAAAAACTAAGACCTACCAAAATGGGAAGACAAAGAAACATCCCCAAATTAAAGAAGAAAAATTGCTAGAAAAAGGCTTTGATGAGATAGAGTTAAGCAAGCTATCAGAAACAAAGTTCAGAGTATTGATTATGAAGATGTTCAAGAAACTTAATGAGAAAAACAAGGCAATAGAGAATAAGATGGAGGACCTTAGTGAAAACTTGAAAAAAGAAATATATAACATAAAAATCAGACAGAAATAAAGAATGCTGTATCTGATATCAAGAATACACTGGAAAGAATTAAAAGCAGGCTCAATGAAGCAGAGGATAGAATAAGTGACTTAGAAGGCAAGGTAGAAAAAAACACTCAATCAGAGCAGCAAAAAAAAACACAAACAAACAAAAAAACACACCACTTAAAAAGCATAAGTACAGTCTAAGGGAGATTTGGGACAACATAAAGTGAAATAACATTTGCATTATAGGAGTGCCAGAAAGGGAGGTAAGAGAGCAAAGGATAGATATTTGGTGGAGGAAATAATAACAGAAAACTTCCCTATGCTGTTCAAGTAGCACAGAGGGTTCTAAACAGGAGGGACCCAAAAAGACCCACTCCAAGGCACATCATAATTAAAATGACAAATGTCAAGGACAAAGAGAGTATTAAGGGCTGCGAGAGAGACAAGCAGTGACCTACAAGGGAACCCCCGTAAGGCTAACAGCTGATATCTCAACAGAAACTCTTCAAGCAGGAAGGGAGTAACATGAAGTTCTCAAAGTAATGAAAAGCAAGCACATGCAACCAAGACTGCTTTATCTAGCAAGGCTATTATTTAAAATTGAAGGTGAAATAAAGAACTTCCCAGACCAAAAAAAATTTTAAAAGGCTAATGGAGTTTAGGACCATGAAACCAACATTGAAATACTAAAAGGACTGTTCTAAGAAAAAGAAAGAACAGTGAGGAAAAGATACATCAGCATAAAGAAAAAAAAATGGCATTAAATAAGTTTATATCAATAGTAACCTTAATGTAAATGGAATAAATGGTCTAATCAAGAGACATAGAGTAGTTGAATGGATAAGAAAACAAGACCCAAATATATGCTGTCTACAAGAGATCCATCTGAGAGCAAAAGACTCACACAGGCTAAAAGTGAAGGGATGGACTAAAATATTTCATGCAAATGGAAAGGAAAAGAAAACTGGAGTAGCAATTTTTATTTCTGACAAAATAGACTTCAAAATAAAGACCATAACAAGAGACAAAGATGGTCACTACATACTAAAGGAATCAATCCAACAGGAGAAAATAACCCTTATAAACATTTCTGCACCCAATATAGGAACACCTAAATATATGAAAAATTTCTTGGTAGACTTTAAGGGGGAGATTGACAGCAACACATTAGTGGGGGACTTTAACACCTCACTTGTCAGCATTAGACAGATCATCAAGACAAAAAATCAACAGGGAAACACAGACATTAAATGACTCACTAGATACACTGGATTTAATGGATATTTACAAAACATTTCACCCCAAAGCAGCAGAATACACATTCTTCTCAAGTGTACATGGAACAGTCTCAAAAACAGGCCACATTTTAGGGCACAAAGCAAGTCTCTACAAATACAAGAAGATTGAAATCATATCAAGTATCTTCTCAGATCACAATGCCATGAAACTAGAAATCAACCACTATAAAAAAACTCAAAAATATTCAGGCACATGGAGGCTAAATAGCATGTTATTAAACAATGAATGGGTTACTAATGAGATCAAGGAAGAAATCAAACACTTCATGGAAAAAAACAAAAATGACCAGAAAACAACCCCAAATCTATGGAACATAGTGAAAGCAGTCCTGAGAAGAAAATTCATAGCATTGCAGGCCTATCTCAAGAAACAAGAAAAAGATCTAATGAACCATCTAACACAACAACTAAAATTACTAGAATGAGAACAGCAAGAGAAGGCCCGAGGAAGTAGAAGGAAGAAAATAATAAAAATCAGAGCAGAAATTAATAACATAGAGGTTGAAAAAACAATACAAAAAAATCAATGAAACCAAAAGCTCGTCCTTTGAAAAAGTAAAAAAGATTGCTGCACCTTTAGCCATACTCACTATGAAACAAAGAGACAGGACCCAAATAAATAAAATCAGAAACAAAACAGGGGATATAACAACCAACTCAACAGAAATACAGAAGATTGTAAGAAAATACTATGAGCAACTATATGATAATAAAATGGACAACATGAGTGAAATGAACAAATTTCTAGAAAATACTACCTTCCAAAGCTGAATCAAGAAGGGGCAGAAAACCTGAATAGGGCAATAACAACTAATGAAATTGAAACAGTAATCAAAAGACTCCCAGCTAACAAAAGTCCTGAACCAGATAAATTTACATGCGAGTTTTACCAAACATTCAAAGAAGAATTAACACCTATTCAATTTAAACTACTACAGAAAATTCAAGAGGAGGAAACACTCCCAAACTCTTTTATGAGGCCAACATCATCGTAATCCCAAAATCAGATAAAGACACTACAAAGAAAGAAAATTACCGGCCAATATCCCCAATGAACATAGATGCTAAACTCCTCACTAGAATACTAGCAAACCAGATCCAGCAATACATTAAAAAGATCATACGCCACGACCAAGTGGGATTTATTCCAGGGATGCAAGGCTGGTACAACATCCACAAATCAATAAATGTGATACATCACAAGCAAAATGAAGGACAAAAATCACATGATCATATCAATAGACGCAGAAAAAGCATTCGACAAAATCCAGCACCCATTTCTGATAAAAACTCTCAGCAAAGTGGGAATAGAGGGATCATACCTCAACATAATAAAGGCCATATACGACAAACCTACAGCCAACATCATACTCAATGGGCAAAAACTAAAACCATTTCCATTAAAAACCAGAACAAGACAAGGATGTCCACTTTCACCACTCTTATTCAATATAGTACTGGAAGTCCTCTCCACAGCCATCAGACAGGAGGAAAACATAAAAGGGATCCAAATTGGAAAGGAGGAAGTAAAACTGTCATTATTTGCAGATGACATGATATTGTACATAGGAAACCCTAAAGACTCCACCATAGTACTATTAGATTTGATAAACAAATTTGGCAAGGTAGCTGGATACAAAATAAATATCCAGAAATCAGTGGCATTCTTATACACCAACAATGAACCTTCAGAAAGAGAAACTAAAAAAACAATACCATTTACCATTGCAACTAAAAAAATAAGATACCTAGGAATAAACTTATCCAAGGATGTAAAAGACCTGTACTCGAAAGACTACAGGACACTGAAAAAAGAAATAGAAGAAGATTTAAACAAGTGGAAGAAGATACCATGCTCATGGATTGGAAGAATTAATATCATTAAAATGTCCATATTACCCAAAGCAATTTATAAATTCAATGCAATTCCTATTAAAATACCAACTGCATATTTCACATATCTAGAACAAACATTTCAAAAATTTGTATGGAACCAAAAAAGGCCTGGAATAGCAGCAGCAATCTTGAGAAAAAAGAACAGAGTGGGAGGAATCACATTATTAGACTTTAACTGTACTACAAAGACATTGTAATCAAAACGGCCTGGTATTTGTACAACAACAGGCATATAGATCAATGGAACAGAACAGAGACCCCAGAAATAGCCCCACGCCATTAAGGTCAGTTAATATTTGACAAAGGAGGCAAGAGCATCCAATGGAGTAAAGACAGTCTCTTCAATAAGTGGTGCTGGGAAAATTGGATAGATACATGCAAACGAATGAAACTAGACCACCAACTTTCACCATACACAAAAATAAACTCAAAATGGATAAAAGACTTAAATGTAAGTCACCAAACCATAAAAATCCTGGAAGAAAACATAGGCAGTAAAGTCACAGACATTCCACGTAGTGGACTTTTCACTGATACATCTCCTAGGGCAAGAGAAACAAAGGAAAAAATAAACATATGGGACTACATCAAACTAAAAAGCTTCTGCACAGCAAAAGAAAACAGCCTCAAAATACAAAGGAACCCCAAGGTCTGGGAAAACATATTTGCCAAGGATGCATCTGATAAGGGGCTAATTTTTAAAGTGTACAAACAACTCCTATTACGCAGCAAGAGAAAGACAAACAACCCAATTAAAAATGGGTAAAGGACCTTAATAAACACTTCTCCAAAGAAAACATACAGTTGCCAAGAGACATATGAGAAAATGCTCAACATCACTAATCATCAGAGATGCAAATTAAAACCACAATGAGGTGTCACTTCACACCTGTCAGAATGGCTCCATCAACAAATCAACAAACAACATGTGCTGGCGAGGGTGTGGAGAAAGGGGAACCTAGTGCACTGCTGGTGGGAATGCAGACTGGGGCAGCCACTATGGAAAACAGTATGGAGGTTCCTCAAAAAATTTAAAATGGAGCTGCCTTTTGATCCCACTCTTAGGAATATATCCTAAGAATCCTTAAACACTATTCAGAAAGAATATATGCACCCCGATGTTCATAGGAGCACAGTTTACACTAGCTAACATCTAGAAAGAGCCCAAGTGCCCATCAGTAGATGAGTGGATAAAAAAGCTGTGGGACATTTACACCATGGAATACTACGCAGCTGTAAAGAGGAAGGATCTCGTACCCTTTGGGACAGTATGGATGGGCCTGGAGAATATTATGCTAAGGGAAACAAGCCAGGCAGAGAAAGACAAACATCACATGATCTCGCTTATATGTGGAATCTAAAGAACTTAATAAACTGATGAACAGAATAGATTCAATGACATGGAAGCAGGGATCAGACTGAGTAGTGTCAGAGGGATGGAGGAGGGCAGGTGGGTGGACGGGGAGAGAGTAACTAAAGAATTTATATGAATATATGCACAACCGAAAAACATGGACGATGGTGGAGAGAGGGACTGGGGAGGGGGATGGGACGGGGTGTAATGGGTCATTGAGGAGAAAAAGGGACATCTGTAATATTTTAAACAACATAAAAAAGAAGTAGAAATAGAAGCATTGCAAGAGCTGTTAAAGGTACTGCTGTAATAATAAGAAGAAATAGAGAGAAAAGTATAGACATAAAGTATAAAAGAGATAATAAATAGGGATCTATCAATAGTAACCTTAAAGACTTAATTGAGAGATCAATAATAATACAGTCATAGCTGGGGATTTTAACTCTCCACTGACTTCACTGGATAGATCTTCCAGAAAAAAAGTCAGCACAGAAACAGTGACTAAATGGCACACTTTATCGCATGGATTTAATTGATTTTTACAGAACATTTCGCCCCAATGCTGCAGAATATACATTCCTCTCAAGTGCACACAGGACTTTCTCAAAGATAGACCACACATTAGGACACAAAACAAGTCTCTACAAGTTCAAGAAGATCGAAATCATATCAAACATCTCAGATCACAATGGCATGAAATTAGAAATAAACTACAGTAAAAACACTCAAAAACATTCAAACACATGGAGGTTAAATAGCATGTGATTAAACAATGAATGGGTTACCAATAAGATCAAGAAAGACATCAAAAACTTCCTGGAAACAACTGAAAATGAATACACAACAGCCCAAAATCTATTTAGAAAGCTCCCTTGTGAATCCATCTGGACCAGGGCTTTTGTTTGCTGGAAGTTTTTTTATTGCTGCTTTGACTTCATCAGTTGCTATTGACTTATTCAGGTTTTCTGATTCTTCCTGATTCAGTTTTACATGATTTCAGTCATATGTGGAATCTAATAAACAGAGCAGGCTGAAGAACAAAATAGACCCAGAGACAGAGAGGCATGGAACAGACTGAGGGATCTCAGTGGGAAAGTGGGGATGGGGGAGAGGGTGGGGAGAGATTGATCAAAGAACTTCTATGCATATCTGTATAACCCAGGGACATAGACAATAGTGTGGTGAAGGCCTGTGGGGGTGGATGTGGGGTGGAGGAGATCAATGGGGAAAAAAGGGGGAGATATCTGTAATACTTTCAACAATAAAGATAAATTTAAAATATATATATATATATACATCTCTGACTTACCTTCTTTGCTGCTATGATTGCATGTATTTTAATTATATATGTTTTTTAAGCTCATATTAAATCCTAATTTTTGATTTATGCATTAATAAATTTAGATTAACTCATATATTTATGCTTTCCATTTCTCTAATTTTTTTATATTTCTTATTTCTATCTGGTATCATTTTTCTTTTGCCTGAAGAATTCCTTTTAGTGTTCCAGTCAATTTAGTGATGCAGAATTATCTCAGATATTGCTTGTTTAAAAGTTTTTTGAGCCCTAGCCAGCTTGGCTCAGTGGCTAGAACTTCAGCCTGCTGATTGAAGGGTCCTGGGTTCGGTTTTGGCCAAGGGCATGTACCTCGGTTGCGGGCTCAATCCCAGGCTCCGGTCTGGAGGCAACCAATTGATGTGTCCCTCTCACACTGATGTCTCTCTCTCTCTCTCTTCTTTCCAATCTCTCTGAAAAGCAAATGAAAATATATAAATATATATATAATCAGGTGAGGAAAAAAAAGTGTTTTCAATTTTCTTTTATTAAGGTAGACTATTTTTTATGTGCACTGAATTCTAATTTGTCAATTATTGTCTTTAATTATTTTTATATAATTATTACATTCTTTTTCCATTTTAGTTTTTTGTTTGTTTGTATTTATGAGAAGCATTTCTCATTTTTCCTGATGATTTTTATGGGTAATGTGTCATTTTTCTGTGGAAACTTTAATAACTTTCTTCTTGTTCTTAAAGATTAATATTAATATTTTCTTATTTGAGGTTTATATAAATTCTTTAATTTGAGGATTGGTATTTTTTTTAGTTTTGAAAAATTCTGTTATGAAACTCTTCAATTGTTTTATTTCCGCTCCCCCTTTCCCCTTCTGAGATGCCAGTTTCACAATATTTCTTATGTATCTTAGGCTCATTTATGTTTTTTTTTCCTACTTCTATATCTCTATGCTTTTTAATTTTTAATATTCATTTATTTTAGAAAGAGAGAAAGGAAAGGGAGGGGGCGAGATATGCTGTCCCACTTATTCATGCATTCGTTCCTTGCTTCCTGCATAAACCCTGAGCAGAGGTCAGACTCACAACTTTGGTGCATCGGGAGGACTCTGTAACCAACCTAGATGCCCAGCCAAGGCATGTTTTTTGTGCTTTTTATTTTATTTTTCATTTTTTATTTATCTTTTTATTTCTCTTCAGCTCTACCTAACCTTCTGTTAACAGTCTGTTTAATTCTTAATGTTTGTTGGTATATTTCTTCTTTGAAAATTTTTATTTTGAATTGAAAAAATAAATTCCTATTCTCTGCAGAAATTTTTGGTTTTATATTCTATTTTCCTGAATGAGTTACCCTGTCTTCAGCACCTCCGGATATTGTTAGTCTACCTATCTGGTTTTTATGTTGTGCCCGATCATTCCTTTCAGTGTGTTTGTCTGACGAACAAGGACCAATTTCTAACAGTTACACAGCAACTTTCTTCTGTATAAAACATAGTATTCCTTTAGGATAATCACATATTGTTTAGTAATTACTTTTTTAAATTTACCTTTATTGTTGAAAGTAAAACTATCCTCCTTTCCCCCCACTGACCCCTCCACCCTGCACCTGCCCCACCCAGGCCTTCCCCACACTGTTGTCTGTGTCCCTGGGTTATGCACATGTGCATAGAAGTTCTCTAGTTCATCTCTCCCCACCTCCCCCCATCCCCACCTTCCCTCTGAGATCCCTCAGTCTGTTCTATGCTTCTGTATCTCTGGATCTATTTTGTTCATCAGTTTATTTTGCTCATTTTACTCCACCTATGAGTGAGATCATGTGATATTTTTCTCTGACTGACATGTTTCACTTAGCATAGTACTCTCTAGTTATATCCACACTGTCCCAAAGGGTATGAGATCCTCCTTTTTAAAAGCTGCATAGTATTCCATGGTGTAAATGTCCCACAGCTTTTTTATCCACTCATCTACTGAGGGGCACTTGGGCTGTTTCCAGGCCTTAACTATTGCAAATTACACTGCTATGAACATAGGGGTGGTAATTGAATCCAGCAATGTATAAAACGATCATATATTATGACCAAGTGGGATTTATTTTGGGGATGCAAAGCTGGTACAATATTCACAAATCAATAAATGTGATACATCACTTAAATTGAAAGACAAAAATTACATGATCATCTCAATAGATGCATAAAAAGCATTCAACAAAATCCAAAACAAATTTTTGATAAAAACAAAACAACAAAAAAAAAAACCAGCAAAGTGGGAATAGAGGGATCATGCCTCAACATAATAAAGGCCATATATGTCAAACCTACAGCCAACATCATACTCAATGGGCAAAAACTTAAAGCATTTGCTCTAAGAACAGGAATGACACAAGGGTGTCGACTTTCACCACTCTTATTCAACACAGTCCTTGAAGTCCTAGCCACATCAGACAAGAAGAAAACATAAAAGGCATCCAAATTGGAAAGGAAGAAGTAAAACTGTCATTATTTCCAGATGGCATGATATTGTACATAGAAAAATCCTAGACTTCACCAAAAAACTACTAGATTTTAATAAATGAATTTCCCAAGGTAGGAATATACAACATTAACACCCACAAATCCATGGCTATTTTATACCTGAATAATGTTTAGTAATTATTGATAGACTACCTGAAAATTTCTGTGAAAATTATTATTGTGATTGACATTTTTTGATTACTTTATATTTGCTCAAAGATGATATATTTACATCTCTGGGAGGCTACTAGTTAAGGTATAATTAATTGGTAGAGATAATTTAAGACTGGTTTCAGTATTTGTGTAAGTGGGTTTATTTTATTTTTGTTGTTTACTTTAACTTTTGGTAATTTCTCTTCCAAAATTACTGTCTAAAGCCTGAATGTCTACCTAAGACTTTCTACCTTCAAGGTCTTGAATTCCAATAGGTGTGGCATTAATTAAATTATTATTATAATTTTAAAATAGGAGAATATTTCTTTTTTTATTATTACTGTTATTTATTATTTTATTGAATTTATTGAGGTGACATTGGTTAACAAAATTATAGAGATTTCAGGTATACAGTTCTATACTACATCATCTATACACTGTATTGTGTGCCACAATTTTTGACATTCCCGACTGATAATATATTGAAGGTTCTGCTCATATTCTCACTTTATTAGCCTTTGATGGTTGGGTCATGGCATTTTAGGTAAAGAGAACAGTATGAGTAAAATCAGGGTGGTAATAAAATCATGGGATATTGTGCATCACAGAAATATAGTGAAAGAGCAGAACATGAAGAAATGAATTAAGGTTGAATTAGTTGCAAAGGGACTTGAACACCACTTTAACCAAAAAAATAAATAAAAATGCAAGTTCCACTGCCTGCTTCAACAAAAGCCAAATTCATGAGACTAGTGCTGGTGCAAAAGGAAAAAGGTTTTATTCAGGTGCCATGGCCTGGAAGAATGGTGGACTCCCATCACAAAGACCATCTCCCCTCCATTCTAAAACCCACAGTTCTTATAGGGATAAAAGGAGGAGGACTTCTTTTGTGTCTATCTTGCTAGCTATTGGCATGCTCTGGCCCTATCCATTCATCTTTCTAACTTTCAGCACGTTGAGTGTATAACCTCTCCCTGCACCATCTTGGCCAATGGTGGAGACTCCCTGGTGCTCCCTGACTGACTACAGTGTTAGAATCAGTGGGAAGAGAGGGGCTGCAAGACTGGCTATCAGATAGCCTGGAGGTGCTGCAACCCTTCGACTGCCTCCCCACACTGGACAGGGCACTGCCCATCTGGTTGGAGTCCCCAGGGCAAACATGGATCCCAGTGTACATGCATCCACTGTGAATCCCACATGGCCTTCCCCTCTGACAGACTGTTTTGGTAACACTACAATAAGCACTTGGTGTTTTACATTATATGATGCAAGCCAAGGCAATTAGTGAAATGGATCCCTCTGGCCACTGTTTACAACTCTTCCTATGGGCTGGTCCTCTAATACTTTGGGCCAACTTCTTTTAACCTTTCTTAAAAAACACTCAGTTCATTCAGCATTGAGGGGGAGGACATAGTGCTTTTAAAGAAAGCTCCTTTGGGATTTTGTCAAGATGGGAGGCAAGCCCCCATGTGCGAAGGAAAATTTCCACACACTCTCCCAGAGAGTATGTGATAAAACTTGAGGGAAGAGAAACAGAAGAATCAAAACTTGCTTTCTAATGGTGAGATGTGGAATCCACGAGCTCTTTCATAATTCCACTCCTGCCTGTGATAAGTTAGATTTTAAAACACATCAACTTATAAAAGGCAATTATTATTCAGTAATATTAAAAATGAGAGAACTACACACCATGTTCTGAACAGCAGGATTTTTTTTATAACTCCACAACTTAATTATTTTGCACCCAATATTTCTCTAGGTTTGGAGATTTTCATTTTATTTTGCAGACAATTACAAGTTTACAATTATATTTATTGGGTAAAAATCCCCCAAAAGTCATTCCAGACTACTGCCAATTCTTTTAATTTAGACAGCTATAAATAAATTATAATTGTTTCTGAAAACATCCATTTAGGTAAAAGAGGTATTTTTAAATTACTCAAATACATATATTAACTGATATGAGGGTTTTTTTCTTTGATAATAAATTACTTTGTTTACTATCAATTTATAATCATACTGGCTGTTCATACTTTCCATTTAAATTTTCTTTTACAAACTATTTCCTAGTGATCTATAAGCATTTGGGACTCAAATGTGGCCAGCTATTTTCCCTGGAGCAAAGTTAGTAGAATCACATACTTATGCTTCAATTCTGTATCTTCTAGTGATAAGGATTCCAAAAATCTGGCAGGATTTCTTCACCCCTAGACCTTCACAAGATTGAGACAAAGAGTTTTCATAAATGCTAGTTATTTCTATGCCACTTTTTTATCATAACAATCAAAAACAAATTATTTCTAAGAATGATTAATCCAAGAGCTATAAGCAGAGTGAAATACCCAGGGAGCCTGGGAACAAAGTCCATTGACAAGTCTATTGTGATCATTATGATATAGGACTGGCTCAGATTGGAAGATATGGATTAGAGTAAATGGGGTGAACCAAAGATATTCTGAGGAAGAAGAGATATAATTCAACACATTTTCTCTCCCCCAAAATGCTGTAGTGTACTTAGGTGTGATTGCATGGGTTCCTATATTAGACATAGAATGAGTTCTGATTGCTCATCTCTGTGTCCTCAGTTACACACATGCTTAGCACAAGTAAGATGCTCAACAAATATTGACAATTATAAATCATTAAAGGGATAAGTAAGTGCTCACGACATCATAATTTTTAATTGGGTATTTTTAGTTTTAGATTTAAATACAAATATTTACACAGAATATTAAAACTCTGTCCTTTAGAAGACCTATCAAAAAGAATTTGCAATTATTTCAGAAATTAACAGTCTAAGGAAAAGCTCCGCATTGACCATCACAGAAACATCTCAGGATTTCCCCAGATCCCAAGACACTTTCTCAGGATCCAAAAGTGCTCAATTCAATGAGCCTTCTCCTCTTTCTTTTGATAATGTCAAATCCTATCTTTATTAAATCACTGTTCCCTGAAGAATCAATCTATGCAGTAGTTGTTTGACTCTTACTATTCTTTCAGCAACTTTTAGAACAAATTTATGAAGTCAGTAGTCAGCATTTTTTTTCCTGTTAAACTTTTTTTTTTAATTTTATTTAAAATATTACAGATGTCCCTTTTTCTCCCCAATGACCCATTCCATCCCATCCTATCCCCCTCCCCAGTCCCTCTCCCCACCACTGTTAGTGTTCTTGGGTTGTGCATATAAGTATTTCTTGACAAACGTTGTTCTTCAATGATGATGCAATGAGGAAAATGTGTTCTGGGGAGACAGAATTTTGGGAATCCGAAGTTAAACAATCAAAAACTAATTTTATTTCCCTATGCATCTCCAAGGACCATTGAACATTCTAACATGAAATGGAAACTCTAGCTTTGTCCCCCACCCATTCACTTTGATGAGAACATTCTATTGGACAACACTCCATAAAATACCCTTGGGGAAACTCTGCTCTAATGATCTTGTGCATAATTACCTCTCCAAGCTTAATAAATGTTTGCTGAGTAAACACTTTATCTTGCCCAATAATTAGTGAGCTGTGCAAGGACAAGCTAGAGTCATTAGCTTACTTAATAGGGGTTAATTACTGACTAAACAACTTATTTACTGACTTTCCATCTGACCATATGACAAAAAGCCAGGCAGCCGTACTTGGAAGGGGCCGGCATTGAGCTGTGTGAGAAGCTGAAATTTCTAAGACACCCAGAGCAACTGTTTTTCTGCCTCAATGAAACAGTCACAGCTTAAGTCCACCTCGTTTCTTATGTAAGCATTCAACAGTGGTGCCAAAAATCTTTTATTTTAATAGTGTGAATTATTCTCTGAAGAAGAAAACTTTTCTTAAAAGAACATTGTAAGAGGAAGAACTATTTGTATTCTGACTCCCCCAGCTTTCCACCTGACTGCTGAAGAACTGCCCCCGCCACACAAATACACATACTCATACACACCTGAGTGAGTCTCTACTTCACCTGCTAAGGAACACTGGCCACCTCCGAGTGGATAATTCATTGCAACATGGGAAATTCAAAGGTGACACTGAAGGAGGGACTGTCAGTTTAGCCACACTTAAGACTGCAGAATCCTTGTCTGCACCTTAGTCTCTGGCCCCCTCTATGTCCATTCAAGAGAATTCCAAAGCTGGGAACCCTGTAGTGCCATCTAACAACTAACAGTGTGAAAAGTGAGGGAGACGAGGAAGCCTCATAAAGAGGCATTAAATTTCCACCCATTTTCTGCTTCCCACAGAGATCCCACCATTTGTTCTTGCTGACCTCAATTTTTCCCTGTCTTACATGGGAAGTACTACTTCTTGATGGTAGAATATTTTGGAAAAAAAGAAAGCGCAATCTCTAGGTGAGAAAAGAAGGTAAAACTGAGAGGCTAGAGATGCTGAGGACAAGCTTCTCTACTTATTTTGCCAAGACCCTAGAAGGCTAATAATGTTTATCCCTGTTGAAATGCTGAATATTCTTGTTGCTTCTCCTTCTAGTTGTCCCCCTTATAATTTGCTTCAGGTGAAAAAGCAATGGAATATATACACTCCTTTCAGGTTGGGTTCTCTCATTGAGATGACAAAATGAACCTTTGTCAGGTTTCTTGATTCAGGATCTCTCAGGTAGCACGTAATTTGGAAAAAGAGGAAAGCAATGGGATATTTTTAATGGAATGATTTTTGAGATGTTTATACTTTTTTCAATACAATATAAAATTTAATGTTACCCAATAATAAATTCAGAAACAAAATTTTCTGATAGAGCCAGAAAATTTTAGGGTTGATACTAATCTTCCAGTATCCCATCATTCTAAGACAGAATAACTTGAATGTTCAAGGGATGAAAAGTGTGGGCAAACTCTAACTTCCTTTGTTGGATAAACTAAGAGAAAATGCTCCAAGAACATCCAAGAGTATTTCTCCACACAGCTCTCTCATCAACACACAGGGATGGATGGCTTAGCTCCACCCAGAGCACTCTAGACTGTGATAGCACACTCATCCTTCTTTTCTCACAGCAGCAGTAACTGCCAGCTGTGGTAACTGAGTGTTGAGCTGGATGCTCTACACATGCATTCTCGTTTAGTCTCCATTATCACAACCACTCTAGAAAATATATTTTTTTATCCCTAATTCATAGGTTAAAAGACTAAGACTTTGCAGATCTCCATGAATCTCAAGAAAGAAGGGCAGAACTATGGCAATATACTTTCTCTTTCCCAACACTACGTTATAAAGCATCTATATCTGCTCTTGCACTTACTTGCTGTCAACTATTTCTCTTCCTAGTCTTCAACTGACCTTTTGTATAATTAAAAAAACAAACATAGAATCTTAAGATTATAAGAAGATAATTATAAAGTACTTAGGTGGGCATCTGCCTTAACAAGAATCATTCAAGCAGCCATTCTCCATTTTTACACGAATTTTTTTTTATATATTTTTTGTTGGAAGTATTACAAATATCCACTTTTCCCCCAGTTGATCCACTCCACCCTGCACCACCCCCTCCAGGCCTTCAATACACTATTGTCTGTGTCCATGGGTTATGTATATATACATATTAGTTGTTAGGCTATTCTCTCTCCACCCACCCACCCCTGCCTTCTCTCTGAGATTCCTCAGTCTGTTCCATGTTTCTGTGTCTCCAGATCTATTTTTTCATTGGTTTATTTCGGTCATTAGATTCCACATATGAGTAAGATCATGTGATACTTTTCTTTCTCTTACTGGCTTATTTCACTTAACATAATACTCTCCAGATCCCACCGTGCTGTCTCATAGGATAAGGGATCCTTCTTTTTTATAGCTGCATAGTATTCCATGGTGTAAATGCCTGAGAAGATGTTTGATATGATTTCAATCTTCTTGAACTTGTAGAGAGAGACTTGTTTTGTGTCCTAACATGTGGTCTATTTTTTAGAATGTCCCATATGCGCTTGAGGAAAATGCATGTTCTGCAGCTTTAGGATGACATGTTCTATAATTTCAATTAAATCCATCTGACCTAGTGTGTCATTTAGAGTCACTGTTTCCTTGTTGATTTTTTTCCTGGAAAATCTATCCAATGAAGCCAGTGGGGTGTTAAAGTCTCCTACTATGGCTATATGCTGTCGATCTCTCCTTTAAAGTTCTCCAGAAGTTTTTTTGTTGTTTTGTTTCAGCTTGTGTGAGTTTTTTGTTCTGAGGTGGGTCTCCTGTAGACAGCATAGATTTGGGTCTTTTTTCTTATCCATTCAGCTACCCTGTTTTGATTGGAGCATTTAATCCATTTATATTTAAAGTTATTATTGATGGATACTTATCTCTTTCTATTTTATTTCTTTATGCCAATGTTCCTCTCTCTCCCTATTTCTACTTCTTATTACAGCAGTCCCTTTAACATTTCTTGTAATACTGTTTTGGTGGCAATACACTCCTTTAGCATTGTTTTGTCTGGGAAGCTCTTTATTTCACCATCTATTTTGAATGATAGCCTTGCTGGATAGAGTAGTCTTGGTTTCAGATCCTTGTTTTGCATTAGCTTGAATACTTCATGCCATTCTCTTCTGGTCTATAGAGTTTCTAAAGAGAAGAAAGCTTATAGTCTTATGGGAGCTCCTTTGTAGGTAACAAATTGCTTTTCTCTTGCTGCCTTTAAGATTCTCTTTGTCTTGAGTTTTAGCATTTTAATTATGATGTATCTTGCCCTGGGCTTCATTGAATTCTTCTCGATTGGGACTTTCTGTGCCTCCTGAACTTGTGTGACCTTTTTCCTTCACCAGGTTAGGGAAGTTTTCTGCCATTATTTCTTCAAACAGATTCCCTAAACCTTGCTTTCTTTCTACATCTTCTCTTACTCCTGTGATGCAAATGCTGTTATGTTTCATGTTGTCCCACAGCTCCCTTAAATTTCCTGTTTTTTAATTGTTTTTTTTTTCTTTTTGGTTCTCTGATCGAGTGATTTTGTTCTACCATCATTTGCTGATACGATCTTCAACTTCCCCTTATTTGCAGTTTATTCCTTTCAATGTATTTTTTGTTTCTACTACATCATTTTTAATTTCCTTCATAGTTTCCATATATTTTCTCATGCTGTTGAGTATACTAATGATTAGTATTCTGAACTCTATAGCTGATAGATTGCTTATCTCCGTTTAGTTCTTCTTCTGGATAATTCTTTAATTCTTTCATGTGGGATTTGTTTGTTTGTCTCCCCATTTTGGCTGCCTATTTGGATTTGTTGCTATATATTAGGTAGATCTGCTGGGACTCCTAGTCTTTTGGTAGGTCTCTGGTGCAAGCCAACGTAAGGTGCTGTTTGTGACTGGTTTCAAAGCTTTCTGTACTTCAAAGCTTGTGATTCCCTCTGCTGGGGCTGAGTGTTTTTGGAAAGAACCAAGATGCACATCAAGGTCTGCTTTTCCAAGCCCTGGATCCAGAAGCAAATCAGGCAGATTCAAAGCACCCAGAAGTTATTCTTAGTCTCTTAGTGAGCCTCAGACTACAGAAACTCCCTTTGAGAGGATTTCAATGGATAGGGCAATTGCTCCCCCCCCCCCCCAGGAAAAAGCTGCTTGGACAGTAAATGTTTGTTTGAGAAAGGTGTCCTCTGCCCCTCTGCAGTATGGGGGAATGACTCAGCACAGGAATCCAAATAGCTGCCCTCTGAGTTCTATCCCCTAAGCTAGCACCCTTGAATTTTCCTCACACAGCTCTAGTCCACTCTGTTCTTACCCTACTGGCACCCAAGATGTGTACCTGTACATGAAACTTTTTTCATTGGCCATTTAAGAAGGTGCCTGCATTTCCAGTCATCTATTCCTGGCAGACAGAAGCCCTACTGCTTTTCACAGTCAGATTTTATGTAGGCACCTTTCTTAGTTTTGGTGCTCTGGGCTCGGGAGCCCAGCTTGGGGTTTGGGCCCCAGAGTTCTCAATAGAAAACCCCCAGAGTGGAGATATCATTCCATTCAGCTGCTGCCTGTGGGTGTCCAGACAGCCCTCTTGTGCCTCCACACTTCCTACCAGTCTCTATGTGGTCTCTGCTTTATGTCCTTAGTTATGAGGGTGCTCTCCAGCAAGTCTTCAGTTGATTATTCAGGGTGTTTTTCCTACATTTTAGTTGGAATTGCAGTTTGGTACTGGAAAAGTGTCAATGTAGTGTTCACTCAGTCCACCACCATCTTGGAAAATCTCCTACATGAAGATTTGAGATCCAGAAATAGTAAGCTCCTTGCCCAGAATTACAACCAATTCTCAATTCTTCAGATTCTTATATAGAGTTCTTCATTCTATAGTGGTTGGCTACAATTCCTTCTCACTAACATTTATTTTCAATATTATCTTCTTGATGTTGACATCATCCAGCTGTAACAAAGGAAGCTAATGCCTTGGTTACCATGTGTTTTCTGTCTAGGCTTTGGGAACATCGCATAACTCAGTATTCATGCGGGCCTGAGTTAAATCAGTATTTCATTCCATTACCTTCAAAAGAAATCTTAGTTTTTCCTAGAATAATTTAATTTCCCCCACTTCTCGAATTAAATGATAAACTTCTCCTATTCTGCTGTAGGAGCTCTTCCCTCAAGACATGGAGCATGAATCTCTTACTACTAATGAAGACCATTAGCTTTGATAAAATGCCCTCTCTCTGACATCTACTACAGAGCAATACTCTAAGCTCCATAGTGCAACTCATTTCCTTGGCTCTGGGTCAATACAAACAGCATATCTGTAATATTTTTTGACCAAACAATTAAGTGTGCTGAAAAAAGAGAGAAGAACATTAGAGACTCATGGAATTTGATCATATTATGTTTAGGGTAACAATAAGAAAATCCAAATATACATGGAAAGTTTTAAATGCTATATCTTATTAGAAATTCAAATAAAAATAACATCAAAATTTATAACATTAGTTAACATTTATTAAGCATTAGGCATTATTCTAAGTACTTTGTAAGCTTTCCCTAATTTAATCTTAAAAAGGTGAGCAACTTGCCCAATATCACATGGCTAGTAAGCACTAGAGCTGTATTTAATCTTGGAGATTACAGAGCCTGTGATATGAACTTGTATTGTATTGCCTTGTGGAACGCAACTCAAGACTTCACACTGTGCCACACACTCTATCACATTTTCTCAGCTAGGGGAGACTGGCAGGGATCTGCTGTGCATGGAAAAATCAACCAAGACCATTTGAAATGTATATAGAGTCATGGGTCACTTAATGACAGGGCTATATTCTGAGAAATGTGTGATTAAGCAATTTCATCATTGTGCAAACATCATAGAGTGTACTTACGCAAACCTGTTGATATGTTTAGCTCTTATATACACCTAATAGATGTGGTATAGCCTATTGCTCACCTATGTTTTATGGTATATTTCTTCTAGGCTACGAACCTGTATAGCATTTTGCTGTACTGAATACCACAGGCACCTGCTACACAGTGGTATTTGTGCATGTAAACATGTCTAAATATAGAAAATGTATAGTGAAAATATATTATAAAGATGGTAAATGTACTTGTAATGGACATTTACCATGAATGGAGCTGGAAGTTTCTCTGCATGACTCAGTGAGTATGTAGTAAGAGAGTGTGAAGACCTAAGACATTACTGTACACTACTGTGGAATCTATAAATACTGTATATCTGGGCTACACTAAATTTATGAAACAACATGAGGTTAAGTCAAGCATAAGAGAGAATGATACCAACAAGAGGCAGTGAACATGAGATGTATCAGCTGCTGCCAGTGTAACATAGCATGCTGTGTTTCAGCAAACTTTTCAAAAATAGAAATTGTATTCTTTAAAATAACTATAAAAATACAGTACAGTGAATACACAAATTAGTAACACAGTTGGTTTTCATTATCAAGTATTATGTGTGTTATGCTTATATACTACTGGTAACGCAGTGGGTTTATTTGCACCAGCATCACCACAAACATGCAAGTAATGTGTTGTGCCTCAGCACTAGAATAGCTACTACCTCACTAGGCAATAGAAAATCCTCAGCTCTATTACAGTCTTATGAGGCCACCATTGTATAGGTGCTCCATCATAGACACAAGTGTCATTATGCATCACATGATTATAATGAGTTCATGGTTTGTCTCAGACTATAGAAACACACACACGCAAACACACACAAATACACTGAGACCTCAGGAAATTATAAGCAGGATAAATAATCTCTTTTTGTTTCAGAGAATCAGTAAACCAGACAAAAAATATTTGCTGAGTATCTACTATGTACAGTAATCAGTTGATAGTGCTACCAATGGAAAATGTTTTTTGTCTTTCAACTTGAATTGATAAGTGTATCATATAAAAACAAGACAACATTGGGTCTGAGCTGCCTGTCACCACTTGAACCAATTAAGCAGAGACAGGGTTGAATCGTATATGAGCATTTATTCCAATATTGCTGGCAAATTGGGAGAATAGTAAAGATCATCCACAGAAATTTGCTTTGCAGCCCTCCATAAGCCAGTGCTTATATTGGGTAGAAGGACAAAGATTACATGGGAAAGTAGGAATTACAGGCATGGGGAAGTAGGCAAAGTGGGCTGGGGGGGTTGCAAAGGGCAGGTGCCTCCGGGATTCCATTGTTTCAGGAGCAAGGTTATTAATCTTTCTATGATGATGGGAAGTTCTCAGAAAAGGAGAATGGACCACATTCCAAGGGTAACTCCCCTGTCCCGAGGAGTACAACCTCCAGCTAGATTAAAAGTGCTTCCTCTAATTAAAACAGAACAATCACAGTTAACAGAACATGATTAATATTTCTTATAACTATAGTTAACAATCACAGTCAGCAGAGCATGATCAACATTTCTGCCCCTAACAATATCACTAATGGGATATCAGATAAAAACATAAATATGTAAAATGTTACAGCTGCTACAGTGATGTGCAAGTAGTAGGTGACTGATGTTGTCCGTGGCAGCTGCTAATCACTTACCTGCACCTGAAGCATCTGAGAAACTGAAGACAAGCAAGAGAGTCAATTGGGACTTAAAAAGTATAAGCTGTCTTAAAGGGTTGACTGATGCCTTATAATTCCCAATTTATAGAGTTCTCTGGTAAAGTAGGATTGGAAAGTGGGGATCTGACACCACCTGAAGTTTTCAGCTCCCTTGTCCCCAAGCCCAGTCTTTGGGAACTGCTTCAAAAAATGTCTGCCCACAAAATGAATTAGCGTATGCACTGACCCACGTGCTCTCGGTCACTGACCATACACCAGGGACCAGCAGGATGGAGAGCAAAGGAAGAAGCTGAGCCCCTGTCTGCTTGGGAACAGGCCCTGCCTGTCTCCTGACCCTTGCATGCCTTTGTGCCAGTGAGCTCAACTTCCTCTCCAACCTGGGATGATGCAGGCCACAAAAGAAAGGATAGGGCATGGTCCCTGTGTTACAGGCAATTTCTTAAGCAGAATGTGAACCATCAAATCAGTTTCTCACAAACTTTTTTCATTAGAAAAGGAAATTCCTATCCTCCTCAAGTGGACAGAGAGGTTAGAGAAACCGTCTAATCTGGGGAAGGTGGCCCACAAGGCTGTAACTGACATGCAGGTCTTGGGGTTGCACTGGACAAAATAACCCAGCAGACTTTGTCAGCTCTCACAAGGTGGGCACCCAAGTTGAGTTCAGCAGGGAAAAAGTCTGTGGAGCAGAATCTTAGAAGATCCGGGAGGATAAGAAGATGCTGTTTGATGCAGACAAGATTATTCTAAAAAGATCACAAGGAGGCTCACGAATCAAGGGTATCTGGACTACAGCCAATGTTCAAAATGGTTCTTAGCCAGTAGGGTAGTGGGGAGGGAAATGGCAGGGTGATGAGTAGCAAGAAGCTGACTGGAACCCGGAGCATCGGCAAGGAGCCTGGACCCCATCCTGTGAATGAGCCGCACACCCTCTGAGCCCAGAAGCCCGAGGTTTCCTGGGAAGTCCCACCCAGCATGGTGCTGAGAGAGGCCAGGATCTGGCAGATAGTGATCAGAACCTGGCCTGCATTCAGTCAGGGAAGCTTGTTTTTTGTTGTTGTTGTTTTTTAGTTAAAAATAAATAAATTTGCATAGAAAGATGGGGTTCTGAGTTCTGAAGGCAAAGCAAACAAACAAACACAACAAGAACAAAACAGAAGCCACTACTTCCTAGACCAAGGATCCAGAGCCCTGTGTCAGCTGCTGGTTTTATAGGCGTGCATGGTGTCCCGAAACGGAGAGTCTGCTCCTCACGGGCACTTACGCTGTTTGCTATGAGCAACCAGGTGCTGTTCACCACGTAGAAATCTTGTTAAAACAATCCCCTTCCAAAATCACATTTCCCTTCCCAGGGTTCCTTGGTGACAATTCTTTGTCTCAATAACCCCTGTCAGTCCTTCCTCCTTTTTTCTCTCATATAGACTCTGTTTTCCTTTTGCTTTCATCACTTAAAATTCCCTTGTCCAGTCATTTCCCTCTTAGAGAAATATGCAACCATTAGATGTCTATGCACCACTACCTGCCATGCCTCCCCCCACCCCCTGGTCTCTAAATAAATGTTTGTGCTGCTCTGACAAGATGAATATCAAGGAGCAGCAGGGAAACTGGAGCCAGACATATTCTGCCCTCTGAGAATCCAGAGAAAGAACAAGCAGCTGGGACGCAGTGAGAAAACACATAACATAAAACCATAATGCTATTGCAAGTGAGATAAAGGTCAACAGATTTCAAAATGTCAAATGACAAAAAAATAATTTCACTTGCAGTTTTCAGTTACTACAGTTTAGTTGCTGCCAAGTGTTAAATGTTTCCCACTTCATGAGCATTTGAGTCTCATGTTACCAGTTTATCATCAATTTATTCAACTTTATATTAATATCCACATAAATGGCAATCATCACTTTAAGTGATGTGAAAAAAATGGTAGGTAAATTATATCTTGGGCGTAATGATTGTGCATAGACTCAAATGCATAGATGTTTAAAGTTCTGTGGAGGGAGGTTGTGGAAGGTGCAGGTGGTCAGTGGATACTGAATTCCTCAATGTCTCTGCTCACCCGTTCTTTCTAGAAAATGAAAGTGTTCAAATCAAATTTCACAAATGATGGAGATACTCTGGATATTTAACTAATATTTATTGAGTTTATTTCTATATATAGCAGTCATTGGGATTATGCATATTTGTGTTGTTGTATATATAGTGTGTTAGAAAAACACGCTACAAATGCTAAATAACGAAATACATTATGGGTGCTCAGTAAAATGTATATTAATGGCTGTAATCACTAATAAGAACAAATGGCAGTGTTCATGTGCCAGGCACTTGGAACACATTATTTTCATTGTGCGGTGGTTACTATCTCTATCCTTATTTTCAAGATGAGGTTCAAGTAAATTAGAGGCCACTTTTGGGGCCGCATAGCAGTTTAGGGGAGAAGCTGACAGTCTGACCCTACACTGTCAACCTCTAGACCTTGAACCCTTCCCACTACATATTGATGCCTCTGAATATCAAAAAATGTTCAGTTATCACATTTTCAATATGAACTAGATTCACAGAGCAATCTGTGTAAATAAGTGAGCAAAGTAAGACCATAATATATATTCAATTTTTTTCTAATTTTATCTTCAGTGTCCAAGCAATGCATCACTTTCAAGTTATTCAAGGACTGAAGTCTATACAATTCACTTGATAATTTATTGAGAACTTCATTTTCGTTTGTTCTCATTTTACCCTCTCTACTTAGTTCCTTACACAGCACTACTAGCTTTGAGGAGGTGAGGATTCTTAAAGCATTTTCTGCTTTGAATGTAATAGTTCTTTTCTCTTTGATGTCTATGCAATTCCCTGTGTTAAGCTTGCAGGACATTGTAGGGTGGAGAAGGCACAGTCCTGCCCTAAACATGTTGGAAAACCAGACTTGGCACTGGGAGGGAAAATGACATGCAAACTGCCTGCTTCATTGTGTGAGCTGTGTGGTAGAAGTGCCGGCAATGTCAGTGCAGAAGGGGACAGGAGAGTGAGAGACCGGTATCTATGAAAGAGAGGGGAAACCCGAGAAAGTGCCACTAGGTGGCCCTAAAACAAAGGCAGGGAGCATGCCATGTTGAGTATAAGTTGAAAGAACACTACACACAGTGTGAAAGTATGATGTGTTTGGAACAAGTAAGTAGTTTGCTTTCACTAAACTGAAAGGACTCTGAAGGGGCATGGGAAACTGGTGTCAGGGAGAATGGATTCTATGCTACAGGGTTTAAACGCGTATTCTGTAAGAAGTCAAATTCGTGGAGTGTTTTGATGTTATTACCAGGTAGGGGCCAGCCTGGAGCAGGTCTGCCTCAGGCCGGCCTGTAGTGTGTGGGTTCTTACTTCGTGCAGGAAAGGTTTCACAAGGTGGGTCCAGGCGATTTTGAGAGTTCATTTATTAAAGCTGGAGACTGAAACAAAGGAAGGACTTAGGGTAGGAGAAGCAACAGGGGAGAGCCTAGGGGTGCTCTGCTTGGCTCCCTAGAAATGTTACAGGAAAGCAGTGAGCCTGGGTGGGGCTGCTTTGGCTCACTGGGAATTCAGGGAAAAAGGAGGCCTTGGGGACAGGGTCCGGGCTGAGCCCAGGCGGAGCTGCCACTGCCCATTTCTCCCCTGGTTTCAAGTCTCTTGTGGGCCCTTAGAGTTTAGGAAGAAATAAAATATTCATGACCTGGGAAGGGCATGGGTGTGCCCTAGAGTGAGCCCACACTGATATCCTTTATTTGGGGGTATCTCTCTTCTGTGGGTGAGAATCTTAGGGGAGGGTTTCATCAGTTTTCCAGGTGCACTTTTCAATATGATGATTCATCAAAGTGAGCTTACAGGGGAGTTTGGGATTTTCCTTTGGTCTGCTTTACTGTTTTAATTTTATCTTGGGTCTGTCTGTCTCTAATGGAGTTTTTGTTATTTGTTCCCAAGATTCATCTGTCATTGTTTAGCTGCCACAAATGGCATTAATTGGGTATCTGTCCTCTGTTTCCCTAACCAGGGTTATTGAAGTATGCATTCTCTGGTTTGAGTGCGGAGAAGGGTCTGAAACATTTTCTCTCAAGTGTCCTTGGTTAGGGGGGACAAGGTCCTGGGACTCACCAGCTGGCTGTAAAAACCTCAAATTGTTTGGCCTTGTTTAATTTTCTTGTCTCAGTCTCCCATTCCACTTGCCCAGGAATTTTTGTAGTTTCTTACTGTCCTGTCTCAATATTTTGTTTTAGGAAAATAACTACCTAAATTATATAAGCGAATTAAGAGAGCAGGAAAATAAAGACAAGCTTTTTGCCACAGCACGTGGTTAGAGGTTTGGATGAGGGCCAGGTGTTTCGAGGTTCTCCTGCTCCCTCCCTCTATAGACAGAGTGAACAGGAACCTCCCCCCCATGGTGGTGGGAAAAGGGTTTCACCTACATGATGCTCTCCTCCAGGACCAGAAACCGTCTCTTCATTATCACTTTTCCTGTTTTTCTCTTGAGTAGGATTTAGTGTTTTGTTTTGTTTTTTGAGAAATATACAGTATTCATTCAACTATTTTCAAATATTCTTGAAAACAGAACATATTATTTTTAATAATTTTTCAATTATAGCTGACACAATATTATACAAGATTCAGGTGCATGAAATAGTGATTAGATATTGATATGCCTTGCAAAGTGATCGCCCTAATAAGTCTACCTCATCTGACACTATGCATAATTATTAAAATATTATGGAGTATATTCCCTATGCTGTACTTTACATCCTTGTGACCATTTTATAACTGGAAATTGTACTTCTTAATCCACCCATTTCCCCAACCCCCACTCCTTCTGGTAACCATCAAGTTGTTTTCTGTATCTATGAGTTTATTTCTGTTATGTTTGCTCATTTATTTTGTTTTCCACATATAAACAAAATCATATGGTATTGGCCCAACTCTGTCTGACTTATTTCACTTAGCCTAATCTCTAGATTCATCCATATTGCCAGAAACGCAGAGATTTAATCGGCCTTATGGCTGAATAATATTCCATTTTATATATGTACCACTTCTCTATTTATTCAAATATTGATGAACACTTAGGTTGCTTCCATATCTTGGCTATTGTAAATAATGCTGCAATGAACATGGGGTACAAATATCTTTTCAAATTAGTGTTTGGATTTCTTCAGATAAACACCAAGAAGTGGAATTGCTGGGTCATATGGTAGTTTTATTTTTAATGTTTTAAGGAGCCGACATAATGTTTTCTATAGTGTCTGCACCGATTTACAATCCTACCAACATTGCATGGGGGTTGCCTTTTCTCCACATCCTCGCAAGAAGTGTTGTCTGTTCACTTACCGATGAAAACCATTCTGACAGATGTGATGTGGTGTCTCATCTTTTCCTGACAGTTAGTAGCATTGAACACCTTTTCATATGTTTATTGTTCCTCTTTGGAGAAATCTTTAGGTCATCTGCCCGTGTTTTAATCAGATTGCTTCTTTTGTTGTTAACTTTCATGAGTTTCTTGTATATTTTGGATATTAGCCCCTTATTGAATATATCATTGTGAATATCCTCTTTCATTCAGTAGGATATTTTTGTTTTGTTGATGATTTTCTTTGCTGTGCAGAAACTCAGTTGACGTGCTCCCTTTTGTTTATTTTTTTCTTTACCTCAGGAAACATATCCAAGAAAATACTGCTAAGGATGATGTCCAAAAGCCTACTGCTTATGTTATTTTTTATTTATTTACTTACTTATTTTTGTTAATCCTTACCCAAGGGTATTTTTTCCATTGATTGTTTTGAAACGACGTGAGAGAGACGCATGGATTGGCTGCCTCCTGCACATGCCCTTGACGGGCCAGGGAGCCAGTCTTCAACTGAGGTGCGTGCCCTTGACCGGAATCGAGCCCACGACCCTTCAGTCCCTGGGCCGACGCTCTAACCACTGACCTAAACCAGCTAGGACTGCCGATGCTTTTTTAGTAGTTTTATTGTTTCAAGTTTTACATTTAGGTCTTTAATCCATTTGAGTTTATCTGTATATATAGTGTAAAAAAGTGGTCTAGTTTTTTTTGTTCGTGTTTGGTTTTATGGTGTTTTTTGCAAGTATCTGTTCAGTTTTCCCAACACCATTTATTGAAGAGACTATTTTTACCCTATTGTATATTCCTGCCTTTTTTGTAAGAGATTAATTGATCATAGAGAAAAGCAATTTTCAACCGGTGTGCAGCAACCGCTGTGCCACAAGAATTTTTTAAACAAGTAATACCTGACTATTTAGTCAGGGTCACTGACCTCTTTTCCCTCATATTGTAAAAAAAAAAAATGACAACAACCAACACAACAATAGTTGTTGGGTGTGAATGAATCAAAATTATACCTATTTTTTGTCAGATTGGCAAAAAATATATTTTTTGGAGTGTTACAGAATTTTAGTAATTTGTCTATGTGTGCTATGAGATGAAAAGGTTGAAAATCACTGATAGAACATGGGTACTTTCTAGGCTGTACTCTCTTTTATTGATCTGTGTGTTTGGTTTTATGCCAGTGCCATGCTGTTTGAATTACTATAGCCTTGTACTGTAGTTTGATATCAGGTGGCATAATACCTCCATCTTTGTTCTTCTTTCTCAATATTGTTTTGGCTATTTGGGGTATTCTGTGGTTTTCTTTACATTTTAATATAATTTGTTTTAGTAATGCAAAAATGTGGCTAGATTTGATAAGGATGGTATTGAATCTGTAAATTGCTTTGGGTACTCTGGACATTTTAAAGATGTTAATTGTTCCTATTCATGAGTCCTGTATATTCATTTATTTGTAACTTCTTAAATTTTTTCCTCAATGTGTTATATTAATTCCTAGGTATTTACTTTTATTTTTTTGATGCAAATGTAAATGGGATTGTTTTCTTAGTTTTCCTTTCTGATAGTTTATTATTGGTGCATTAAAATGCAACTGGTTTCTGGATTTTTTTGTTTTTGTATCCTGCTACTTTACTGAATTCATTTATTAATTCCAATAGTTTTTTGGTGTCATCTTTAGGGTTTTCTATATATAGCATCACTACATCTGCAAATAATGACAGTGTTACTTCTTTCTTTCCAATTTCAATACCATTTATTTCTTCTTCTTGTCTGATTGCTACGGCTAGGACTTCGAATAAAATGTTGAATTAAAGTGGTGAAAATGGACATCCTTATCTTGTTGCTAATCTCAAAGAGAAAGCTTTCAGCTCTTCACTATTAAATATAATGTTACATGTAGGTTTGTCATGTATGGTCTTTATTATTTTGAGGTATGTTCCCTCTATCCCCACTTTGCTGAGAGTTTTTATCATAAATGATTGTTGGATTCTGTGAAATGCTTTTTCTGCATGTATTTATATGATCATATAATTTTTTCTTTCATTTTGTTTATGTGTGTATAACATTAATTGACTTGTGGATATTAAACCAAACTTGTATCCTTTTTGTCCCATGTTACAACCTTTTTTAAAAGTCTATTTTGTCTGATATAAGCATTGCTACCCAGCCTTTTCCCCCTATTTGTGTATAATATCTTATTTCATCACTTTGCTTTCCTTTTGTGTGTCTTTTGATCTGAAGAAGGTCCCTTGTAGTCTGTGTATCTACACCTTTATTCATTCAGCCACCCTACGTCTTTTCATTGGAGCATTTAGTCCATTTACATTAAAAAGTATTATTGTTATGTACATAGTTATTGTCATGTTGTTCATTGTTTTCTAATTGTTTTTATAGTTCTTTGTTCCATTCCTATTTTATTTCTCTAATCTCTTGTATCTTGATGATTTTCTATAGTGTTGTTTGGATTTTTTTCTCTTTGTTTCTTGAACATCTCTATAATTTTGGCTTGTGGTTACCACATGCTTCATGTATACCAAGGTGTGTTTATATCACTCAATTTTAAGTTGATGGTCACTTAAGTTTGAATTCATTTTAAAGTGCTACAATTTTTACTCACTCCCTGTGTATCTCACTTTACTCACCCGTTCCCTCCTCTCTCCTCTCAGCACAGAACTCAGCTTCACTTGAAAAGGCAGCTTGGGCAGAAGCTTGTGGCTGATAAATATTTCACCTTAGTCATCATTGTTAAGCACGTGAAAAATCAAACCTTCCCAGCACTCATAAATCACTCTGCCTAAAACAACAGGAAATGTGTTATTCAAATGTAACACCAATTGTCATGAATTCCAAATAACCAAGCAAAAGTCAAATGCAAATTTTGAAGGGAGATATAATTCCATGTTACTTTTTGTGAACCTACACATTTTTAAGATGTTGGTGGAACATACCTAACATTGTGGAAAACCAAACAAAAGATGATTAGTCACTGGACAAGAGTCAAATAAAAAATACATTTCATTCATTCTGTACAGTGTCTGGCACATAGAAAATGTTTGGTAGTTTTTCTAATGAATCCATTAATAAATCCCAAGACTTCCACAACTGTTACTGCAGATCCTCAATATAGTCAGCCCTCAACTTCCACATCATAAAAAATATATAAAATCAGTGGAGGCCCATGGAATTATCTGCCTTTAGCATTGTGCTGCCCTGAAGCTCCCACATATACTGGCTAAATATATTTCAACTTTGATGATTCATCAATTTACTTTCATATTAGTTAATTGTTTTTTATTTTATTTTTATTTACTGTTGACATTATTACAGATTTCCCCCATTTTCTACCCCTTTACTCACCTCCACCAAGCCTCTGGCCGCCGTCCCTCTGGCCATCACAATACTTTTGTCTGTGTCCATAGGCTATGTATATATATTCTTTGGCTTATCTCTGCATCTTCTTTCATTCTGCCCACACCCCAAACCCCTCCCCTCTGACCTCTGTCAATCTGTTTCACGCATCCATGCCTCTGGGTCTATTTTGTTCTTCAGTTTATTTTGTTCATTAGATTCCACATATACGTGAGATCATTTGGTACTTGTCTTTCTCTGACTGGCTTATTTCACTTAGCATAATAATTTCCTGGTCCATCCGTGTTGACACAAAGGGTAAGAGTTAATTGTTTTAATACATTGCTGGAAAAGAAGATGGCATTTCCTCCCTGATGAGTCACTAATTCGGTGTGAATAAAAATGGGAGTGACTGTGTTCATGACTGTGTTTGAGATAATGAAATTTCAGTAAGTAGATTAGTGAGACTGCCTAGGATCTCGATCGACAGCCATGCAATATTTAGGTCAAGAACAGTGTACGCTCTAAATAGAGAGCTTGTAGAAGCTTAAATGAGGTGTCAGTATAAGTAAGGAATTTTGTGTTCCACTATCATTATGTTATCAAAATGAAAGATGGTTTAGTGAGAAATGACCATAAAAATAAATCGCTACAATTATGTACTTATGAATGAAGATATAGTTGATTTTTTTGTTTATTGACAGTAGGAAAATATTGGATTTCTCTTTTGCAACCCTTAAAGTCTTTCCAATGCAAATGACCTTCCTTTAATACTGTCTTTGCCACAGTTTTTCAAGAAATCTCCTGTGTTTCGCTGACCAGGTCATTTTTTACCTCTGCTTTTATTTCAGCTTCCAATTTATTAAATCTTCCAGAATGGCATTGCATGACTATATTTTTTGAGTTTTCTTTTTTCTCATCTAATCTCTTTCTAGAAATGGCAATTAGTATTTATATGCCAGAAGCCAGCTGATTGGTAATGTATACACGCATATGCATTCGCACACAGCTCTTTTCTAAACAGTGCTTATGCTGTCATCTGGTGATAAATAAATAGATAAACAGGCTCAAAATTGTGAAGATAATTTAATGCCATCTGTGGGAGGGAGGAAGATTCCATTTTGGTCCTGTATCTAACCCATGTCCAGAAACTCTGCTTTTCCGTCTTTCCTATTAACATTCAGGATGTGTTTCCTCATAATTTTGTGAATCATTAAAGTAGTAAAGTTTTCCTAATTCTCCCCACAAAATTGTGAACTGTTACTTGGTTAATATTTGAAACTTCTACATAAAAAACATACATATGTGTTTATATGTATGTATGCATATTCATAAATTGCTTATATGCATGTGCAAGTGTATACACATATGTATGTGTGTGCACAGAGAGTGAGAGAAAGAGAAAATATCTTAGTCTGCTCTCTACACAGCAGTCAGAATGATCTTGTAAATAAGAAATCTGGATCCTCACTCTGCCCAAGAGTGGATTTCTACTGCACCTTACATGGCCCTCAGCCTTCCCACCCTCCCCTCTTCCTGAACAGTGTCACCTGGCCATCATGAGTTCCTTTCTGGACCTCAAGCACAAGAAAACTTTATCTGCTTCAGGTCACTGACTTATGTTCTCCCTCAGGTCACTGCTTAGCTAGCTTATCTTGAAACTTGAGGTTTGAACTCAGTTCCTCCCTCTTCAGAACCCCTCTCTGAAACTATGACTCTCTTTTCCACCTCATGTAAAGCAGTCTCCATTTCTATCATGTTACTTTTAGTATTTCTTTCACAACAATGTAATTACCTCACCTATTGTTCTTATTGCTTATTCTCTGATTTCCCACAATACAAAGGCAGAGATACTGTTAGCGCTACCTGTAATATATCAATCACCGCCTATCTTGGCACATGGTAGATGCCCAATAAATATTTAATGAGTGAATAAATAAATAAGTTCTTAACTCACATTATCATGAGATAACTTGTTTTTTTCTCATGAAAAATGAATCATGGAAATACTCCTAAAGATCTCCTTGATTTTCAGTTGCTGAACTATAGTCAGATTATGTAAGTTCATCGTTAAATTAAGTATATTGTTATTGAGGAACATTTAGATCTTTAAAATTTCTTAGTATCAGATATTGCTCTGAAATGTACACCATTGCACATGTATTTTAATATACTTACACAACTTTTTCCATATGATAAATCTCTAAGTGTGAAACTGTGTTATCAAAGGATTTTAAGTATTTGTGGCTATATTCAAATTGCTCTCAACAATCGCATCAAGAACTGTGATGAGGCTGAGATTTTACCCTACTGACAAGTCAACCGGCCAGTTTTACATATACTGACAAAAGACACGAGACTCTCAGGTCAGACACAAAGGACTCTGCTGCTCACATCAGCAGACAGCAGATGACATGAGTTTCACGTTCATACTTTATCCTTGCACCCCCCACCAGCCCATGAGAGCAGTGCAGATTAGCCTGAGTGAATGCTACACTTGCGGGGAACCCTGAGCTTAGGACACTCCACATTTCTTAAAGGGCCCAGAGCAAACCTGCACAAACTTTGAGTCAGAAGAGATATTCTTCTTAGTATCTTAGGCAGTGAAAAACCTGTCCTCCTCTTCATGGGCAGTCACTGTATTTTCCAAGGTAGTTTTCTCTACAAATATAGTTGAAAAAAATTGTCTGAAACAAAAATTACCATTGCCTCTGTTCACAAAAATTATGAAATGTAAGAGGCCCATAGAGAATTATCTCTCACAATGCTGCATCAATTTATATTTCTACTCACAAAATATCTAACATTGGAAATATAGGTGATAAAAAACCAGGTGTGATAGGAGTAGACTCGCATTTCTGACTGTCTATACAGGCAAATCTAAAGGAAATTTGGGATGTTGAGTGATGACGGATTGGTCAAGGTATGTCGTCAGTCTGGATACTTCCATAGCAAGTGGAGTTTAAAAAACTGTATGTAAGAGTTTTATGAAATAGAAGTGGCATACCTCATATCTTTCCATAGTCCACTGGTCAGAATTCAGTCACTTCTAACTGCAAGGGGGACTAGGAAATGTAGTCTAATCAATATTCCAGGAGGGACAGGAAACAGAATTTTCTGAGCATGTGGTTGTGCCTCAGAAAGCCTCATTCCCGTATGACTTCCCCACATACTCCTGTTCCACTAGGTTTTGCATATCAAGGCAAATCTCTCTTCTCACTTTCCCCACCAGAAGTTTTCCTCTTCAAGGGCCTATTAATACGGGGTGAGGACGTGTGTGCCACCAACAGAGGAACAATAAGACAGAAAAAAGAGCTTTCCCAGGTAGTAAGGGATACACAGTGACCTCATTCAAAACTGTAAATTTTTCTACTCAACTAACCTCGAGTTTCCTGAACTTGGAAATATTGATTGAAAATTAATTTTGACCAAGAGAAATAGAATATATTGCAAGCCAGGGTTGTCAACCAGACATTTTTTCTTAAGCCCTTCCTGCTAAATACTCTAAAGGAAATAGAAACGTGGTCCCATCTCTCATTTTTTACTTTCTTTTATTAATAGGTGTTCACTTACAGGTAATTTTTAATTGTCTGGTCCCCGTGGTGACTTCTTTGTAAGTAGAGTTTTCCCTTCCTGCTTATTAAGCTACTAGGAATCTTTTCTTCCAACATCAGGCTTTAAACCCTTTGTCATTTTCTGTGAGAGATCCCAGCAATTTCTTAATTATGTTTAATATTTTTATTATTTTGAAAGTGCTTTTGTAAACATACTATCTTAGTCAGATCAAGTTGCTATAACAAAACACCATAGACTGTGTGGTTTAAACAACAAGCATTTATTTCTCATAGTTCTGGAGGCTGCAAGTCCAAGATCAGGGTGCCAAGTGTGGTCAGGCTCTGGTTAGGACCCTCTTCCAGGCTTGCAGATGGCACCTTCTTGCTGTATCTTGCTGAGAGAGAATGCTGATGACTCTTCTTCTTCTTAAAAAGACACTAATTCTATCATGGGGAGCTCCACATTCTACCATGGGAAGCTTCAGATATCCTTCCAAATGGATTTGCTTTCCACTGGTGCTCTGTCCTGCAAGCCATCAACCCCATTCACAAGTCAAGTATGATCCTGTAAAAACAAAAGGAGTAGAGACCCACCCCAAACATCACACAGAGACCTTCCCACCACAGGTGTTAGAGTTAGGTAGAACTGGAATTCAGATAACCACTCTGCTGTCACAAACCCAGACCTAATATTTCTAAAACAGTTTTTCCTCATGTTTTGGATTTATGGAATCGAATAGCAGAGTTGGCATCAATCAAATAACCATGATTATAATTGTGGAACTGGAGCTGTGATAAATGCTAACAAATCTTTTGAACATCGAGCCCTAGTTCAGATTGGTGAGGTCATGGAGATTTTGGAGCTGTAATGGGAAGGTGAAAAAGGCTCTGAGCCAGGGTAAAGCACTCCCCTTCCTGGCTCAAGAAAGCAAGAAACACTCCAAATGAGCAGAGAAAGTGCAGCAAGTAGGAGGAGACAAGTGAAAGACGAGGTTGGAGGGGCAGGTGTGGTTAAAATCAGGTACGATAACCATAAAATTATCATTCAGACCATGACACACTTCAGCATAAATGGAAATGATTTTAATAATTATGCCTGGACAACAGGCATAAATCAGGACTGTTGCTAGCAAACAAGAGAATTGGAGAGAGGAAAGCCTACTAGAAAATTATTGCAGAAACTGGGTAAGATAAAATATGTTTAAAGAGATGGAATTTTACAACTGAATGTCATACGGTTTTACTGTGTGGGTGCAGGGATAGGTAAAAGTAAGCTTATTTTTTTTCTTTGGCAGGAAAGCTGCCTTGCCTCTAGCAGGGAACAGATGAATCATCTCTGTGGTCCAGCCTAGTGAATGCATGAGATTTTTCATTAAAGTAAAATAAACATTAAGCATTAGCTTTGCTGTGCCAATGAAGCTTCAGATCAATATTTCTGTATATGTTGATTTTGCTCTATAAAATAATTGTCCAAGAAACATAATTAATAGCCCCCCTGTAGGTTTTAGGTGCTCATAATACTCAGTTTTCAAGAAATCACACCTTCCTTTAACATTGGAGTCAGCAGTCATTTACACTCATAATTGATACAAATTTCAGAGGTAAAGAGAGCTTCAAGGTTAATGCATCCCGTTTTGTTCATTTGTTTCTACCTATATCTTAGCTATAAGTTGAAAATTGAAAAGGAAAAGAAAACAGAATAAGGCAGGAAAAGAGGAAGTGAGAGAGGAAGAAAAAAAGGAAGGATTTGTTCATATAAATTGATTTGTTTACCCTTGTGTTTCTGTAAAAAATGTAAGCTAGGAACCAACTGAAGCCAACTCACAGCAAGCCGTCTGTGCTTGGCCCTGGTAGGAAATCAAAAGGCTCCCATGGGAGTGAGCTGCATACAGTACGATTGGTATCTTTTCTAACATCAGAACCCAAATTGTGAAAAAAAAGTTTTAAATAAGCTTGAGAAAAGTAAATAAGCCTGTTAATAAGACTGGGCACTTTTGTAAATAGAAGTAACAACTAGGAATGCACTTACTTCAGAACAACTTTTTTGATGAAATATTGAGCTTTTGTTAATAGTGTCACGTCTCTCTCTGTACCTCTCTCTCTGCCTCTGTCTCTCTCCCCCTCCCCCACCCAACTGTGCAACCTTCCATTTCTCTTTCACAATCATCCACAGACAAGGTTAGGCCTCAACCTGAAGTGAGAAAATAAATATCTGCTTTGACTCCTTCCATCTACCCTTTCTGGCCAACCCTCTCAGAGCTCTTTGGTTACCCTTGGTGGGTCCTTGTCATTTCTGAGGCCCTTGAGTCATTTATTTAATACCCTAATATTCACCAAGAGACTGATTGATAAAATATGTCCTACTAATGTATGAGTACCATGTCATGCATTTTCTACGCCATCCACTGTTCATCACAGGAATGTGCATATATGCATTTATTTAAAAATATGTAGAAAAAAGTAAAGCAAAGAAATATCAAATTTCAAATATGGAATATCAGACACTGTGAAGTTGAGAGGAAAATTATGTATACATATGTATATTAATATACATATAATATCTCAGAGAGATGGGGGAACAGAGAGAGAGAGAGACATGGAGAGAGAACACAGATGCAAACAGTAGAGCTCTTCTTTATTTTCCAAACCATTTAGGAAAATGGTTTCCATTTTTTCACTGTTTCATCATTCCACTGTAGAATTTGATGCAGAAAATGCTAACTTGTTGAGTATCTACTGCTCTGGGACCAACCTGGACCAACCACCAGGTAAATAGTAGTGGGTAAAACAGACTTGCTCTTCATCCCAAAGTGAAAACAATTTCTCAGAGGCAAGACCTATTATATATAAAAACAAACAGGTACTTTTTATTTTTATCAATGAAAAGAGAAGATTTCTGAAGAATAAAATAATGGTACTGCAGGGAACTTACATTAGACAGAGCAGTAGGACATGGCTTCTCTGAGGAGATATTAAGGTGAAACCTGTGGGTGAGAAGGAATCCCCATGCCAATTTGAAGAAAGTCATTCTACTGTTCATAGGTTGGCATAGTTCCTTCCAATTTTTAATTCATGTGTGCGTGCTGCAGTTTAGAGCATCTTTTCATATTCCATTTTCTCTCTCAGCATATCAAGAACAATTTATCATATATTTTTTCATAAATATTTTTAGTGGTTGGTATTTTCTCATACAGCTCTTCCTAATTCACCAGACCATTTAGGGCATCTGTTTTCATTGTCCCACTGTTATGAATAACCTAGTTTGTAAATATTTGTATTTTAGATTATCTTATAGTACAGATTTTTAGAGTTGGAATTAATGGATTAAGAATATGAACATACAGCCCTGGCCAGTAGGTTGGAGTGTTGTCCTGGACACCAGTTCAATTCCTGGTAAGAGCATATATCCAGGTTTTGAGTTTGATCCCAGTTAGGACAAGTATGGGAAGCAACCAATCATTGTTTCTCCCTCACATCAATGTTTCTCTTTCTCTCTCTCTCTTCCCTTCCACCCTCTCTAAAAAGCAAGGAAAAAATATCCTCTAGTGAGGATTAAAAAGGAGAAAAGGAGTATGAACATACAGTATCTGATATGTACTGTTATTACTGTGAGTGATTACTTTGTGATATTCTTACTAAATTATAATTTTTACATTTTTAAATTTCAAAAGCTAACATGAAAGTTTGAGTTTTGATTGGCATTGGTTTGATGTCTTTGAGTACTGAATAATCCTTGATTCCAACTGAAATATCTTGGTAGCAGGTATTTGCCAGCCCTAAGAAGCTTGTTCCATTGGCTCCAAGCATCAAACAAAGGCTCTCCTCCACGGTGACATTCATCCCTAAATCACTCCTATTACATCTTGGAAACTTCAGAAAGCTTGATTCTCCACTTGCCTTTCAGAGATTGTTCTAGAACTCTTAACATGTTTCAGAGGGAGTAAGGACAGAAAGTAACAAAGGTGGTTCTGAGCGTGAATTTATGCACACACCTCCAGCTCCCACAGTTCATGAGTGTGAACTCATGGACTCACCTCTAGCCCTTACAGTTCCTGAGTGTGGACTCATGCTCACACCTCCAGCTCTCACAGTTCATGAGTGTGGACTCATGTGCACACCTCCAGCCCTCACAGTTCATGAAATCTCACTTTCTCTTCCCTTGGGGAAAACACTTTCTAGGTTTAACCCTTGCCTGAGAAGTGCATTAGAATCATTACAACCAGAAGTTCATGGAATATTTTCCCATGGCAATCTTCTAGAACAGTAAGTATCAGTTCCCTCACCTCCAGACCTTCAAAATCAGACTGTTCTAGAATCTGGAATTCTGAAATCTGCACTTCAAAATACTCCAGATGAAGCTAATGCATATACCTGCTTAAAAACCATTGATTTAAGTTTGTCCAGTTTACTCTTAAGTAAACTGGGTCAGTTGTGTTTCCAGCCTAAGCATCAAGCCTTTTGTTCTTTCTTGCAGCTCTTAAAACTCTATGTAAACAGACCCCTAGCAAATCCAATCTGCCATTATTCTACACAACCCTAAACTGGCAAAGGTAGCAGCTTAGGATCTCAGGAATATCCCTTTCCATTCACAAATGAAGGAATATGGGGGGTTAGTTATCACCCAGAAGAAGTTAGACAGTAGAATCCAAAAATATTTTTATTTCAATTTTCCAAGTATTTAATACAAAGTAAAACTAGGATATGGTTTTATTGTCCTAAATTGACTTGGAGCGATGAACACAACTCAATATACAGATGATGTATTATAGAATTGTACACCTGAGACCTATATCTTTTTATAACCAATGTCACCCTAATAAATTCAATAAAAAATAAATATATGAGTAAAGGAAATGTGTGTTTTTAAAGTTAATCAGTGGTGTTATAAGAACACAATCATACCAAAACAACCTAAAAGCTCATGTTGGAAGCTACTGAAATAATTTTCATGTGCTCTCATCAATAGCTTTTCATTTATTATTTATTTATTTATTTATTTATTTATTTATTTATTTATTTATTTTAATCCTCTCCCGGGGATATTGTTTTCATTACTTTTCAGAGAGAGCAAAAGGGGGAGGGGAGAAACTGCGATGTGAGAGAGACACATAGATTGGATGCCTCCCCCACTGGGGTCAGGGATTGAGCCTGCAACCGAGGTACATGCCCTTGGCTGGAATCAAACCTAGGACCCTCCGGTCCACTGGCTGACTCTTGCATAAGGTTCTCTAAAACATTTAGGTGTTACCTTTGATCAATGCTAAGTGTCAGCAGGGAATTTCATATTAATACCATGAGTGTCAATGTTGACTTATTAACATACCACAAAAGCATTTTTAAACCTTGCTGGAAAACACATCACATGTCGAGGGCATTAATTGAGACACAAATAAGAAGAAAACCAACATTTGAGCCCTAAACAAAAAGGAAGGCAGTATTAGCAATTAATACATAAGATGTCAAAAGTAAAAACTACTTTGTTTTCAGCTTTTCAGTTAATACCTGTTACAAAATCAACCCCATCTCTTTGCTTTATTTTGAGCAGTGTTGCTTGTTCAAAAGGAGAACCTCTCTGTGGTGGCCAGCACCCGGGCCTTCAGCTGTATGTGACCTCTTGTGGTGAGATACTCAGGGAAAAGTCCAGAGGCCTTACTCAGCACTTCTGTGACCTCCCCGTTTGGCCCCACCTCCCACTGGTCTCCTTATTCTCCACCTTCCCTGCACAAACACTTGGTATCTCCCATTTGAAACAATCTGAATTTTACTTAGGAACTTGTATGTTGTCATTTCCTTCTTTGCCTCTTGTATGGAGGATTTGAAGCAACACAGGATATATACTAAATCTGAGGGGTCTTCCTAACTACTATAAGCTATAAGTTACCCTCCCCTCCACTGAAACGGTCATTTATTATACATGCCCTGATTTACTCACTATGTCACATTGTTAGAGAAATTGTCAAAAAGATAACCCTTAAATCTTCCACCTTGATTATAAAGTCTTTGTTTTTGTATTGCATCTTTAGAGTACTTCTTCATCTTTTCCAGAATCTAAGTAAATAAGTTCTGGGTAAATAGTAAGTGTCAATATATAAAATGATAATAAGAAAATATATTAACAATAACAAAATAGATGCATTTATAAATTTTTTGTTCATCTACTAAGTGCCATACACTTTTCTAAGTATGTTGCATATGTCATTTCATTTGGTAACCACAAAATGCTATTTGTTTTATTTTTTAACATATGTTTATTGATTTCAGCAAGAGGAAGGGAGAGGGAGAGAGAGAGAGAAGCATCAATGATGAGAGAGTCATTGATCAGCTGCCTCCTGCATGCCCCCAACTGGGGTTCGAGCCCTCAACCCAGGCATGTGCCCTGACCAGGAATTGAACCTCAGTCTCCTGGATCCTTCATCGATGCTCAACCACTGAGCCACGCCTGGCTGGGCTACAAAATGCTCTTTAAATACTCTCTCCACTTTCTCCAGGTGAGAAGCATCCGTATAAACAACAGACAGCTACTACGCAGCAGATACTCTCAGCTTCTGAGGCACTGTGCTATGGAAACTTTTTTGAACCAAAGCAGACTGAGAAAAAACAGATGTGCACATCCTCATTTCCATTACCCAAGGACCCATCCATTCTTCTCTGTCTCCATGTTTGTAAATTTGTACACACAGGACCAATTGAAACTTACTGTGGGCCAGGGTCTGAGATTAAACAGGTGAAGACGACAACAAAGATGAGATTAACTCCCTCACAGAGCCCACCCTTCGCTCATTGTGTGTCTCCCTAGGCATATAATATAATAAAATAGAGTACAGAAACATAAATTGTATGTAAGAAGTACATGAAAAAGTAAGCACTATACATGAATAAAGTGCTGTATGAACACAAGCTGTTGCTGAAATCCCAACACGCATCTTCTGGTGACACCTTGAGAGTCAACTGGATCCAGGCAAGCAAAGAAGGCTGACTTATGCAAAGGCCTTTCCTGGCATTCTCTCCTTTCAACATCTTCCCCAGTGGAGACATTCGCCTGGTCCTGCAGGGAACCATAAGGCATGCTTGCTTTTGCATGGCCTCTGACCCTGCTACCTCCCACCCCATCTTGCTTAGAAAAACCTTAGTATTAATATTCAGCTCACTTCTTGCATGGACCTTCACTGCTTTCAGCTTCCAGGGACCTTCCCACTTTGGGTGTCCCTATTCTGTTCTCTGCCACAACTCAGTCAATCTGTATGGTGATCATTTGCTCATCTGTTTTCCTCACTTGACTGTGAATTCCTCAAGGGAAAGGCCTATGACTTATTCAGCACTACAGCCCCATTACAATAGCCTGGTGATATCAGTTATTCAGGAAATGGTTCTTGAATAAATGGATAAATGTTTTAAGCAAGTCTTTTTTATCTGATGTTTTGGCATCAGATCCTTACTGACCCTGAGGAGGTTAAGCCTACCAAAGCTAGCCAGTTCCTAAAGATAATGAACAACTAACCATGAGTTTGCCTTTCAGGGGCAAACCTAACCATACAGAGCCCATACCTAAAATGCCTTCTTACTTGAGTTCTCACATTTTGGGCCACTCTCCACCTGCCAGCCCTAATCACCCCAAAGTGTACCAGACAACTACAGATTGCGCCTGTACCCCAGAGGATGCTGAAACTATTGAAACTAGCCCATCCTTAGCCTGCTTACCATACCTCACTTGTTCCTTCTGGCAGGATCCACAATAAAGGCTCTTGCCCACATTGCCCTCTTGATTTCTGTGCCTCCTGGTCAGCCCTGCATGGGATGGTGTGTCCCCTCCTCCTGGGAAATATAAGTAACAAACTATCATTTTAATAGCAGCCATCTTCTCATCTGTTGGCCTCACTATACCCGAATAATAATAAAACTCACATTGTAATGAAACCTACATAATAAAACCATAAACAAGTAAACGAATGATTGCTGAGGACTTACTGAGCATAGCAAACATACCTGAGCTCAGGTAGTTACCTCTTCTTGGTTAAAATCAATTCTGTAACATATTTTGAAACAAACACTGTATTTGACACTGGGTTTCAGAAGTGAATTCAACTCAATCGTTGTCTTCAAGTGGCTTACAGTCCAGGGGAGGAGCTTTCACACACCTGCCTAAAGATGCCAATGTTGGTTCCTAAAATGACCCCGATATGCAGAGAGCAAGGAAAGACCAGAGAATGAGGCAGAGAACTCCAGATTGGTAAGTGGCAGGTTTAATAGGTAAGGAAACTAACATATAAGGCTTGTCTTGTATGACCGTAAGGACAGAACTCCTCATCCACCTTCCAGAATCTTAAAGTTTTTATAGAGGCCTTAACTGGGTTCAGTCATTTATTCATTCCAAATGGTCTCAATAACACCATACTTTCTTCAAGGCTATGTCCTTAGAACAGTTTACACTGTGGGAACAGTTGGCAGAGCTAGCATACATTCCAAGAACGGGAGGGAGGTAAGGTGCCTCCAATTACCAGAGTCCAGCTCCAAGGTCAATTGCAGGTGGCATCCTCTTTTTACCTCTTCAAATAGCCAACCACTCTGAATTTATAATGCTCCACTAAATCAAAACGTCCACTGAACTTTCAAAATGGAAAAATGTGACAGTAGCCAAGTCCTCCTGTGGGGTTTGGGCTGCAGGGAAGAAGAGAGAAATAGAAAGAAGGCAGAAAACATAAGAGTATGTATATTTTTACAAATAAATATTTTCAAATTTTTCAGGTAGATACACAGAAAATGGATTTCTGGGTCATATTGTAACTCTATTCTTAATTTGTTGAGGAACCTCCATGCTGTTCCCATAGTAGCTGTACCAGTTTACATTTCCACCAGCAGTGTGTGAGGGTTTCTTTTTCTCCACAACCTCTACAATACTTTTTATTATTTGTCTTGTTGATAACAGACATTCTAACAGATGTGAGGTGGTATCTCATTGTGGTTTTGATTTGCATTTTCTTAGTAGCTAGTCAAGGTGAGCATTCTTGCATATAGCTCTTGGCCATTTATTTCTCTCCTTGGGAGAAGTGTATGTTCAGGTCCTCTGTTCATTGCAGAATTATTCATGGTGGATGAAACATAAAACAATGAAAGTGTCCTTTAATAGATGATTGCATAAAGAAGATGTGGTACATATATACAATAGGTAGTACTCAGCCATAAGAAAAGATGAAATACTGCCATTTGCAACAACACTGATAGATCTTGAGAGTATCATGCTAAGCATAAGTCAGACAGAAAGAGTAAAGAACCATATAATTTCACTCATATGTGAGAAATAAAACAGAAAACAACAAACAAGATAAAAACTCATAGACACAGACAAGAATATGGTGGTTACCAGAGAGAAAGGAGGTGGGAGGAAGGAGAAAAGGGTGAAGGGGGTCAAACATATGGTGACAGAAGGTGACTTGACTTTGGGTAGTGAACACACAATGAAATATAAAGATGATGTAATATAAAATTGTACACCTGAAACCCATATAATTTTATTAACCAATGTCACCTCAATAAATTTAATAAAATTAAGAAAAAGAAAGAAGGCAGATTCTTCAGTTGAGAGTTAATGTTTATGCTCATTCTATAACCCTTCCTATCTTTGTTATACTTCTTGTTTGTATGCTGGGGGAAAAATAAGTCTTCATCAAATATTAAATTCAGTGAAGTTTTCTTTCCTTCTGTGGAATTGCTTTTCATTAGTTCCTTCATTTATTCATTTATTTGGTTAATTTCAACCAAATACACAAGGTTTAATATTAAGCTATAGGGCATGATTACTGGAGAGGCAAATGTGAAAGTAAAATTTGATAAAAGAGACACCTTCAAGGACTGGGGAAGGAGAAAGGAACTGTAATCAAGTAAAAGTTAGGATTACTCTCTGCACAACAGCCAGTAAGTCAAGTGACAAGGAGTTGGGGTAAGGAAAATAACTTTATTTGGAAAGCCAGCAACCTGAGAAGATGACAAACTAATATCCCAAAGAGCCATCTTGAGAAAGTAAAGAATTCAAGCTTCTTTTATGTCAAGGGAAAGAGTGGTGTAAGCAGGGGGATTTGAGGTCAGGGGTTTGATGACCTCAGACACCTGCATGTCAGCAAGGGTTGGAGGGGGATGGTAAAACTTACTTGCTTTTGGTCAACAGCTCTAGTTGCCATGGTCATAGTCACAATGATCCTATAAATTTTTTAAGAAATTATTATTGTGTATATACATTCCTTGTCTCCTTGGAGAGCTTATTTCAGTAATTCGTAGAGTACAGGTTGGATTTCTTTAATGACCATCATATCTACATGCAGGACTCAGTAAAACTTTCTCATCCACATGTTATAAGAACTGGTCAGGCTCGAGCAAAATGGAGTCACAAAGATTGATTATTTTATTTTATTACAGAAAGAACAAGGAAATGCAGATGAAGACAAGAAAGGCTTCCAAGAGAAGATGATGCATAAGATGGTCTGTGAAGGACAGTAAACATTTCCTGAGTTAGGTTTGCAGGGGGCTTTCTAGAGTGGACTGGCCATGTCCAGATGCTGCAGGCATGCTGGCCACCAGTGGGATTCAGTGTAACTGGTACCCAGGCTTTTTCATCATTTTTAATGGTAACACAGGGGGCTTTCTCTGACATTGTTTGAGTAAGTACTATTAAAAGTGTTGTAGGGCAAACATTTATATTTATGCTGTATTTAAGTTTTCATTAATAATAAATTCAGGTGAAGTAGCTCTGTTATTAATATTGATCAATGTCCAATTGAAAGCACAGATGTCAGGAAATTTATATAAATGGATTCAGTTACATTTAATAGTGCTGTTGATGAGAGAAAACCTAATGAAAACCAACAGATGGTCTATTTAATATCGCTCCCAGCTTTGAAACATGTGCCAAATGTGATACACACAAGGACTTGACAGGGATGTTACTGGAAGCCTTTAATTACAACGATTTGCACTCCTGGGCCTGCTGAAATTGTTAAAATAACACTGCAGCTCTAACACTGGCCAGATCAGAATTTAAATAATACCCATTTTGTGCTATTGTTTGTGATATTGTGTTTCTAAATGACCTCTATAGACAAGTTTTCTGACAGGTGTTTGGCTTTTTTTGTTTTGTTTTTGTCAAAGAACTGGAGCCAAAAGCCAGGATTAGCTCAGATGGCCCTTCTTCCTCACATCAACACATCTAGTCTGGAATGTCGAACAGCATCTTCAAGGTCAAGAAATGGAGCCTTTTATTATTAAGGTTGACTCAGTTACAGAGACAGCTCAACTGAGGCAAACTACCAAAGCAATAACTAAGCAATTAAAAACAGTAGTGACAATTGTCACAACTGCCCAGTTCTGAACTTAGGCTCTTGGCAAATATTACAACGACGTATTACAACTGGAAAAGTGGAGTTGAGGACACAAAAGCCTAGAAGAGTTCGGTTTCAGGCTCAATGTCACACAGCTTGTAAGTGCTAACACAACATATTAAGCAGAGACAGAGCAAGGCAGACCAGGCAATGAAGGCAGGACAGCATGTTACAAAGACGAGGAGGGGGAGGGGGGAAGAAAGAGGAGGGGGAGGAAGTTGTTCAAGCTCGACCAGAGATACACAAATGAGAAAATTCTTATTTAAATTGCTTTAGAAAGAAGATGGCAGGACATGCTCAGGTGCCTGATCCCTTCTCTGCCCTATCCATCGGGGTGGCTGGAGTCTGGGGAAGAAGGAAGGGTGCCCTGGTATCCCTGTGTGGAGAGATGGCCCCCAAAAGAGCATAGAACACACATACAGGGGTTGGACAAAGGAGGTTTACAGTTGTTCATATAGAAAATAATGCAATAATTAATAAATAATAATACAAGAATAGACTGTATTTTGCATATTCACAACTTTAAACCTACTTTTGCCCCATCCTGTATATATGGGTGACTTAAAATAATGGTTCATCTCTCAGGTGAAGATGCCTCAGCTGCCCAGAAGGTCTGATGGTCACCCACTGGCTCATGAGGAGTCCCTCGGAGTAGGAACACCTGCAGGTAACACCTGTATGGGAGAGAGTTGCACCTCTGGGCTCAGAGCACAGGGATCAGAGAAGCCTCTCTCCATGCGCCTCACAAGAAGTAACGCAGGTTGCACATCTGAGAGTCTCTAGAGGATGCTAAAAAATAGTGCTCCATTCCCTGGCCTGCTCTGATGATGATAGGCTCCTGCCCTGAAAGGCTCCTCCCTGATGATAGGTTCCTCCCTGATGATAGGCTCCTCCCTGATAGGCTCCTCCCTGATGATAGGCTCCTCCCTGATGATAGGCTCCTCCCTGATGATAGGCTCTTGCCCTGATGATAGGCTCCTGCCCTGAGAGGCTCCTCCCTGATGATAGGATCCTCCCTGATGATAGGCTCTTGCCCTGATGATAGGCTCCTCCCTGATGATAGGCTCCTCCCTGATGATAGGCTCCTCCCTGAGAGGCTCCTCCCTGATAAGCACCTGCCCTGAATGGAGGAGCAAATCAGTCATTGGAAGGGCAGAGAATAGCATATTTTCTTTTAAGTCTACACAATATCAAACAGAAAAATCACATTATTTTCTGCACTGAAAACAGTAGTATATGCCAGAAAGAAAGTATAAAGGCTGCATTCTTCATAATAAACCAAGAAATCCTAAACAAAAATACAGTGAAAAGAAATGTAACACTTGGAAATTAAAAAGTATTCTAAATAACCCAGGCTTAATAAAAAACTTAAGGTAAAATTATAGGTTTGCTCGTTTATTTATTCATGCTGGAAAAAAAGTGCGCCAGACCTGGACAAGGCAGGAATAAACATTCATGAAGAAGAGATTGCTTTATATTTCAACTTACAAATAAAATAGTATTCAGAGAACAATTTGTAGTCTTTAAACTAATTATTAGAAGAAGGATTTCTTAGAATAAAAAGAAGAAAAAAACTGGAAAAAATAATCAGATAAACTAATATAATCTACTAAAAAGAATTAATAGATATAAACTTAAAGTTAATAAAATAACAAAATGGTTTTTAAAAGTTTTTTTAAAATCAAGTCCCTTTTAAAAGAGAAAAATATATAACAATTTTGATCAAAACCAAAAACATTTAAATTATGCAGTTCCAAGAAAGAGAAAGTCCATAAGCTTAAAAAGAAAGTCGTGGAAAAGTATATACTCACTTTATAAACAGAAAATTGTTTTTTTATGAAAATATAAATTTGTAAGAATAATTCATTTAATAAAACATTAATAGATTATAAAGATCTACCACTTAAAAAGGTACAAAATGCAAAAGGTTTTATAGCTGAGTTCTATGTATCTAAACATTGTCATCAACCTCACCAACAATATTTTCAATTATCTTAATTATCCCAGGTTGTAGACTAAGAAATCAAAACTTGACAAAGATAGCACAGAAAACTGTACCAAATTTTTCTTATAAAGATAGATTTTAAAATTCCTAATAAATTATGATTATATTAACTATAGTATCATAATTTAAAAAGTCACATTTGAACTACAAAAAGTTTATTTCATGACCTTGGACTCAATATTAAGCAAATTTATCAACAAAACAATATATAAACACTTTAAAGAGAAAATAAAAAACAGAATACCTGGTTATATCTTCATGTCCTGAAATCATATTTAATAAAATTTAGAGGCCATTCATAATGGAACTTTTTAGTAAAATAGGAATAGAAGGCAATTCTCCAGACACAGTAAAACCTAGCTGACAATAAGAGCCAACTAACAAGCAATAATGATAAAATATGAAAGTCATCATGATCAGAAAGAGGAGCAGGAGCTATTCTAACAGTCACTAATCATATACATACATATATGTGTGTATTAATCATAAAAATGGTAATTTTACCCAAACCAATATGTCTACTTATTAAAATGGCAATCAGGATCCCAATTTTTTAAAACCTGAAATTTTTGAAGAGACTTTTCTAGAAAGTTTTGAAAGCTGTTAGTGCCAGATAATTTGCCTTTCAAGGTTTTAAGTCTATGCAACTATATCATAATAGTGGTATTGACACAAGAATAGCTGGATCCATGAAAAAAACAAATAGCACTGTTATAAAACAAAATATATAATTAGAAATTAATATATGGTAAGTGTGCTATTGTAATTAAAAAGAAAAGTGTCATTTTAAAAAATGTGACATTTAAATAATTGCCTATTCATCAGCTAAAACAAATATAATTTTTTAAAATAACCAGATAGTAAATATTTTCAACATTGTAGTCCATACATCTCTTTCATAAGTACTCTGTCATCGTAGGAAGAAAGGAGCCATAGACAGTATATAAAGATGTGGACCTGGTTTGTTTCAATAAAATGCTATTTAGAAAAATGGGCAGGGAGCCAGCATGGCTTGTTGGCCAGAGTTTCCCAACTCCTGAACTAGACGCAGTTACAGGCAAATTTTTTCTTTCACAAGAATAAATTAAAGATGGCTTAAAGTCAAATGACAAAAATGAAAACAAAAAATGTTAATCCTAACACTATTAAAAGGAGAAAAGCTTTATCATCTTAGAGTGAAAAGATTTGGAATGACTTGAATATTTGTTGCACATTTATATTTTAAAAAGAGTATAAAAAGCCATAAAAATTCAAAGAAACAACTACAGTTTAAGAGAAAACATTTGCAACAGCATATGGCAGGAAAAAGATAAATATATCCAATACATGAAAAGTTATTGAGACATAGTAAAGTTAAAATGCCCAAACTGATACATCTGTAAAAGATATGAGTAGGCAATTTTCAAATGAAAAACCCCTCAAAATACCCATTAACTTTAGGAAGTGTGCTCTTCCTACGTGAGTTCAGCGACTCTGTTCAAAACCTGGCAATGGACCCATCTCACTCAGAGTGGGAAAGGCTCCAGTGCGGCCAGGCCCCTTGGAATTTTCCCTACTAATCTTCATCTTACTCATCCCACCTCAGCCACGGTGCCCGCTTTGCTGTTCCTTAGAAACACAGACACGGACCTAATAGAGCTTCGGGCGTATCTTCGACCTTGAATGCTTCTCTTCGAGTTTCCTTCACTTCCTTTGCACGGGCCGAGTGTCCTCTTGAGAGGTCTACCTCTGACTGCTTTATGCACAGTGGCACACCTCCCACAACACACACAGTCCTATTTCCCCTTACCTCGCTCTGCTTTTTTCATAGTATTATCTTTTAACTTACTATATGATTTGTGTATTTTCTGAATCATCTGTCTCCTCTTCAAGAATATAAGCTGTATAACAGCAGTGGTGTTTGTCTGTCTGATCACTGATGTATTCAAATCTCGCAGAACAGAGTCTGCACCGGGTAATGGTGTGCTAACTGGCATATGTTTAATGAGCGGCTGGGGAGTGGGAGCATTTGTTGATTACTAGGATTAAAGCCTCCCAGCTTGGCAGACTTCAGGCAACCAAATTAACATAACAACATGGAGTTGGGAAAAGTTATGCCCAATCAACTGTCAGGAGGCAATATAACCTTGTTTCAGCATCCCATTGGGCACATAGTAAATATTTGATGAATGAACAAATGTTAAGCCTCACTAGTAATTGTGGAAATGCAAATTAAAACAAGATACAATTTTCACAAATCAAATTGGCAAAATGTGAGAGACTAAAACCTCAGAACCATGACTCAGTAATCTCACTTTCAGGAACTAATTCTATAGAAATAAAAATATCAGCACCCAAAGGAGGAATGCATCCAAATTTGTTTATTGTTTATAATGACAAAAAAATGAAAATAATCTAAATACCCTAATGAATAAAAAATTGTGAATTAACTATAATATCTCCACATCATTAAATGTTTTACAGCCGTTAAAATAATGACTTACATCTTTCACCTGGAAAGCTGTATATGGCATATTTTAAAGTGAGAAATGTAAGTTGCAGAGCAATGAGTATAATATCTAAGTTTACTGGGCAATATTTAGAAAATCATTTCCAGTGTTATTTTTTAAAATAAAAAATAACTTGAGAGGAAAGAAAAGGGAGAGAGAAGTATCGATATGAGAAACATGGATCGGCTGCCTCCTGTACACTCCCCACAAGGAATGGAGCCTGCTAATCAGGGCATGTGCCCTGATCCGGAATCGAACCAGTAACCTTTCTGTGCATGGGAAGATGCTCAACCAACTGAGCCACACTGGCCAAGGCTTAAATGTTATTTTATTTGCAACATCACAAAAACTATTTAAAACACTTAATTCATAATTAAATTTAAAACAAGTTTATATGAATCTTCATATTCTTTCTTCTATGCTCAAAAAAAAAAAGAGAAAGCCTTATATACTAGTCTTCTATCATACTCTCAATAGAAGTTTTATATCTATTGAAAATTTTATCTGTAAAGTCTCTTTTTTAGCAAAAAGATCTTGTTGAATTCCCTTCAAATTATACTTTTAACATCCTATTTCTTACAGTGTTACTCTCAGCTCCCTTTCCACTACATTACTTACACAGCTCAAACCTTGTAGGCTTCAGTTTACAATACCAAAAATCTGCCAGCAAAATGGACCTTGGCTTGAGACAAATGTAGTGCTAATTACCCATTATAGCCCAAAAATATAATTCAAAATAATGTTTCCAAATGGAACTGGGAAGATAATATGCAGTAATTAATAATAATACAGGTGCCATTTTTGAGACTGCAAATCTATGGGTAAACAAATTAATGCAAAGGCCAAAACTTAATGAGTTTGGTGAGTGTGAGAACCAGAAAATCAATGTGGCTATAACTTGATAGGTGAAGATTGAAAAATTTAAGAAAAAGGGAAAACTCAAGTATATGAGGCCATGTTAGGGAGAACGGATTCTATCCCAAGGTCAATGGAAAACCATACACAGGATCTGTAAATTTTATGGAGTAAAATTTAAGAAGTAAAATGCTATGAGTTATACTTTTAAGAGATCATTTTGACTGCTGTGTAGAGAATGAGTTTCAGAGGACCAAAATAGTGGCAAGGAGCCCCATTAGGAAAGAATCAGCTGCAGTGGTCTCAAGGAGATGATGTTGGTTTGGATAAGGGTGAAGGTGGCCATTGATAGTAGATAGGTGCCAGATATACCATTGAGCACTTAGAGTACTTAGTGATGGATTTAATTAAGTGGTAAAAAAGAGAAATCAAGGATGGCTCCTGCATTCTGCCATGTCATTCCCATTGCCTTTGTGTAGTCTGATATTCTGAGGGCTAGCAGAGAAAGAGAAACTAGGAACAGAGACTGAAATGTTGTCTTACTTCAACAAGCAATAAACGGAGAAAGTCCAAAGTGGTATAAAGAGATGCAGAAGAATTTAGGGACACAAAAGACAAGAGGATAGTGCATTTCAAGGAGGGGGTTGATGGCATTAAATACTGCTGAGATATCATGGAAGACAAGCACACATAATGGCCATTGGATTTGGCCAGGAAGAAGTTAGGAGTGCACTTGACCCAGCAGCTAGAGCTGAACAGTGAGTATGGAATCCATGTGAACAAAGAAGAGAGGATACAGATAAAGAAAGAGAATAGTGGTCTAGCAATTCCTTTGTGAAAATTTGTTGAAAACAAAAACAGAAATGAGACAGCAGATAAAGGGGCATATTGAATCACTGAAGGGTTTTTTCAAAATTAGGCTATCTTGGTGGAATGGGTCATTGGGGAGAAAAAAGGACACATTTTAAACAAAAATAAACACACACGCACACAAAAAATAGGCCATCTTGGTATTTATGTTTGCATTAATGGTAATGACATATAGAGAAGATGTGGAAGATGCGGGAGAGAGAGGAAATCAGTGGGAGCCAAGTACTTGAGCGTGGAAGAACTGAGGCTGGCTACCAGTGGAGGGGGTGACCCTCTTGGTCCAGGTCCCCACAGGAGAGAGAGCACAGAGGTGTGAATGCAGATGCTAAGAGACTGAGATTGAGCAGAGGAGAGACTGGGACTACTAAATGGAACTCTTATTTTCCCATTGAACTGTTAGGTAAGGTCTCAAGTTGAGAGTAGAGGTAAAACAGCAAAGGAAAGGGGTGAGGAATCATTTTAGGAAGAAGAAAATCAAATTCCTGTAACAGGACAGTGTGTTTATCTGAGATGAAGCATTTGGACAGTTGTGATCCTTCATGGAAGTCTGATTCGCCAGCACTCTTGTTTGTTTGTCTGCAGGTACATTTGGTCCCCCAGGGACTGGGTGAAGGAGGTATTATCATCACTTTACAGGTGAGGGGTACAAGGTTCACAGGTGCTGACCAACTTCTCAGCCCACCCAGTTCCTATGTGATGAAGCCAAGATTAAATGCAGGTATATTAACTCCAAACTCTTTCAATAAAAACAATAGTAATAACTGTCTTCCACCAAAGTACTTAGAAAAGTATAGGGATGGAGAAGGAAAGGGTTTTAAGGAAAATCCGTAGGTCATAACAAATAAGCTTCAGCAGGAATGAGAGAAGCTAGAAAAGCAACCCACTGATACTTTTGGAAAGCAACTTTTCCATTATGTATTGATGACTCTGAAATCTTTGTAGAAAGTTTAATTTTTATAGGCTTTCTTATCTTAATTGCTTAGTAGAAACTAGATAAAATGATAATCTACAAAATGGCCCGGAAAAAGACACATGATGCAATAAGCTTAGCAATGTTTACTCAAAACAAAGCCTTATGTATCAAACAATTAATAAAACCAGCAATGATCATGGTCTTGGGTAACAAAATACTTGAGTCTAGCAGCAAAACAATGTCAAACAAAACAAATGTCCTATTAGAAATGTCTTTAAAAGCTCATCACCTTATAAATCAACCTGAGCACACCAAATATAACAATTAATATGCAAATGGTCTAGATGTGGTACTTGGAAAAAGAATGCAAGAAAATAACAGATTTTTTTTTTTACTTCAACAATGCAAAGGAAAGCAGAGAGTGGACTGTGTTGGTCAACTGATGCAAAAAAATTTAATTGTTTTCTGGATAAGACTGCAGAGTAAGTAGATGGAGCAAAGGCAAAGAATGTATATTTGTGTGTGATTGCATGTTTATGTACACATATATTACATACAACTGTATATACTCATATATGCATATATATTTGATACACATGATCTATAATTAAGAAGACTCACAAAAGATTTATTAAGGTCAACTTTGTAGGCACAGATTAATTTAAACAGGTCTAAATGACCACTAATATGGACAGTGTAATTCATATCAGACTAATGTATGATGTGAGTTTTCTACTAATAACCTAGTAACTTGGGGATAAACACTCTACTTTTAACTTATAATATGAAATAGTGCTTTTCTTAGGAGTAGAAATGTAATACACAAGGAATTCAAGTAAGTTTTTAAAAATGCAAACAATAAACAGTTGAGACAAACCAAGGAAAATAATAGATGTATAAATGAATAAACTTCTAAATGTCCTAAGTCAACCATCTTGATGGTTCCAGGATGCTTGCTACATAAATAATCTTAGACATAATGTGTCTACACCATTTAAACATATACAAATAGTAATAATAATAATAGAAATAGACAGCTACCTCTTATCACATCCTTACTCTGTGACAGATGCTATCAAGCTTTTTATAATACCCTAAGTGATGTAATAGAAACAACTGTATTGTCCCTACTTAACATGTGAGAAACAGAGACCCAGAGAATTTGAGCTGAAATTGTTTCTGGAGCCAGAGCTATCAAAAAGATGAGAGCACAAGGCCTTGTGCTCCCCCAAGGCATTGATTATCTGCACCATCCCTCTCTGATACCCCTGAGTCTATAATGACAAAGGGCAGATGGCAAGAAAACAGATGAGGTCATCCCTGGTCATCCCCTACATTGCCCCAGAGTCCTAGGCTTGGGCTACTGCCTTGTCTTTGCCAGTCCCATCATCTCTGACACAGCCACCCTGCTCTTCACCCTCCTTTATCAGGGCTCACAGTTGGCTAAGAGAGGAGTGAATGACTCCCAAACAAAGTCCCAGCCAGCTATAAACCTCCATCTCCCCTGACCTGCACTCCAGGCACATAGCTCACTTATGGAGGATCTTACCCCCCCATGTGCTCTTACCCGGCTTCCTAGCGTCCTGTAGGCTCCATTTTACTCTAGGTCATATCTGTGTGTGCATGTGTGTGTGTATGTGCATGTTATATGTGTACTTGTGTCCTCGCATGTTATGTGCATATGTGTGCATGTGTGTTTGTATGTATATGTGTGTGTGTGCCCTGGGGGCATGAAAAACAGTGTTGCTTAGTTGGAAAGACCGTTTATAATTAGAAGGGCCCAGGTAACAATCTTAACTCTATTATTCACTACTGACTTCTTACACTGTTTCTGGATCCTTTACTCCAGTACTTCTCAACCAGGGGAAATTTTTGCTGAAAGGGGCATTTGGCAATGTCAAGATACCACTTTGTCACAATGGGTAGGGGTACTACTTATATTCAGTAGGTAGTAGGTAACATTTCACATTATATGAAAAACAACAGAGAAGTATCCTCCAAGAAGTCAACAGTCCCAAGGCTGGAAACCCTGCTTTGCTCTCTTTGACCTTGAAAAATAAAGGCATTTTGCAAGGGTCTTTACCTTTATTCCACTCCTGGGTAGCTACCCCTTCTAGCCACAGAGATTTAGCTGTGTCCTACCAGGTTAAGTTTCATGAAGCACAGCTGTAGTCAGATCATTTTCATTTCAAAAAGTTGGTGTGAAATCTAAACACTTCAGCCGGATATTCAAGATCTCCCTGGTTTTAGTGTCCTGGGCACGCTCCACCAGACTGATGCTTTAGATGGGAAAATCCAAGAATGCTCTCATTTTTCACATGGTAGGTAGGCAGTGGTAAATTATTGTTGGACAAACGAATAAAGAAACAAATTGTTGTAAAATAAATTTTAAAGTCAAACATGCTTGCGAAGTCTGCTCATGTCATGGGAACCAGACCCACCCTTGGAGAACATCCATTGCACAATTGCACATTTTCTAAACTGTTAAGTTTTTTAAATTTACAGATGAGCTTGGCATATATAATTCTTACAGGTTCCAGTAAGAAACCTCTACTGTGAGAGACAAATGTCAGTCTGCTCAGCTTCACTTGAGTGATGACACTAATTCAGGGACAGATGGAGTAAGGTCTATCTTCATAGCTGCAGTGGGAGTATGGTCAAGGCCTGAGAGGAGAGCACTCCCCACTCCCTCCCCAGCCTGTAAGTCCCTATCCCAAGCTTTCAGTGCCTCTGAAAATCCAAATAAAATTTCTAATGGTAATAAAATTCATCATAACAGGACATTTCAACCAAGCAAGCTCAAATCTCAGGGAAAATGCTGAGTGGGTTAGATCTTGTTGGACGCTTGGCCCCTTCCTAGCGTACTCCATGTGCCTTAGGCAGGCAGGAACACCTTCCTCCTGTCCTCTACTGTCCAAACTTCAGCAGGGTCCTCTCTTCATCATTCAGGCTCCAAAATAACCCTACCCATGTCATCACACTGCTGAAGTTTACAACTGCACTCAGCCACACTCTCTGCTAAGCTGGGAGAAGAGCAGAGGATGGGGCACATTTCCTCTAGTATCTGAAAGATGATAGTTCAAAATCCCGTCCCTAATATGTTCTTTCAAGAAAATGCGACAGCCCTGCCAGGCGTGGCTCAGTGGTTGAGCATCGACCTAGGATCCAGGCGATCAGGGTTGGATTCCCGGTCAGGGCACATGCCCAGTTGTGGGCTTGATCAATGACTCTCTCATCATTGATGTTTCTATCTCTCTCGCTCCCTCTCCTTTCCTCTCTCTGAAATCAATAAAGATTTTTTTTTTTTTTAAAAGAAAATGTGACAAAAGTTTGCTTTCATTTTAACTGCAGTAAGGAAATTTAGGTGGCCCTAAAAAAGATATTTTGGAAAGGGGGTTGCCGCTCATCATTCCATCAAACCTGGTGCTAGAATCTGCCTCACTAATTTCATGAACTTTAAAATAATGCTCTTAATCAATGTAATGGACCCCCACACCCATGCTTTCTTCCCATTCTCGACAAAGCAAGCATCTTAAAATTCATATCTCTCTGTGTTATCTCACTATTTAAAACCCCTCATCAACTCATTATTACCTATGTGACAGACCCTCAAGTTCTTCAACAGACAGCAGAAGATTCTTCCCAATGTTGGCCCTGCTTGAGTGCTCCCTTAATCTGTTCTGATGTCTAGTTTCTACATACCAACTGAATTTTCACCTCTAGGACTCTGCAGAAGTTGTGGATTCTGGCTGCCCTGCGTCCCACCCAGCCCTTTCGAACCAGCAGCTCTCTCTTGTCTTCAAGTTTCAGCCCAAACATCCTCCTCCTGTGCCAGAACCTACAGTCACCTCTCATGTCCTTCTCCTGGGCTCTTCCCTTCCTCATCCAAGCTCCTGTCCTAAGTAAGCTGCAAGTACTTTGCATCTGTGGATCTTATAATGTCTCTCCTTGTCTGCCTAGCACAAGGGTTTGTTGCATGAAAAAATATTTGTTGATTAAATGAATGTATCAACCAACACATTAATCAGTAAACAACGTTTTTTTAAATGAGTGAACTAGCTCAAACTAGGATTAGATCCAATTTTTAAAATCAGAAATTTAAGGAGAGGAAAAAAGCAGATAGACTGTCGTACAGCATAAAAAAATAAAACCAAAGTAAGATAAAGCTATATGTGATTTAAGTTCCTTGTTTGTATATAAATGAAACACGGTTGTATGTGGTATTTAGCCTAGTAATTAATGCCTAACTTTTTGTGAAATACCTGGGCTCCAATTCCAATTCTGAATTTGTATAATTGCTTAAGACAATGAAGTATCTACTTTACATATTTTAAAGAATCTTAGACCTGCTGCTGCGGGTGAATTTGTGGTGCAGGATATGTGGGAGGTGAGAGGAGGAACAGGTTTGAGGAAGCAGAGACAGAAAAGCCAATTCCAGAGAAAAACACTGCTATAGAATGAGCATGCCATGAGTCTAGGCAGCTGGAACTGTTGGATGTTTGTAAAATCATTAAATTCTAATTAATATTGGATTAAGCCTGCCACAGTGAGACATACCCTAAAGTGTTTCTTCTCAGATCAGAAATGCCTATTCCCCTCCTGCTGATCTCACAGATGCTTGTCAGCTACATCTTGTTTGTGTTTGAGATGTGAAATTGCATAGCTTCCAAGTCATAGACCACAAGTGTTAAAAACTCATTACCTGAGTGCTGTCTCAGAAATAAATAAAGTGGCTCATTTCCATGGGTCTGGTGTTCAGGCGTGGGCTCATGACCCTCCACCCTCTTTGGGAAAATAAATGCTTTAATGAGGAGTTGTGCTGAAGCTGGACACAGGCTGCCTGTTTTCCTGTTTATGAATATCCCAGGAAACATCTTTAAGCCAAGTAATTGTTTGGCAAGTTAAAGTTTACCAAACATTTTAAAATAAATTATATTACTTGGAAGTTATACACTTTAGTAATCTTAGGTGAAAACCCTGAGGTTCAGGAAACTAGATGCAGACTGGTCCAAGCTTGGGTACAAGTCCAAGATGTGGGTTCTTTTTGTTTCAACACAAGCCAACCTCAGGGAGAACCAGGAAGAAGAGACACACCTCTTCCACTGTCCTGGTCCCCATTTGCCAAAAGCAACCAGGAGTTTACTTACATGTCCTTGACTTTCTGTATCATTCATTCCCTGTCCACACAGAAGTCACCTTTTATTGCTGCTGCCATGCCTTCCCAGCTTAGCCCGGCCCTTTCCTCTTGTACCCACCAGCCGCTCTCTGCGGCCCTCTTCCTCACCCTACCCCACTTCCAGCCACCCTGTAAGTCCAGTTTTCTCCAGCCGCTTCCAGGCCTTTCACTGGACCTGTGGGGCCCCGGGTCTGCTGGGAAGGAGCAGCTTGTTATTCTCAGGCTTTGCCGTACACCATGCACCCTGTTCCCGGTCCCTACCCTTCTAGAAGGGTTTGGGAGCCTCCTGCTCCCATGGCACACAGGAATTATTCCTAACCACACCTCCCTTGTTTTTCAGTCTTCCTCCAGCTTTAGGCCCTACAGTCCTTGAGACTCCAGACTGTTTGCTGTGCTCTGTTGAACACACCATACTTGGGAAAATGTCTTGCACAAAGTAAACATGCAATAATATTTGTTGAATGAACAGATAAATGAATGAACCTGACTAGTAAATTCTATTATTGATGGAGTATCCTCACTGCTCATTTTGCATACTTATTTCCAGTATTACAGGAAAATATCACCAATCATGTATGAGTAGTTCATAAAATTGAACTATCTGGTATTTTGGGGTTTTATTTTAATTTCCTGTCACCTGCCTCACTGGCATTTCAAGGCTTTTCCATTTCAGACCCATCCACACTTCTACTGTACTCAGTTTCAGGAAAGGACTGAATTATCTGCTTTACCAGGGCTGAGGGCACCCCTTTGAGCTTTCTTCTCTCCATCTTAATCTCTCCTGGAATCTTGAACCTTGTGCACTCTCAGGAAGTACAAACTGTCTTGGTAAAGTGGTTTTCTTTCTGCACTTCATCATCATCCTGTACCCTTCACCTAGGCCACTGCTGGGTCAGCATCCCTCCTCTTGACCATGCATGGGCCTTTAATTTCCCTATCTAGTCCTACATGCCCGCGTTTTAGCCACAGAGGCACTTCTGTTTCACCCTGTGTCTAATCATTCTGCTCCCTAGCATCCCCACCTCTCGGACAGCTTCCCCATTGTTGCGCCTCTTCTTCACTTGTGTCCTCATGTTCCCCTTCCCATCAGTCACAGATGTGCTTCTCTGGCCATACTTTTTCCTTAGTTTCACTTCTCCTAGCTCTATTCCCTCACAGCTTCCTCACTTTGAGAGGTCTAACATCCACTGAGAAAGGCATCCCCTTTCCCCCAAGCCTCTCATTTCCCTCCTTCTCCACCTCACTAAGATATTGCTAAGTCAGGGTTTCTCCTCTGCACTTCCCTTAAATTCCAAACTTCCCAGCTACCTCTAAGAGTACATTATAATACTCTACACCTTGAAATTTCCCCTTCTCCCTCAAGGGCATTTTCATCTCATATTGTTCCTATCCAGAACTCCACAGAACATCTTCCCAAAATGCTTTAAAAAGGAGATCTGCAAGACTCAGGCACCAGGGCTTCCTACAAACCCTAGAGGGGCTTACTTTCCTCAGTCAGTCCAACCCATCGTAAACTCCATTGCCAGTTCAGTCTTCCTCAAGTGCATCCCTTGTTGGGTTATTATCTGTTTAGAAACTGTGGTCACAGAGGAGATTCCAAGACTGTGGAGGACTGAGTGGAAGCTGCACTGACCCTCTCCCAGGATGAAACTGGAGTTACAACTAAAATTTGGAAAAATCATCCTGAAAACCAACTGAAGATGAGCTGAGAGCACCCTCATGACCAAAGACCTAACACAGAGACAGTACAGAGACTGGTAGGAAGTGCAGAGGCTTGAGAGGGCTGGCTGGGCCCCATAGGTAGCAGCTGAAGGTTCAGAGGGATATCTCAGCAGTGGGGGGTTCCCACTGAGGGCTCTGGGGCCTAAACTCCAGGCTGGGCTTCCCAACCCAGAGCACCAGAACTGAGAAAGGTGCCCACAGAACATCCCCCTGTGAAAAGCAGACAGGTGGCTGTGTGCCAGTGAGAGGTAGCTGGAAATGCAGGTACTCTCTTAAAGGCTCAGCACACAAAATTTTGTGTACAACCAGTCACCTTGGGCTCTGGTGAAGGGAGGGCAGAGTGCACTAGGGTTGTGTGAGGAGAATCCAGGTTTGGGGGCTCTAGGAATAGAGCTTGGATTCCTGGGCTAAGCCAGTCACCCAGACTGCAAGGAACATCTTTCTCAGGCAGATATTTACCATTTAGGCAGCTTTTTATTATTTTTTTTAATTTATTTTTTTTTAATCCTCACCTGAGGACATTTTTTCCATTGCTTTCAGAGAGAGTAGAAGGGAGAGAGAGAAACATCAATGTGAAAAAGACACATAGAGCAGTTGCCTCCTGCTTGCGTCCTGACCAGGCCAAGCCAGCATCCAAGGTACATGCCCTTGGCCAGAGTCAAACCCAGGACCCATTGGTCATTGGGCCGACACTCTAACCATTGAGCCAAACCAGTTAGGGCCATACACCTTTTGCCTGAGGGAGAAACAATTGCCAGACCCTGTTGGAAAACCTCTCACCCTTGCTGTGGCCTACAGCTTGAGTCTACAGCTTGACGATTGAGAATAACAATAATCTTGCAGGCAGAGGTGGATCTCTGGATGTTTTGAGTCTTTGCCTGATCTGCTTCTGGACCCAGGCTAGGAAAAGCACACCTTGGAGCACATCTCGGTCCTTTCCAAACATACCCAGCCCCAGCAGAGGGAGCCACAAGATGTGTCATGGATAGCTCCAAACAGGGACTTAAGGCTAGTTACAAACAGCATCTGACACTGACCTGCACCAGAGACCATCCAGAAAGACTGGGAGTCCTAGCAGATCTACCTAATACATAGAAACAAACCCAAACAGGCAGCCAAAATAGATTAAAAAAAAACAAGCCCCAAATGAAAAAATAAAAGAATTCTCCAGAAGAAGAGCTAAATAAAATGGAGATAAGCAATTTATAAGATATAGAGCTCACAATAATGATTGTACGGCTGCTAAACAGCATGAGAAAAGATATGGAAACTATGAGGGAATTTAAGAATGACATAGCAGAAATAAAGAATACATTGGAAGGGGTAAACAGCAGACTACAGGAAGCTGAGGATCTGATCAGTGAATGAAAACACAGGGTAAAAAAATCACTCAGTCAGAGATCCAAAAAGAAAAAAAAATTAAAAAACAGGAGTACAGTTTAAGGGAGCTGTGGGATAACATGAAACATAATAGTATTCACATCATAGGAGGTAAAAAGAAGAAGAAAGTATGCAAGGGATAGAGAATCTGTCTGAAGGAATAATGGCAGAAAGTTTCCCTAACCTAGTGAAGGAAAAAGTCACACAAGTTCAGGAGGCAAGAGGGTCCCAAGCAAGAAGAACCCAAAGAGGCCCATGCCCAAACACATCATAATTAAATTGCCAAAAATTCAAGACAAAGAGAGACTCTTAAAGGCAACAAGAGAAAAGTAATTTGTTACCTACAAAAGAGCTTCCGTAAGGCTGTCAGCTGACTTCTCATCAGAAACTCTACAGGCCAGAAGAGAATGGCATGAAGTATTCAAGGTAATGAAAAACAAAGATCTGAGAAACCAAGACCACTCTATCCAGCAAGGCTATCATTCAAAATAGATGGTGAAATAAAGAGCTTCCCAGATTTTAAAAAAAAAAAAAAAGCTAAAGGAGCTTATCACTACCAAACCAGCATTGCAAGAAATTTTAAAGGTACTGCTGTAATAAGAAGAAATAGAGAATGAGAGAGAAACATAGATATAAAGAATTAAAATGGCAATAGATAAGTATCTATCAGTAATAACCTTAAATGTAAATGGATTAAATGCTCCAATAAAAAGCCATAAGGTAGCTGAGAGGATAAGAAAACATGACCCAAATATATGCTGTCTACAAGGGACCCAGCTCAGAACAAAAGACTCACACAGGATGAGAGTGAAGGGATGGAAAAAAATTTTCCATGCAAATGGAAACGCAAAAAAAAGCTGGAGTAGCAATACCCATATCTAACAAAATAAATTGTAAAATAAAGGCCATAGCGAGAGACAAGAAATGTCATTACATAATACTAAAGGGATCTATCCAACAAGAGGATATAACTGTGGTAAACTTATATGCAACCAATATAGGAGCACCTAAATATATAAAAAAAAAATACTTCTGGAGGACTTTAAGGAGGAAAGTAAAAGCAATACAGTCAAGGTGGGGACTTTAACACCCCATTGACATCACTGGATAGATCTTCCAGACAAAAAATCAACAAGCAAACAGTGATGACACTAGACCATATGGATATATGGAACTTCCATTTCACCCAGTGATCCCACTTCTAGGAATATATCCTAAGAAATCCAAAAAACCAATCCGAAAGAATATATGCACCCTTATGTTCATAGTAGTGCAATTTACAATAGCTAAGTTCTGGAAACAGCCCAAATGCCTATCAGTGCATAAAAAAAGATGTACATTTACACCATGGAATACTATGCAGCTGTAGAAAAGATGTCTTATCCTTTGGGACAGCATGGAGGGACCTGGAGAGTATTATGCTAAGTGAAATAAGCCAGTCAAAGACAGACAAATATCACATGGTCTCACTCATATGTAGAATCTAAAGAACAAAATAAACTGATGAACAAAATAGATCCAGAGACGTAGAAGCATGGAACAGACTGAAGAATCTCAGAGGGAAGACGGGGGTGGGTGGGTGCGTAGGAAGAGATTAACCAAAGAACTTATATGCATGTATGCATTAACCATGGACACAGACAATAGCGTGGTGAAGGTCTGGGGTTGATGGGGGTCAAGTGCAGCATAGGACCTTCAATGGGGGAAAGACATGACATTTATATTATTTTCAACACTAAAGTTAAGCTAAGAAAAAAATCTATGATCCCTGTGGCTTTTGGTCAAGATGGTGGAGTTGATAAATACTTCCATGGCTACATAAAAATTACAACTAAATTATAAAACAGTTAACCTGGATAACCATCTGAAGACTAGCTGAACAGAGGTCCTATAATTAAAGATATAAAGGAGAAACCATGTGGAGAGTGGTAGGAGGGGCAGAGATGCAGAATGGGCTGGTCCAGTATCCACCTGTGGCAGTTGAGAGTCAGAAGAAATGCCTCAACTCCCGAGGTCAACTCTGAGCAATAAAGGGTCCTAGCCCCACACTGGGCTCCTGTGTCTGAAGGACCAGTGTCAGGAAGAGGGGAGCATACAATATATGATGTGAAAGTTAGTGAGGGTTCCATCCCTCTGGGTGACACTGCAGTCTGCTGGAATACCTAGGTGTCTTTTCAAAGGGCCCATGAACAGACTCATTCACTCACAGGCACTCACCTGAGCTCCAGGAAAGGACAGCAGCCAGAGGGGCACTAGAGATGTGCAGGGAAAAGATGACTTCTGTGGCTTTGGGGCAAGGGCTGCAGGGATGACCACCATTGTCCCTATATTGGGACCTCCTCCCATGATGCCTATTGGCACAGGGGGTCACCAAAACTGAATCTGAATTAATCTGATATCAAAATATACTACAAGGCTTTAGTAATCTAAACAGCATGCTATTAGCATAAATATAGACATGTAGATCAATGGAACAGAATACAGAGCCCAGAAATAAACCCATGCTCATATAAACAATTAATATATAACAAAGGAGGCAAGAACATTCAATGGAGTAAAGATGTACTCAAGAAATTGTGTTGAGAAAATTAGACAGATACATGCAAAAATGAAACCAGATCACCTTTTTACACCATTTACAATAATAAACTAAAAATGGATTAAAGACTTAAATGTAAGTCTCAAAACTATAAAACTCCTAGAAGAAAGCATAGGTAGTAAACTAACATTTATCTGAACAAAATTTTTTTTCTGATATATCTCTTTGGGCAAGGGAAATGGGGGAAAAATAAACAAGGGGACTACTTGAAACTAAAAGGTTTTATATGGCAAAGTAAGCCATCGGAAAAACAAAAAGACAACATACGAAATCAGAGAACATATTCACCCATGATATATCCAATAAGGGATTCATATCCAAAATTTATGAAGAACTCATAAAACTTAATACCCAAAATACAAACAATCCACTTAAAAATGGGCAGAGGACCGTGAATAGACATTTCTCCAAACAGGACATATAGATGTCCAAGAGACATATGAAAAGATGCTCAAAGTCACTAATCATCAGAGAAATGCATATTAAAAACATAATTAAATATCACTTCACAAATGTCAGACAGGCTATCATCAATAAATCAACAAACAACAAGTGTTGGTGAGGGTGTGGAGAAATGGGAACCCTTGCACACTGTTGGTGGGAATTCAAATTGGTGCAGGCACTATGGAAAACAGTATGGAGGTTCCTCAGAAATTTAAAAAATAGAACTACACTATTACCTAGCAATTTCACTTCTGGGTATGTATCCGAAGAAATCCAAAACAGTAACTCAAAAAGTTATATGCGTCCCTGTGTTCATTGCAGCATTATTTACAATAGTCAATATATGAAATCAATGTAAATGTCCATCAGTAGACAACTGAATAAAGAAGAGGTGGTACATATATGCAATGGAATATTCCTCAGCCATAAAAAGAATAAAATCTTACCATTTGTGACAACATGGATGGACCTAGGGAGTATTATGCTAAGTGAAATAAGTCAGAGAAAGATAAACACCACATGATTTTACCTATATGTGGAATCTAAAAAAAAAGTAATAAAAACCAAAATAGACCCAGATAATAAACTAATGATTGCCAGACGGAAGGGTGTTGGGTGGGGAGGGGGTCTGAGTGAAAAATGGTGAAGGGATTAACAAGTACAAATTTTCAGTTACAAAATAGTTATCGGTATTTAAAGTACAACATAGGAAATATAATCAATAATATTGTAATAACTATGTACGGTGTCAAGTGGGTCACTTCATAAGTTATAAAAATGTCTAACCACAATGCTGTACATCTGAAATAATATAATATTGAATGTTAACTGTATTTGAAAAAATAAACTGTGTTGCTGGAGAGATTGTGGAGAACAAGAAACCTTCATTCGTTGCTAGTGGGAATGTAAACTGGTCCAGATAGTATGGAAAACTAAGAATAGAGCTACCATATGACTCAGCAACCTCTCTTCTGGGTATCTACCTGAACATTTTGAAAACATTTATTCTCAAAAATATATGCACCCATGTTCATTACAGCATTATTCACTGTGACCAAGACGTGGAGACAACCAAAGGGGCCTTTCGTTAGCAGTGAAGACGCATTCTTTTGCAGTGTCGAGAGAAAAGAATTTCAAACAGCACATGCTTGGAAAAGTTTAAACGTGATGGAAAGATTTTAGTTGGCGTTAAGGAAATTACTACACCCTTGGGGCATAGAGGGCTGTCAGTCTCTATAGAAGCAACTGCCACGAGGCCCCTGCAAATCCTCCATGTATTTTCTTGGTTCACTGTAAGTACAAAACACCATTCAAACCATCCAACCCTATTTCCTGATTCTTCCCAGGTTTGAGATGGGCCCTCCTCCCAACCAATCCCTTTCCTGGACCTTCTGGGGTCCAACGCCTTCTCTCCAATCTGATAACCATTCCATTCTTTCCGGGCTAGGCTCTGCCCCTCTGTGTGGTCACCCTGCACATGTCCAGAAGATCTGCCAAGTCATCTGGCTTCTAGTGCGCATTTGCCTCGCAGAGGAATTCCCCCTCCTCCTCCCTCTGGAAACTTGGGCAGGCGGCACCCCTAGGGAAATTTTCCTGTGCACCCTGAGGATTAAGTCTCCTCAGAGGCAGTCCCCCGGAGTGTGTGAATGAGTCTGTTTCTGCTGTCCCTTCCCAGCAGACTCAGTAGAATGCTGTCCTGATGCCTGCTTCAGCTCCCAGTTTATTAAGCTTATTAAATTCCCTTTTGCTTCCTTCCTTAGATTAATGACTAGCCTCCTACACTAACACTTTAATAGAGGACTGGATAGAGAAGATGTGGTACATATACACAATGGGAGCTGCTCAGCCATAGTAAAAGATGAAATACTGCCATTTGTGATAACAAGGATGGACCTTGAGAATGCGCTAAGTGAAATAAGTAAGGCAGGAAAAGTCAAGAACCATATGATTTCCCTCATATGTGGGATATAAAACTGAAAGAGCAAATGAACAAAAAGACAAACAAGCACACAGACCACAGTGTGGTGGTTGCCAGAGGGAAGGGGGTGGGGTTAATGAAGGGTAAGGGGGTCAAATAGAGTGAAGGGAGATTTGACTTAGGGTGGAGGGCATACAATACAATAGACAGGCCCTGTGTCATAGAAATGTACACTTGAAACCCAGATAATCTTATTAACCAATGTCACCCCAATACACTGAATTCAAAAAATAAAACACCCCATAAATTTAATTAAAAAACATAAAATAAAAAACATTTCCTAACTTAAATCTCATAATTCCCCAAACTACCCTTCCTGATCAGGAAATGATGTTTTAGTTTTATGTGATAAATCGACCTCATTTATATGTACTTATTTTTGTAAAGTATAGTCAACATGGATTTTCAACTTTATGTCAAATGTCTCTCCTAATATACTCAATACAAATTCCTAGGGAGGCTGACGCTGAAACCTGCTGGGCGAGAGTGTCCAGTGCCTTGCAGATGTGGGATATACTTAGGCATGCAGGAGCCCTCTCACAGTGGCAATGCCCACCTGTGTTAGCTCACCTTTTTCATCTCTAAGCGGTACAAGTGTCTCTCAGTTGGAGATGCCATCTTGCTGCCACTACTTACAGCAGGCCACCCCTCCTGAGGAGAAGGGAATTTGGAGAACAAAGTTCAACACCTGGATTCAGGAAAAAAAGAAAAAAAAGCTAATTATTGTCAGCATCTCTTCTCTACCTTGCCTTTCCTTTATTAATGCTGGAGATCTGTCATTATTGTTTGCTAATCTCTGGCTTCGTTGTAAAGACAGATATCAAGGTCTAATTCCACATCAACTTGATCTACTCAAAATGTCAAGTATGGTGACATTTTAAACTACTTATTAAATTGCAAAAAGAAAAAAGTATTTTTGTGCAGTATATTGACAGTTTGAAAAAGTGCTGCTTTTAAATAAGAGAAGTACCGTATGGTTTCACTCATATGTGGAATCTAATGAGCAAAATAAACTAACAAGCAAAACAGAGACAGACTCATAGATAGAGGGCAGGCTACAGCTGTGGGAGTGGGTGGGGTGGGGGCTGGGGGGTGGAGGGATTGAGAAGAAAAAAAGAAAATTGTTATAAGTATTTCCGAGCTACACTCCAAGGAGCTTGTGTGATTGCTTGGCTAGCATATGAAAAACTGTGATGGAATAGAAAAATAAAGACAAATATAAAACCAAAGGAAGAAAAAGAAAATGGGGGTGTAGTGACGAGAATCTACCGAAGGGGTCACTTGAAGGTGATGCTGATTCTCACCACTGACCACCCTCAGCACCCTGACCACTGCCTGCAGGGCACGGCATCAGCACTGCTGGGAAGTGCAAAGGCTCAAGCTTCCTGCCACAGGAATGTCATAATCAGGTAGCACGATCAGATACCAGCAAGAGAGTCTAAAACAAGTAAGAAAGATATAAATAATGATGGGAAATATGTCAGAAAAGCAGACTGAAAAATAAGGACAGTGCAGGAAATAAGAGTTCCAAAGACTCTTCGCTCTAATAACTAGAAGATAAAACCTGAGTTAAAAAAACACATATAGCCTTGCCCAGCTGGTGTGGCTCAGTTGGTTCAATGTCACCTCATGCACCAGGAGGTTGTCAGTTTGATTCCTGGTCAGGGTACATGCCCGGGTTGCGGGCTCTGCCGCAGTGGAGGCATGGAGGAGGCAGCCGATCAATCTTTTTCTCTCGTTGATGTTTCAATCTCTCTCTCCCTCTCCCTTCCTCTCTCTGAAACAAAATATATATATAAACATAGCCTAGCCCTAGCCAGTGTGGTTCAGTGGTTAGAGTGTTGGCCTGCAAAGGATCCTGGCTTCAATTCCCAGTCAAGGGCACCTACCTGAGTTGCAGGTTCCATGCCTGGCCCTGGTCAGGGTGTGTGCAGGAGGCAACCAATCAGTGTGTCTCTCTCACACTCTCTCTCTCCCTTTTTCTCTCTCCTCCCTCTCTCCTTCCTTTTCACTCTAAAGACCAATGGAAAAAATATCCTCAAGTGAAGATTAATAAAAAGCAAAAATAAAAAATATTTAAAAAAACACATATGGCCTATGGTTGAGTGGAGGAAGGCTGGTAAGAAAGTAGTGTTCCAAGTGGGTAGAAAATTATTAACCTAACCAAAGGCCACCTTAAAGTTATTTTAAATAACTTCCTGGGCCTCAGCAATTATGGATTCATTTTTACCATATTTGTTATTCACCCATCTTTAGGTGGCTTATTTACCTGGTTATCTGAGTCTTTTACTATCCTGGGTATATGAGCCTTAATCAATTTCCTAATTATCTCATCAGCTAGAGATGGCTCCAATATGCCAACATTGGGACTCTTAAGATGGCTTCAGAGCAGCCACTTGGAGCAAAAAGATATCTAAGACAAGAAGAAGACATTTGTCAAAGTTGTGGCTATTCTTGTTTGTAATATGTGAGCGATATTTTGTTCTTGAGCCAATTTCGCTCTCAGTATAGGAATTTTAATTTTTTCCCTTATATTTTGACAACAATTCTGTTATTGCTGCTGAGTATGCGTTACTGACCCCACTGCAGACACTCAGGCCGAGGCGTTTCGAGCTTTGGACCTAGCAATGGGCCTGACTACGTATTGCTGTTACCCATCCTACATAGTTCAAACCACTTTCCTGCTAATCCTTGTCAGGTCCTATATAGATCAATTCTTTGTGTTGATTTATGTTGTTAAACCCCCACAACACTCTGTATCCAGCTAAAGGAACAAAGAGTGAATCAACGTCCTATCTAAAGCCAGTACGAAGGCAGAAGGGGCACCGGAACTGTCCGCATCTCTCAAGCCTTCGTGACCATGGGCTGGGTTCCGGAGGGCATGCTGATTTGCGTGCCTGACACAGATGGTCCATTTATTGCGGCAACAAAGCTGAGGATTAGATTATAATAATCACTCTTTGAAAATAATTATTTAACTTTAGTTCAAATTTATCAGTCACAGGGAGTAGTTGCCTCCAGATTTCCATCTAAAACTTTTGCTTTAAAGGAGTTTCTAACTATCATGGAATAGAATCTATATTTTTCTTCATTATATCACAACTTCATTATTGGATAAGGTAAACAAGACCTAGTAATTAATTACACTCTAACAAATTCAGTCCACACAACTTCCTTCTTCAGTGACCAGTTATTATAACATTTGACTGATAAAGAATCAAGGCGAATTATCTAACAGGGTCTTACTGGGACTCTGAAGGTTTGGCTGCATAATAAATGGCACAGGTGTCTTCTAAGTTTGAGTATTGACAGTTACAAGATGCTACTTTTTAAAAACTGCAAAAATGTTTCAAAATAAATTATAATGATTGACATATTCTTGGGTTTGCAAAGTATCTTAATTCTTAATATTTCTTTCCACCTCGTCAAGCTTATGTTCCCTCCTATTTTCAACCTCATTCAAATCATTTAAAAATGTTTTCCTACCACCAAAAAGTATTTAAAATCTCCCCAAGTGATACAAAATTATCTATACAGTGTACGCATAGCTATGCAAAAATAGAAGAAACTGGTTGGGGAAAAAACTAAAGAAAATAAACCAAAATGTTTAAGATGGGCTCTGGGTAAGGTTTTATTATTTCCATTTTTTCAAATGGTCTACAAATTAAAAGATCTCACTTTGTGATAATAACAATAATAATATGATGATGATAATGATAATAAACCCAATAACATAGTAGAAAGAAAGTGAGCTCAGGAGTCAAATAATCTGATTTAAACTTTTGCCATGAGACTGTGGGAAAGTCTCACTTTTCTATAAAGCACTGTTGTTAGCTTTACAACAGAGTACTTATAGAATACCTTCCTCACAGAACTGCTGCGAGAATTAAATAAAATAGTCCTACAAAGTGCATCATATGACACGTTACTTTCCTATATAGTAAAATCTTTATCATAAATGGGAGAAGCCTCACTGAAAACTAAGATCAGATACCTTGCTGAACCAAAAATGCCACATCCTTGTCTCTGCATAAGCATGCAGTCAGAAGGCTGAGTGCAAACCTGGCAGTCTTCCACCTCGATTGCACCATCCCAGGTAACCAAAAATCACCATCACAAAGCTTGTGACTGTGAGACACAGGTGGCAGACATGTGTGCATAGTTTTGGCTTCGAGTCATGAAGAGGGTTTCAATTCCCCCCCCGCCCCCCCACGGCGTATCCAGGGTAGCCATTAAATTTTTGAATGACATGTTTAGTTTCTCAAACACATGGCAAAAATAAAGTGCCTAAAGACTATTAAATGATATCTTTATAGTAGACAGATGCCATAAAAATACTTAACTGAAGAGTCCCAAATTCTCTTACTATCATACTGCTGTGACTTGGTTAGGCAACCATCTCCCCAACTCTGTAAAGGAAGGATGGGGAGCTTTATTGGCTGCTATACATGTGTAATGATGGTTCCTCTCAGGTAACCTGAGTAATTGGGCCAAAATTGTTCTTATTCTCTGGAGAGAAGCCAGTGACCATGACTGTAGAGATTTAACCGCTTAAGGGAATATGTAAGCTCCATTATGAACCTCTGGGACACGTGACTTATGGTGAGTGAGGCAGTTTGTGTAAAAACTTGAAAAAAAATATATACATTGAACAGAAATTATTCACAAACATGTTCCGAGTCTCTACTACATGCCAAGATTGGAAGATAAAATAAACAGTAAATGCTGCCCAATGGTCAATCCCCAACAAGTCTTGGCTCTTTATATCCATAGTACACCTTGTTTTCTATCCTCACTGCCATATTTTTAGCCTAAACTTCCATTTCTCTCATTTGGATGGATAGCAATAACCTTCTGTTCATTTTCTGTTTTTGTTTTTGCAACCATTTCCCATGTGTAATTGATTATCCCCTCTCCAAAACCCACACTCTCTGAAAACACCCAGGCTCCTCCTGACTTCCCCTCCCGCTTTTCCCTGTAGTCTCATCTCTTGTCATCCCTGGTCTTGCAATTCTAGTAAAACAGAACAATTCGAGTGAAACTCAAGGATTCAAGGGCCACATTATGCTCTGCTGGTCATGCTCCATCTGCTCAAGCTCTGGTCTCGTTGGTGTGCAGTTGGCCAACTCTTTGCTAAGATAATTCTTTCTCATTGTCTCAAAACTCACTGTATTAATCATGCCTTTTAATTTTCTGTATTTCTGGTGCTTTGACATCTAGGCCTTTGCTGGGCCTTTGCTGACCCTGGAAAGACAGGTCCTCTGAGGTTAGCCAATTCCTAGGCACAGTAAAAGCTCACCTGATAGCAAGCACACCTTACATATCCAGCCCCACTCCCAGACCACTTCTTTTATTAGACTCTTGGGGGCTCTGACCCTCCAGGCCACTATCCCACTGCCCTAGTCACCCTTGGATCAGGAAACAAGCAACTAGGGACAGCCCCTCTGCTCCAGAACCTGCTGAAATTTTTAAAACTAACTAAACCTAGTCTGCCTACTCTGCATCTCTGGTTCCTTCCATGAAAACTGCAATAAGGATCTTTGTCACGTTTTGCCCTCCCTCTGCCTCCTGACAGGCTCTGGCTTCTCTTTGTGTGGTCCTGTGAGGCATGGCATGCCTCCCCGTATTGGGAACTGTGAGTAACAAATCGCCTTTTCAGCCACAATCCTTTCCTCACCTGTTGGCCTCACCCACACCTAAACAATGACAAATGTACATTCAAAATTTCTCACCTACATAATCATCTCATGGGAAACTTGCCCAAACCCTTTCTCTCCCTCAGGCTGAATGATGCAGTGGATCTCATCTATGCTCCCACTGGCTTTCTCGGAGCTTTGCCACATTGCATTGAAACTGACTGACAGTACTGTAGCTGTCCCCACCAAGCTGCCTGGCCAGAACTACATCTTGTACATGTTCTTACTGCCAAAGCTTAAAATAACACCTACGCCTATGGTATGGCAAACTGTCCAGTCATGTTTATTAAACTGGCCTGAATTAGAACATGATACTGCCCCTAAAAACATCAGTTTGAATAAAGATTCAGTGCATGCCGGAGCCCGCCAGCAGAGTCGAACGGTCCTGAGGAAGGGGTGAGGATGAAGAAAAGACAGACACAAAAAAGATGGGATCGGGAGGACTGCAGCTCATGACGGCTGCAGCCCAGAGTTTATTTTCTCAGCTCAATTTATACAGACACTGTTGATTTTGCTGAATAGCACCCCTCCCCACATTCCTTCAAGGCCGCATGAATGCTCTTTCAGAGTAAACATTCTGCCACCTGCAGGAGCTCAGACCTTGGTAACTATCTTTATCTCAGCTTCTAATGGGAATTTTTGGGGAGGATTGAGTCCTTGGCTTGGTATGTGGCTTGACTGTCCCTTAACCCTCCAGGCCAGGGCCAGCTTCCTAATAAGACTTTCTAGAATTTATGGCCGCAAGCTAAATTAGTATTGCCTTGGTGCCTCAAGGTCTGGGTCAGGGAGCAGGAGAGCACATCTGCAGCTCACCCAGGCAGCTCCTCCGTGCCTGGGGCCACAGCGGCTCCCCACAAGTGCAGCAACTAGATCATTCCAATGCATCATGGTAAACACAAAGATAGCGATAAACAGGGCACTGTGGGACTCAAAGGGTGCAAATAAGGCTCTTGACCTGACATGGGACATTTTAAGAGGCTTCATTTTTGTTTGCTTTTTGGCTTTAAAAGCCCGGGGTATTTCTACTTTCAACAAAATGTGTGCATCCTTCCACAGTAAATTTAAAAGCACTAACAGAATGAAAAATGAGAGCCTCAAAATCAGTTAACCTGGCATATTTTCAAAAGAGGAAAAAGTTATCGCATCAATTAAATTAGCTGCCTTGGATTCCATCTTCTTAATAAATGTTCACCTTTCCAGTCATCCCCTCTGCTGCTACCTTCGCAATGGCCACTGTTAGTCGCATGCCTCCCGGGGAAGGAAGGCCTGGCAGTCCTGAGCTAAAGTCTCAGCTTGGCCATCACTTTCACACCTAGGACAAGATTTCAACCAACTTCCCCAAACATTTGTCTCTCTCCACTGTACTCACACTATCTTCCATTCAGCATGATGGTGAAGATCAGTTACTCATAGGATATGTCTTGCCCATAGTAAGAGCTCAGTAAATGCTAACAGTCACTAGTCTTGCACTGTCTTCCTCACTACTCTCCTCATTTCCAGCTGCAAGTATAACCAAATCTTTACTCTCCATGAGCACTATTCTAACATATAATTCTGACCATGTTTTTCAATAAAATTCGTTGGAGAAACATTGGTTAATAAGACTATATAGGTCTCAACTCTACAATTTTATGATACAGCATCTGTGTATTGCATTCTGTGTTTACCACTCAAAGTCAAATCTCCTTCGTCACCATACATTTGACCCCCTTGACCTTTTGCTACATCTACCCATCTCTCCCTTCCCCTCTGGTAACCATCCTACTGTTGTCTGTGTCTATGTTTTGCTTATTTGTCTTGTTTGTTCATTTGTTGTTTTCCTGGCCATGTTTCAATCTTACCTTTAAATATTTTTCAAAAGTTTGTAAAAGGAAGTTTAAAATCTTTAATACGACATTGGAGACTCCCACTATCAGCCCTTTTCTGGTCTAGCCGAGCTCCTACTAGGAGCCGCTGGATGCATGGGCTTTTCCCATGCTCCACCTTTGTGCCCTGGCTCAGGTGCTGCCTTCCCCTGGAGTTCCCTTACTGCCTCCTGCCCCTCGCCCCAGCGAGAATTGCCGACTGCTCCACCTTATGCTCTCCCTACCTGCGAGATGGCACCCTTGATGCTCATGTGTATTGCTTTATGCGTCTGTTAGGCCTCTCCAGCAAGCTCTGCCTTCCTGAAATCACGGACCAGGCCTTTCTCACCTTCACATTGCCAGAGCCTGACATGGGGCCTGAAGTCCAGTAGTAGCTCAGGACATTCTTGTAGACATCGTGAATGAATCAGGTGAATAAAGGTGCAAGGACTAACGTTCCTGTCCTCTTTAATGTACTGGCTCCTTTTGGAAAGTTAGCAAAAGTGAATTATCACTTTGTACGGCCTTTGGGCCTGGGCCGACGTGAGGAGGATGGGCGATCTGGCCCTCGGAGGAGCTGGAGTGACTGCAGCCGCTTGCACTCGGCGGGCTTGGCCTTGCAGGCCTCCCTTCCCCAGCCCTTCCCTGCAGCACCCACCCCATCTTGGTTGCACTGATCTTCCCACGCCGTGTAAGTGCAACACAAGCCAGCAAACAGAAACCTGGCCTTGCTCCTTCAGGACCTATTCGCCTATGTGAGGGAGTGCTCGGCAGGCATTACAGGGCTAGAACCAGCCTGTTACACTTCATCTTACTCCAACTTCTCCCATCACAATTCTTACCAAAGTCTGCAGATCAATTCACTGGCAAATCAATTTCAGAGATATACCAAAGCCTGTGATTTAATAATTCACTATATTCTCCAAATACATGGTCATTATGCCTTGAAAGCATGTTATACTGCATTGTAATTTTCCACAGAATTGCAACTGATGGTAAGTTATGGCATCAGTTCTGGTCAGAGCCAATAGAAAAGTCTGGATGGAGCCATGGAGTGCTTCCAGTGAGTAACCCTATTCGGGCAGGAAACGCTTGGCTAAATTGGATTGTCATCAGTTATATTTAATGCTGAGCTGTTTCTAGTAGCATCCGTGGAATGGAATTTTTTATTCTTATTACAATATTATTATTATTTATTTTAGATGAGGCTGTAGCTGATATTGTGGTATACAAATTACTTATTCAATGCCTTTTAGGCTTCTTAGACAAAGTACCTACTGAGATGACCTTCCCAATAAAACCCTTCACTAAAAGTACTCCTTAATGTAATTTCATTAAGTTGATTTTCTAGGGTAAAAAATAAAACTTTAAAGCAATGAAAAAAATCAGAGGTCCAATTTCTGAATAAATTATTAAGTTGATTATGTGAATTGTTATCCAAATGTTTTATGCAATAGCAAGCTGACTCTGAATACTTAACAATACAAAACTGTGATAGAGGTTTAGGGAGTTTAATGGTTCTGATGGCATAAGTAGGTTTAGAGGAAAGCCAAGACAACGATTCCCCTGGTTAAAATTGCTGATGCCCTTTGGGGTTGCTAAATATTTCTAAAGATGAAGCTTTTTATCTTAGACACTTCTTAGTTGGTTTGTTTGTTTATTTGTTCCTGTAATATATTGCACAGGATAATAAAATGACTGACCATACCCTGTACCCCACCACAATGTTTTCCCTTCAGCCTTAGTCATTGACATGCACCCTGGCTCTGACAAGGGGTCTGCCATTTCTTCAGGAATAATTTAATATACCTGGGTTTCTGAATTCAGATCACTCAGAACCAAAGTAGTTGGATCAGAACCAAGGTAGTTGGATTTGCTAAGACTGTATACCATCTTTTTCTAGTTTTATTAAAATATAACTGACATATAACATTGGGTAAGTTTAAGGAGTACATGTTGATTTGATATATGCTGCAAAATAATTACCTCCACAGTGTTAGTTTTCATCTACATCATGTCAATAATTACCTTCTTTTTGTAGTGAGAACATTTAATATCTACTTACTTAACGACTTCCAAGTACATAATACTCTATTATTAGCCACACTATACTGTAGATCCTCAGAACTATTCATCTTATAACTGAAAGATTGTGTACTCTTTGACCAACAATTCCCCATTTCTCCCAGCCCCAGCCCCAGCCCCTGGTAACTACCACTCTACCCACTGTTCCTCTGAGTTTGGTTTTTTTAGATTCTCCATATTAGTAGAATGATACAGTATTTGTCTTTTTCTGTATGACATGTTTAACGTAACATAATACTCTCAAGGTCCATCTGTGTTGTTGCAGATGGCAATATTTCCTTCTTTCTCATGGCTGAATAATACTCCAGTGTGTGTGTGTGTGTGTGTGTGTGTGTGTGTGTGTGTGTGTGTGTGTGTGTGTGTGTGTGATATCTTTATCCATTCAACTAGTAACAAACACATAGGCCCTTTCCAAATCTTAGCCTTGGGGGCAGCTATCTTTCTGGGATTCTGTTTTTATTTCCTTAGAATATATACTCCAAAGTGGGATCGGATCATATGGAAGTTATATTTTTTAGTATTTTAAGAAACCTCTACATTGTTTTCTTTAGTGGCAGCACCAATTTACATTTCCACCAACAGTGCAGAAAGTTTCCTTTTTTTCTCCACAACCTCACCAACACAAACAAGTTTTGACTTTTATCTATTCCCTTTTTAATTATAACCATTCTAAAAGTGTGAGATGATATCTTGTTGATTTAATTTAAATTTTCATAATGATCACCATTGTTGAGCCAAGAACCTTTTCATATCCTGATGATTATTCATATATTTTCTTTGGAAAAATATCTATTAATTTTCTCTGCTTTTTTTCAGACTTTTTGTTATTGTTGTTGAGTTCTTGAGTTCTTTATGTATTTTGGATATTAACCCCTGATCAGATATATAATTTACAAATATTTTCTGTATTCCATAGGTTGCCTTTTCATGGTGTTAATTTTTTCATGTACAGAAGCTTTTTAGTTTGATTATTAATTTGTTCTTTTTGTTTTACACTTTTAGTATCAAATTCAATTTTTTTTTCCAAGACCAGTGTCAAGATTTTTTTCTGTGTTTCTTTCTATGAGGTTAAGGGTTTCAGTTTTTATGTTTAAGTCATTAATCAATTTTGAGTTAATTCTTGTGGATGGTATAAGAGAGGAACCTAATTTCATTATTTTGTATGTGTTTATCCAGATCCCCAGAACCATTTCTTGAAGAGACTTTCCTTTTCCCACTGAGTATTCTAGGCTCCCTTGTTAAATATTAGTTGCCCATAAATGCAAGGGTTTATTTCCGAGTTCTCAATTCTGTTCCATTGGTTTATGTGTCTTCATTTATTCAAGTACCATACATAATTTTTATTACTATACCTTTGTAGCATAGTTTTAGATCAGGGAGTATGATACCTCCAGCTTTGTTCTTTATTCTCAGAATTATGTAGACTATTCATGGTCTTTTCTGATTCTATACAAATTTAAAAATTGTTCTATCTCTGTGAAAAATGCTATTGGACTTTTGAAAGGAACTGCATTGAATATGTTAATGGTTTTGTATTGTATTGATTTTTAAATAATATTAAGTCTGATGATTCATGAACATGAAATATCTTTCCATATGTGTGTTTGTTTTCAGTGTACAGATTTTGCCTCTTGGTTAAGATTATTCCTAAATATTTTATTGTTTTTGATAATTTCATTCATATGTGAAATATAAGACAAAAAGTAACAAATAAACTAACAAAAAAATATCATAGAAACAGACAACAGAATGGTGGTTACCAGAGGGAAAGGGAGAAAAGGAATGTTGAACAGGGTGAAGGGGTCAGATATATGGTCGTGAAAGGAAACTAGACTTGGGGTAGTGAGCAAACCATAGAGTACACAGATGTTAAATTATAATGATGTACACCTGAAAAGTATATAATGTTATTAACCAGTGTTACTCCAATAAATTTAATAAAAACATTGGGCAAATGAAGTTAGAAAGTTATTGTATTTTTATTAAATTTATTGGGGTGACATTGGTTAATAACATTATATGCTTCAAGTGTACAATTCTATAATACATCATGTGTTCTCACCACCCATAGTCTAGTCTCCCTCCATCACCATGTACTTGACCCCCATTACCCTCTTCACCCACCTACCTTCCTCCTCGGGCAGGCTTCACTGTTGTCTGTGTCTGTGAGTTTGTTTGTTGGTTTGTTGTTTTGTTTGTTGGTTTGTTGTTTCCGTTTTATATTCCACATATGAGTGATATCATATGAGTCTTGTCATTTTCCGCCTGACTACTTTTGCTTAGCATAATACTTTTAAGATCCATCCATGCTGTCACAAATGGCATATCTTATCCTTTGTAATGGCTGATTAGTCTCTATCATATATATGCACGACGACTTCTTTATCCAATCGCCCACTGAAGGACACTTAAGTTGTTTCGACATCTGGGCTACATGAATAATGCTGGAATGAACAAAGGGGTACATATTTTTAAGAATAAATGTTTTAAAATTTTTCAGATAGTAACCTATTAAAGGGATTGCCGGGTCATAGGGATTGCTGTATCTCTATTATTAATTATTTTTAGTAACCTTCATACTGTCTTCCATAGTGGCTGTACCAGTTTACTTCCCCACAGCAGGGTGCTAGGGTTCATTTTTCTTCACAACCTTTCTAACACTTATTTCTTGTCTATGGTTAACAGCCATTCTAAGTGGTATTTGGTGGTATCTCATTGTGGTTTTGATTTGCATTTCCCTTATACCTAGTAAAGTTGAGCATCTTTTCATATAACTGTTGACCATTTGTATGTATTTTTGGAAAGTGATGAGGTCTCTGCCCATTTTAAATTGGATTATTTGGTTTTTTGTTGTTGAGTATTATGAGTTCTTTATATATTTTGGATACGACCTCCTCATGGGAGGTATCATTTGCAAATATCTTCTCTTATTTGTTTGCCTTTTTGTTTTATTGACCATTTCTTTTTCTGTGCAGAAGCTTTTTAGTTTGATGTAGTTTCATTCATTCATTTATTTTTACCTTTGGGGTCAAGTTCATGAAAGGCTCTATGAGACAAAGGTCCATAAGTTTAGTGCCTATGTTTTCTTCTAATTGTTTTGTTGTTTTGGGACTTATATTTAAGTGTTTAATCCATTTTTAGATAACTTTTGTAAATGGTGTCAAATAGCAGTCTAGTTTTAATCTTTTGCATGTGGCTTTCCAAATTTTCCAACACTATTGAAGAGGCTTTCTTCTCTACATTGTATGTTTTTGGCTCTTTTGTAGAAAATTAGTTGCCCATATACTTATGGGTTTATTTCTGGGCTCTCAATTCTCTTCCATTTGTCTGTGTGTCCGATTTTCTGCCAATGTCATATTGTTTTGATTACTGTAGCTTTGTCATATAATTTGAAGTCAAGGACTGTGACACCTCTGACTTGGTTCTGTTTTATCAAAATTACTTTGGCCATTTAGGCTCTTTTATTCTTCCATACAAATTTCATAATTTTTTGTTCTATTATTTTGAAAAATGTCAGTGGGAATTTCATAGGTATTGCATTAACTTTGTATATTGCTTTAGATAATGTGGCCATTTTAACTATGTTGATGTTTTCAATCCATAAACATGGAATATTTTTCTATTTCTTTGTGTCATCTTCAATTTCTTTCAGTAATGTCTTATAGTTTTTATTGCATAGGTGCTTCCTTTCTTAAATTTAGTCCTAGGTATTTTATTCCTTTTGTTGCAATTACAAATGAAATTGTTTTCTTTTTCTGATATTTTATTGTTAGTATTTAGGAATGCAACATGGTTTTGTACATTGGTTTTAAATTCTGCATCTCCACTGTATTTCTTATTGTTCCTAATAATTTTTTTGGTGGAGTCTTTAGGGTTTTCTATATACATAACCATGTTATCTGCAAAAAGTGGCAATTTTATTTCTTTATCCCCAAACCGAATGCCTTCTATTTCTTTCCCTTGCCTAATTGCTCTGGCTAGGACTTCCAGTACTATGATGAATGCCAGTGGTATCTTGTTCCTGATCTTAGATGAAAGCTTTCCGTTTTTATCACTTAGTATGTTATTAGATGAGGTTTTGTTATATGCAGCCTTTAATATTTTGAGGCACTTTCCATCTATATCAAATTTATTGATAAAAAACAGAAACAGACTCATAGATTTTTTCAATTCTTTTTTCTTGTTGCTGTTCTTATTGGTGTTTTTTGCTTCCTTATATTCCAAGTTGCTGATTTCATTCTCATCTTCATCTCCTCTACTGTCCATTACCTATAAATTATTCTTCATTTAAATTAGTGTATCTTTATTTCTGATGGTTCTTTTTTTATAATTTCTATGTCTTTTTTCTTGTTGTTGAAGTTCTCACTGAGTTCCTTGAGCATTCTTATGACCATTGTTTTGAACTCTGTATCTGCTTGCCTCCCTTTCATTTAATTATTTTTTCTCAAGATTTTTCCTGTTCTTTCATTTGGGATCTGTTTCCTTGTGTTTGTTTCTATGTATTAGGTAGAACTTCTATGTCTCCCAGACATGGTAGAGTGGCCTTGTGTAGTAGGTGTCCTGTGGGGCCCTATGGCACAGCCTCCCCAGTCAACTGAGTTGGGCACTCCGGGTGCACCTCTATGTTGGCTGTGTGTTCTGTCCTGTTGTAGTTGAGCCTTTGATTTCTGCTGGCATCACTTGGAGGGACTGATCCCCAGGCCAACAGGCTGAGAGGACCTGCTATGACTAGAGGAGGAGCTGCTGTTCTGGGGCCCATCCTATGGAGGAGGACTTGCCTTAGTGGGGCTCTCTAAGTTCAGTCCTTGAGTGTGTCACTCATAGAGGTGGTAGGGTTGTATTCCGGTGTGGTCTGAAACTGTCTACCAGGTGCACTGGCTCTGGGGCCTCCTGGGTGGTGCAACGTCACCTACCACATGTGTCCTGCCTGGGGCCATCTGGCATGAGTGACAGAGTGATCTGCAGATGACTGTTACTTGTGTTGGACTTGTAGGTGCCTAGGAGAGGCTAAGCTGCAAACCAAGGCCAGCTGTGCTAGTGCCAGGTCTGAGGTCACTCAGCGAGAGGTACGGTATACTCAGAAGCCAGATGCTGCTTGTTTGAGAGATTTTAGGAAAGGCTTAAGCATGAAGCAAATGAGGCCACTTGTATAGAAAAGCCACTGGAAACAGCTTGGGTAGGCAAAACGGTGTAAACCAGATTGATGGAGACTCAGATATGGTGCCTGCCTGCTAGCTCTATAAGGGAAGAGTGGCCTCTACCAGCACTTATGTCTGGCAGAAAGCTACCCTCCAACCCCTGCAGCTCTCACCTTTATGCCAGACAATTCAGTTCTTCCTCGTAAGTTCCTGGTTCCTTTCAAGGTACTTCCTGAACACTAGAGTTCAGGAGAAGTTTGTCCAAGTCAGTCTGTGTGTGGACCCTTTAAAAGGAACTACCTAGGAATCCATCAGCCTCCATCTCATTCAGCCACAGTCCTCACTGGTTTTTACATCCAGAAGTTTGAGAACTTCTCTTCCTGACTCTGAAACCCTGGAGGGGCTGGGACTCCCCCTTGCTCCTCAGGGGGACCTCCTCAGCAGAGATATTTCTCCCCATTTTTAGTAGCCACACATGGGTGTGGGACCAGCTTGTTGTGTCTCCTACCAGTCTCCGTGTGGTTTTTTTTTTTTCAATTTATTGCTTTCAGAGAGAGAGAGAGAGAGAGCAAGTGGGGCCGGGAGGGAGAGAGAGACACTGATTTGATGTTCCACTTATTTACGCATTTATTAGTTGATTCTGTATGTGCCTTGACTGGGGATCAAACCCACAACCTTGGTGCATCGGGATGATGTTTTAACCAACTGAGCAAGGCCCTGGCTTCTTCTTTAAATCCGTAGTTGTAGAACTTTCATTCAGTCTCATATCTCCAATATGTAACAAAATTTCTGACACTCAGTCAACACTTATGGGATAATCAGAGATGGAATGAAGGCATGACAGAATAAACACCTGATAGAGATCTATTAGACTATGAGTGGCCCTTGTAGAGAATGTCTTTCCAAACCTCAGCCCATTTGTCCATCTGGTATTAACATTAAGAGTCAGAGGAAGAGTAATGGAGAAAAGAAGAAATGATCGATGATGATAATGATTTTCTAGAAAATGAGTTTAGGTATTCTATAAATATAGAAATGACTAAAAACAGGTATCTTGGTAAAAACTGAAATGTTTCCACATTCTAATCCTTGCATGAAAACTACAAAGTTAGCAATAGGGAAAGCATACGATTAAGTGACTAAAACAGTGAAATCGTGAGGCGTCATTCATATTTTGATAAGAGAATAAGGAGACCCCAAAACATGAACCACTTAGATTATTCTCTGTGATACTTTTCAGGGGCCATCCAGCTGGTCATTTCCATACCTCTCCATTCCAATCTTCCTTCTCAAAGCCTTAGGGGCTTTTCCCACCACTCTCCTTGTACCATATCTTTTAAAGACAAGTTCAAACTATAGTCCCTGTGAGCAGCCCCTCTCAGCTAGCTGACTCATATTGATCTATAGCTCAGCAGAGGAAAAGATGGTTCTCCAACATCAGCTGCCTAAGGGATGGCATGTTGGTTAAGAAGGGTAGGATGGCAGAGTTTAATTATTCCAAAGTAGATTCACCTTCCTCCATGTTTGAGCTTCAATGAAAGATTAAGCAATATTGTCCTGCTTTGTTACATTAATGTTTCAGCTGTATAATATTTTTATCTACAAAAATATAAAGGTTATTAAAATAAACAGAAGCTGTGATTTACAGTTCTCCTTTATTCCCCCACCCGCAGCCCCAGTTATAGTACCCAGGAAGCCCAGTGTTAGAGCTATAATAGGTATGCGATAGTTTTGCTCAATAAAAATGACATTATATGAAGGCCTGTCATTTTGTATGATAAAATCTTTTTCAAATGATAGTACTGTATTTCAGCCAGCTTCATTTCTCTTATGAACCTACCATCCATAAATGTATCCACAATGAGTATATTTTGAGATTACATCAGATTGCTGGCTGAGAAGCAATACCTCCCACCCTACTTACTTCAAATCATTACAAATAAAAATCCTCAACATTAAAGAATATGAGATAGAGGATAGATGAGATCAGGTTGACAGAGAAGAGGGTAGCTGAAAGTATATGCTAAAGAAAACTGCTGAAAATGTGTAAGAGGTGGGGACTGGTCAGGACAGGCTAGGTTAGGATGCCACTAAAACAACTCCCACAGTGCACTTCCTTAATGCACCAGTCAATTCTGCCTTATTCTACAGTGTGCCCAGTGGGTTGGTTGTGGCTTGGTTATGCATGGTCACTTAAGGACCCAGGCTAAGGGATTCGCCACTATTTTTTAGAACATCATCTGTAGTATTCAACTTCCTCAGTTGCATCTTCTCTCAGAAGGGAGAGAAAAAACTGGCAAATGGCACACGGACTTTTTACAACCTCAGCCTGGACAGGAGATATACCACCTCCCAATAGCCCATTGACCTCAGAAGTAGCCACATAGCCCCCTTTAACAAAGGCGACTGAGAAATGTAAGAGAGTAAATAAAATAGTTGCTGAATATTACCATCTCTTCCACTTAGTATAAAAATCTTTCTGTGCAGTCTTCTATATGATAATGTGTGAGTTGAATTAAAAAACATGGTAGGCCCTAACTATAAGAGGCTACTAGAGAAAGAAGAGCCAAGGAAATGAAAATTGCTAACAAGGGACCATTTCTTAATTTTACATGTATTACCTAAAATATTTTTAGTCAGTTTTCTCTTGTTTTATCTGGTATAGCTCCTCTTTCTTAAAGACAAAGATATTGGAGTATAACTTCTTTCTTATAATCAAGAAGGATCAGTGCCTTCTGAGAATGGGAATAAATCCTTGGACAGAAAATTTTTAAGGGTCCAGTGAGTAGAATATGAACAAATATTTCTAAATCCTTCTAGATGTATTCATCCAGGTTCTGAGAACCTCCTATGTACTAAATAAGGTGCTAGAGGCTCTGTCTCTTGATGCACAAAGTCAAATAAACCTTGCCCCCACCCAAAGCAGAGACAGCAGATAAACACATGAAGTCAGGTGTCCAGAATCTTCCAGAGTTTAGGGATGAAAGAAAAGGGAAGAGTCAGATCTGTAGGAATATGACAGTGAGGGTTTGAAAGGACTTCATAGTGCAAGTGACATTGTAAGAAATTTAAGACAGTTGAATATAATTCCAAATATTAGGAAAGTTTTCAATACCTTTGACTACAACATTTAAAAGAAAATTTATTTTCCCATTTACTTGAGAGAAGTGACAGAAACCCCTGGGGAGAGCACTTTTTTCTACTTCCATGTCATTTGGTTTTGCCTTTTCCAGATGCTATGCTGAATGTACATGTGCAAAACCAACCTTGAGGCACAGGAAGCTGAGGGTTTAAAGGTCTAGTCATTCGTCTGCTTCTTTCCTAGCTGATGGTTGAGTCAGCGTTTAAAATAATGCCCCTTTGTTATCCCCCCTTCTTACCACCTCACAGGAATTCTGGGCTGTTCCAATGTCCCACTTCCTTTACTCTAACCCCATAGTTACACATGGAATCCCAGGCTACACTAATTAATACCTTTCACTTCCAGGTGCTGATGAGATCAATATTTCAAAATGCTCTATGTCTTATAGATCAGCTCCTGCATACATACAAATAAGCAGTATTTGAGCCATTATAATATTTCTAAGTTATATAAGCCAGTGGCCAAAAAAGGCAAGCTTTTCCTTCTGGATAAGTTTCCAAAGGTTGTCTTGTTGATTGGCCAGTGACCCAACTGTTTGCATGTCTTTATACTTTAGTGTCATTTTACTACCATGGTTGAATTATTCCAGGTTATTCATATTTTAAACCTTTTCTATAATCTTTATAATTAACAAGTATATATTTCAGGTAATTTCAGTAACCAATGAGCAGGTGAAGTGTCAGAAAACCCCTTAAGTCATCACAAGTGGATTCTATCCTTTGATTTAGCAAAACCAGACCATATTCAAGTATCAAAAGAATATAAAATCACCAGGCTTTACAGAGTCTCCAAAGTAATAAAAGGAACCAGTTTCAAGGGAAGAAGAATTACCCCCATTAAAGAGTTTCAAAAATTATGTATATTAATACATCCTCAGTCCATAGGAGCAGTAGTCAAATGAAACTATATTTAAAGAGTGGTTCTGGGCTCTCTGGTATGAGCACCCTGGGAGAGCTATCATCTTTTTAATAACTTTGCTGTATTTCTTCACCACATTATTGAAAATTGTTTAATGAGTAGTTTCCCTCAGAGAAAATATCAGATTCAGAAGCAGTTGCCATGAGAGTTACTCTTTAAAGCCTGGTAAGATCATGTTTATTCTTTTACATTTCTTTCTGGAGTGCTAGAAATGGTGGTGCTTTCTTCTATTCCCTTTTAGAGCTATGTTTTCTGCTTATAAAAATAACACATTTTCATGGTAGAAAATCTTAAAATTAAAAATTATAAAGAACAATAGAGATGTTCCCTGGCCGGATGGCTCAGTTGGTTGGAGCATCTTCCCGTACACCAAAAGGCTGCAGGCTGGATCCCTCGTCAGGGCACACGCTTAGGTTGTGGTTCAATCCCCGGCAGGGTATGTACGGGAGGCAACTGACCTATGATTCTCTCTCTCATTGATCTCTCTCTCTCCCTCTCTCTCCCTCTCCCACTCGCTTAATCTCAAAACTCAATAAACATATCCCCCATGAGGATAAAAAATACAGGTCAATGTGATTCCACTCTTCGAACACATAGGGTAACTAAATATTTGGACTTTATTACATTATAAACTTGAATTCCAACATTATTTTCATATGAGTAAGATCTAATAAATATATGTTCATTACATTGGTATGCTACTTTAATTTTGTATCCCATTTTGTTTTTCAAGTTAGCATTATCCCATGTTAATCATAGTCCTCTTGCAACCAGCCAACTTCCTGGGTCTTTCTACATCCTCTAGTCTGCAGTGAGAGTCTTCTCATTAACATCTAACACTTGCTTCCACTCATAACCCCTGAGTCATTAGGCAGCTACTCTCTCACTTTCAGCTTAGTTTGTGCCATGCTGCTATCACCTGTCTTTCTTCCCCATAATCCATGATTACACACGGTGGCACTAAAGTCAGAGCACCAGGGATCAACTTGCCACCTACCACTTCCAGGCTGCATGATTTGGGGTAAGTCACTTAAGCTCCCTAGGCCTTCATATACAGTATATATATTTTTAACCCTCACTCCATGATACCTTTTCCATTGCTTTTCAGAGAGAATGGAAAAGGAAGAGAGAGAAAAAGAGAGAGACACACCGATGTGAAAGAGACACATCAATTTGTTGCCTCCCACATGTGCCCTGACCCAGCTGGGGATAGAGCCTGCAACCCAGATACGCACGTACCCTTGACCGGAATAGAACCTGAGACCCTTCAGTCAGCAGGCCGACCGTCTAACCACTGAGTAAAACCAACTAGGGTGGCCTCCATACTTTTTTCATACAAGAAATGAGAATAAATTCATGTTAAAACATACAACATATGAAGCGCATAGCACAGTGTTTGGCACAGAGTAGACCATGGTCTACATACTCACAGTCTTAACAGGTCAGTGTATGTTGAAGGGAATTAGTGCAGGACATTCATTGATAGTGATAGATTTCTCCAAACACTACTGACATAAGATTCTTGAGTACATGGACTTAATTAAATGTTTCAAGGTAGGAAAGAGTTATTACAGCATCAGTCAAGAAAAATAAAATGTAATGTCAGACATCACTTTTCCTAGAATTAAATAAAAAAGGTCTCCCAAGGAGATTTCTTACTGTCTTCTCAAGTAACAGCACAGCTTTGCTTTTAATAACCTCAGAAATTTCTTCTGAATGTTTCCTTCATAAGTCCCATCTATCCCATTTTTACTGACCATTTTAGTGTCTTTTTTTTGTGGATTATTTCTTTATGGTTTTTGATCAAATCATTTATTTTGGTTTAAATCTATTTCTTATTGTCTTGCAGGTGTTATTTTTTGGTTGTATTATATTTTATGTGATTTTTTTTTTTAGTTAATCAAACATTTTTAGTGTTCCATTTTTATTCCTCTCGGCATTTTGGCTATTATCTCTGCTTTATTTTTACTGGTTTCATTAAAAACTACAATGTTTATATTAAATATAAGGCAATCTACATGGACTTGATATTTGACTACTTCATGTAAAAAAGCAAAAACCTTCTAATATCATAGTTTAGTTCACCCCCACTATCCATTGTGCTGTAAATATCATACATATTATACCTATAAACAATATAAATTCCACACTACATCTTTATATTTCTTGCTTTAAATAGTGGTATGGTTTTTTTAAGTAAGAAAAGAAAAACACCTAATTTTTAAAATTACATTTACTTAGATATTAATTTTTCTGGTGACTTTATTACCTCGCGTCAATTCAAGTTAGTATCCTGTGCACTTTTTCTTCACTCTGAAGAATGGAACTTCCTTTGGCATTTCTTACAGAATAAATCTGGTGACACATTTCCTCAGTTTTTATTTCTCTGAAAATGTCTTTATTTTATCTCTGTTTTTGATGGATGATTTTGCTGTACACAGAACTTTATATTGGCAGTGTTTGTCTTTTAACATTTAAGTAAAATCATATATATATTTATTTTTCTCTAACTTATTTCACTTAGCATAAAACACACTATGTCCATCCATGTCCGAAATGGCAAGATTGCATTCTTTTTTATGGCTAAGTAATATTTCTTCTGTGTGTGTGTGTGTGTGTGTGTGTGTGTGTGTGTATCTTACACCTTCTCTGTTCATTTATCCATTGATAAAACCTAGATTGTTTCCATATCTTGGCTATTGTAAATAATGCTCCAGTGAACACACTGGTGCATATATCTTTTTTAATTAGTATTTTTTGAATAAATACCCAGGTTTGGGATTGCTGGGTCACATAGTAGTTTTATTTTTAATTTATTGAGAAAACTTCAGACTGTTTTCTACAGTGGCTGCACCAATTTATACTCCCACCTACAGTGCACAAGAATTCCCTTTCCTCCATATTCTCTCCAACTCTTATTATTTATTGTATTTTTTATAATAGTTATTCTAACAGATATGAAGTGATATCTCATTGTGTTTTTTATTTATATTTCCCTTATGATTAGTGATGCTAAACCTTTTTTTTATGTGCTTATTGGCCATGAGTATATATTCTTTGGAAAAATATCTATTCAGATGCACTGTCCATTTTTTTAAATTTATCTTTATTGCTGAAAGTATTACAAATGTCCCCTTTTCCCCATCCATGCTTTTGCAAAGGTAAGATTTCCTTCTTTTTTTACAGCTGCATTGTATTCCAGTGTATAAATGTACCACAGCTTTTTAATCCACTCATCCACTGATGGGTACATGGGCTGCTTTCAGATCTTGACTATTGTAAATAACACTGCTGTGAACATAGGGGTGCATATATTCTTTCAAATTAGTGTTTTGGCTGTCTTTGGATATATTCCCATAAGTGGGATTGCTAGGTGATTAGGCAGTGCCATTTTTAATTTTTTGAGGTAATTCCATAATGTTTTCAACAGTGGCTGGACCAGTCTGCATTTCCACCAAAAGTGCATGAGGGTTTCCTTTTCTCCACACCCTCACCAACACTGTTTATTGATTTATTGATGATAGCCATTCTAACATGTGTGAGGTGGTACTTCATCGTGGTTTTAATTTGACTCTCTCTGATGATTAGTAAAAATGAGCATCCTTTCATATGTCTATTAAACATCTGTATGTCCTCTTTGAGTAAGCTTCTATTCAGGTCTTTTTCCCATTTTTTTAAAATACATCTTTATTGATTTCAGAGAGAGGAATGGAGAGGGAGGGAGAGAGATAGAAACATCAATGACTGGAGATCAAGCCCAAAACCTGGGCATGTGCCCTGACCTGGAATGAACCTCGATTTCCTGGATCTTAGGTCAATGCTCAACCGCTGAGCCATGCCAGGCAAGGCTGCTCATTTCTTAACTGGACTTTTTGTTTTGGGTATTGAATTTTACAGTTTCCTTATAAGTTTTGGAAAGTAAGACCTTACCAGATGTATCTGTGAACATGTTCCCCCATTCAGTGGGTTGCTTTTCATTTTGTTGATAATTTTTTTGTACAAAAACATTTTAGTTTGATGTAGTCCCACTTATTTAATTATTTAATTTTTTCTTTTGTTTCTCTTATTCAAGGCAATATATCAGATAAAATATTGCTATGAGAAATGTCTGAGATTTTACTACTTATGTTTCCTTCTAGTATTTTTATACTTTTGAGTCTAACATTTAAGTCTTTAATCCACTTTGAGTTTATTCTTGTGTATGGTATAAGAAGATGGTCTAGTTTTATTTTTTTGCATGTATCTGTCTAGTTATTACAAAACCATTTATTGAATAGATCCTCTTTATCCCATTGTATGTTTTTGCCTCCTTTGTCAAATATAATTGACTATAATTCATTGACTATAAAAACGTGGGGATATTTCTGGGCTCTATTTTGTTAGATTCATCTATATGTTTGTTTTTATGCCAGTACCATGCTCTTTTGATTATGATAGTAATTACTATTACTATTGTTACCAAGTACAGTAATTCCTCCAACTTTGTTCTTCTGTCTCAAGATTGCTGTGGCTCTTTGGGGTCTTTTGTGGTTCTATTTAAAATATTGGAATATTTGTTCTAGTTCTGTGAAATACAACATTCGTATCTTGATAGGAATTGTGTTAAATCTATGGATTGCTTTGAGTAGTATGAATGTTTTAATGATGTTAATTTTTCCTATCCATGAACATGGTATATCCTCCACTTATTTGTATCGTCTTCAATTTTTTCCCCCAGGTATTATAATTTTCAGAGTGCAGGTCTTTTACATCCTTGGTTAAATTTATTCCTAGGTACTTTATTTTTTACAAGCAACTGTCAATGGGTTTGTTTTCTTAGTTCCCCTTTTTTGATAGTTCATTATTGATGTATGAAATGCAACTTAATTCTGAACATTTATTTTCCTTTTTGCTACTTTACCGAATTTATTTATCAGGTCTAGTAGTTTTTGGTGGAATCTTTAGGGTTCACTATATACAATATCATGTCATCTGCAAACAATTAAAGTTTTACTTCTTTCTTTCCCATTTAAATGTCTTTTATTTCTTCTTTTTGTCTGATTGCTGTGGCTACAACTTCCAGTACTATGTTGAATAATAGTGGTGAAAGCGAACATCCCTGTCTTGTTCCCAATCTTAAGGGAAACACTTTTAGCTTTTGCCCATTGGGTATGATGTTGGCTATGGGTTTGTCATATAAGACCTTTAATTACACCGAGGTATGTTATCTTGATTCCCACTTGGATAAAAGTTTTTATAATAAATGGGTGCTGAGTCTTATCAAATGCTGTTTCTGCATTTATATCATGTCCCAAAAAATGTATACACACTTAAGAGCTGATAACTCACTTAATTTTTACTACTTTTCAGGTTTAACTGATTTGAAATAATGGGTGAATCCAGACTAAGCTTTGAACAAAGAAATTTATCATGAAATGCCACTAGACTTTTTTTTATGGGGATAAATGAAAGATAAAATTTACTGTACAAACCTGGCAACAGTCCATGTGAGGGCACACAAATACTGAATGAAATGATTCGTGATGTTTGCAATTCCATTGTTTTGTATCGTCAGTAGTGCCTGGACCAGAGCTCTCATCAGTTTGAAAACAGGCATTGATTAAAAAGAAAAAATAAAAGCATCCATTTCTGTAGATTCTTTTAAATTTGAAAATGAACTGTATGTTAATAATATACACTGACTTTATAATCATTCAAAGTGCATATACATTTTTTGGGACACCCTGTATAAATATGATCATGTGGTTTTTATCTTTCAATTTATTTGTGTGGTGTATCACATTTATTGATTCACAAATATTGTAATCAACCTTGCATCTTTGGAATGAATTCCACTTGATCATGGTGTATGATCTATTTAATGTATTGCTGGATCCGACTTGTTAACATTTTGGTGAGGATCTTAGCATCTATGTTCACCAGGGATACTGCCCTATAACTGTCTTTCTTTGTAGTGTCTTTATCTGGTTTTGGAATTAGAATAACATTGTCCTCATGAAAAGAGGTTGGAAGTCTTCCCTCCTCTGAATTTTTTGGAATAGTTTGAGAAGAATTTAGTGTCAGTTCCCCTTTGAATGTTTGGTAAATCTTGCCTGTAAATCCATCTGGTCCAGGACTTTTCTTTGTTGGGAGATTTTTAGTACTGCTTTAATTTCACTAGTTGGAATCTGTCTATTCAGATTCTATGATTCTTCCTGATTCAGTTTTGGAAATTTATGTTTCTAGGAATTTATCCATCTCTCCCAGGTTGTCCAATTTGTTAGCATATAGTTGCTCATAATTTTTTTACCATCCTCTATATTTCTTTGGTGTTGGTTGTTACCTCTCCACTTTTAGTTTTGATTTTATTTATTTGGGTCCTCGCTCTTTTTTCTTGATTAGCCTGGTTAAAGGTTTGTCAATGTTGTTTATCTTTTCAAAGAACCAGCTCTTTGTTTTATTGATCTTTTCTTAGACTCTATTTTGTTCATTTCTGTTCTGATCTTTATTATTTCCTTCCTTTTACTCACTTTGGGCTCTGTTTTTTGTTCTTATACCAGTTCCTTTAAGTGTAAAGTTATGTTGTATAGTTGAGATTTTTCTTGCTTCCTGAGGTAGGCCTGTAATGCTATGAATTTCCTTCTTAGGACTGCTTTTGCTGTGTCCCATAGATTCAGGGTTTTGTGTTTCCATTTATATTTGTTTCAAGTTAGCTTTTGATTTCTTTCTGGACCTCATTGTTAACCTGTTCATTGTTTAGCAACATGTTATTTAAGCTCCATGTCATGTTCTTTTCAATATTTTTCTTATTTTTGACTTCTAGTTTCAAACCATTATGGTCAGAGAAGATGCTTGATATAATTTCTATCTTCTTAAATGTACTGAGACTTGTTTTGTGTCCTAATATGTGGTCTGTCCTAGAAAATGTTCCATATGCACTTGAAAAATATGTATATTCTGCTGCTTTTGGGTGAAATGCCCTGAAGATATCAATTAAATCCATCTGATTAGTGTGTCATTTATGGCTGCCATTTCTTTGTTTATTTTCTGTCCAGAAGACCTATTCATTGATGACAACTGAGTATTTAAAATCTCCTATTGTGACTGTATTACTTGTCAATCTCTCCCTTTTTGTCCATTGGGATTTGCTTTACATATTTAAGTGCTTCTATGTAGGGCGCATAAATGTTTACAAGAGTTATATTCTCTATTTGTATTGTTCCCTTTCTCATTATGTATTGCCTTTCTTTGTCTCTTACTATAGCCTATGTTTTAAAGTCTATTTTGTCAGGTAGGGAAAGTTTTCAGTCATTATTTCTTCAAATAGATTCTCTATCCCTTGCGCTCTCTCTTCTCTCTGGTAATCCTATGATGCAGATGTTGTTTGTTTCATATTGTCCCAAAGTTCCCTTAAACTATCCTTATTCTTTTTCATTTTTTTCCTTTTTCTGCCCTGATTGTTTTTTTCTACCTGTTTTCCAAATTACTTATTCAGTCCTCTGCTTTTTCCAACCTACCTTTTATTCCTTCCAGGGAATTTTTGATGTCAGATATGGTATTCTTCATTTCTGACTGGTTCTTTTTTGTGTTTTCTATGTTATTTTTCATGCTATTGTAGTTCTCACTAAGTTTCTTGAGTGTCCTTATAACCATTACTGTGAACTCTATATCTGATATATTATTTGCCTCTATATCATTTAGCTGTTTTTCTGGATAGTTATCCTGTTCTTTCATTTGTGAACTGTTTCTTTGTCTCACGTTTTGGCTTCCAGTTTGTGTTTCTTTCTATGCACTATATAAATCTGCTCTGACTCACAGCCTTTGTGGAGTGGCCTTATGTAGTGGGTATTTCTCAAGATTGCTATGACTAGTCAAGATATTTTGTGGTTTCACACAAATTTTAGAATTATGTATTCTAGTTCTATGAAAAATGTCAGAATATTGATAGGGATTTTATTAATCTGTAGATTGCTTAGGGTAGTATTGTTAATTTTAACAATATTAATTATTTCAATCCATGAGCATGGAATATCTTTCCATTTATTTGTTTCTTCAATTTCTTTCATGAATTATTGTTTTCAGTGCACAGGCCTTTTTATCTCCTTAGTTAAATTTCTTCCTTGGTATTTTATTGTTTTTCATGCAATTGCAAATGAGATTTTCTTTTAATTTCTCTTTCTCATAATTTTATTTGAGTCAGGTGTTTTTTTTAATTTATTGGGGCTACATTGGTTAATAAATCATAGATTATTAGTGTATAAACATCATGATTACTGTGTATTAGTTTTATATTATTCAACTTCACTAGATTTATTTATTAGTTCTAACCATTTTTAGTGGAATTTGTGATAAAAAAAAAAAACCCTCAACAAAGTGAGTACGGGGTAATGTACTTCAACATAATATAGGCCATACATATATGACCAACTCACAGCTAACATTATAATGTTGTTAAAATGCCAAACCCACAATAAAAATTTATAACATATCATAAGTGGTAAAAAACTAAAAGCTCTGAGCTTTTCTCCTGTCCTTCACCAAACTATGTCCAGCGGGGTTGTCTGGGCCTTCACAGAGTTGATATAAACCATCTCCTGTTGGGGGTGGTGTTCCCAGCCTGCAGGAGGGAGCAGGCTCTACCTCTCCTCCCGGACTGGCTCACTGAACTCACAGGGAGCTGGGATCAGCCTCCCCACAAAGCAGTCACAAAGCCCAGCACTTGCTCATCTGTCTTCCCAATCGGAGCCTTCCCTGGGGATACAGACCCAAAATCCCAGCTCTGCAAGGACCCAGCACCTTTGTGCCACAGGTCTCTTAGCAGGAGGGGTTACAAAATCAGCCCCCATGCAAGACACAGATCTCTCCTTACAGCTGGTCTCAGCAAAGCAACAGATGAGAATTCCAGCTCCACTCACACTCTCAACACTCTGTAGCATGGGCCAAAAATCCCATGTCTGCCACACTCCTCCAAGCCGTTCTCCTAAGCCCATAGGATGGAGCAGTCTGTGAGCTGCCATAGATGGTGGGATGAGTTCCACCCTGCACTAGAGGTGGGAGAATCCTTTCTCCTTTCCCTAGTCAATCTGTTTAGTCACTCATTGGGGCCCTGCACAATACCTTCCAGGAAAGTAGAGGGTCCCTCCAAGTCACTGATGAATGCAGGCCACAAGCCCTTTGTTTTGACCTACAAACCACAGCACAGCCTTTCTAGTGGTCAGAGTCAGGCAGAACTTCTCAGCTGGGGCTGCTAGCAATGGGCATACTCCTTCACTGGGAAGGTGTGGTCCTATTCTCCCAGGCAGACAAGAGTTCCCCTGGTTCCCTCTGCTGGATGCTATGAGGGCTCTCCCTCCAGACTCTGCTGCTCTGGGTCTGGAATCCCTGAGTGGAGAAGAGACTTCACACTCCCAAGGGAAGGGAGCTTTGCAGCCAATATCCCTCAGGCCTCTCAGCCAAGCACCAGCTCTAGGGGGCTCCCCCTTTCAGCGACTCACCTTCTTTTACCTGACTCTATTTGTTTCTTCATGCTCCTTGAATATGATATGTCCAATCAGCTGCACTTCGCTTGTTTTTTTAAGTTGTCTGCACTATTTTAGCTGTAGGTCTAATTCCTGGCTGGGAGCAAGGGCAGGCAACCTCCTGTTTTGCTGCGGCCATCCTGCCTCCCTCTGTATGTCACTATCTTCACTTTTTAAAATTCATTTTTTTAATTTCTTAATTTAAAAAAATTAATTTCTTTAATTTTTTTAAATTTTAAAAAGTTTTCTTTCTTTTCTTTCTTTTTGCTGCTCTTTTTGGGTAACATACACGGCCATGTTTTCAAGGTGACTGATTTTTTTCTACTGCTTCATCTAGTCTATGAAATTCTTCGAATGTGCCCAGCCGGGCGTGGCTCAGCAGTTGAGCATCCACCTAGGTTTCAGGAAACCTCAGTTCAGTTCCTGGTCAGGGCACATGCCCGGGTTGCGGCCTCAGTCCCCAGTAGGGGGCATGCAGGAGGCAGCCACTCAATGACAACTCTCTCATCATTGATGTTTCTCTCTCTTTCTATCCCTTCCTCTCTTTGAAATCAATATGTATTTTCTTAAAAAAATTCTTCAAATGTACTTTTAACTTCATCTATTGCATTCTCAACTCCATGATTTCTGTTTGGACTTTTGTACTTTCCATTCTTTACTGAAGTTTTTGCTGTGTTCATCGATTTTTCTCCCTAGATCAGTGAGCATTTTTATGACCATTATTTTAAAATCTTCATCAGGTAAACTTACTTATCTCGATTTGATTAAGTTTCCCCCACTGTGTTTTATCTTTTTTTTTTTTTCGGCTGGAACATAGCTTTCTGCCTCCTCATTTTGCTTGACTGTTTGCTTTTCTGTTTTAGGCAAAAGAGCTATTTCCCGCATCTTTGAGGGGTGACTGCGGGAGACCAGGGCTGCGTTTATTCTGCTGCCTGGACAGTGCCCTGGGTGTGACAGCCTGCTAAGAAATGTCTATTTGTTTCAGACTCATGGAACATTTTAGCCGCTTGTGACTTATTTTAAAGATGGTTTTATTTATGTACTTGTTCGAAAAGAGAGACTAACATCATGTGCTCTGAGATTGCCTCTAACTCTAGAATAAATTTCTATGATTTTGTGTTTCCAGATTAAAAGAGGCTTGACAGGGCCCCTCCAGGCACACCACAATAAGTCTTTGTGCACATCTCTTGTGACACTTTATACTCTTTTGTAATAATTTTTAGAGATGCCACCTCCATCAGACTCTGAGATTCTTTAGTGTCGTCCTTATGCTAAGAGACCCCCAGCAGTAGAAACAGAAAATGATAAATGGGTACATGTGGGACCTTTTGTTCCTAAATGAATGGTTTCCTTAGTATGTAAATTATCAGTAAGAGTGTTTTTTAATGACACATTAATATGCTAAATTAGATTGTTATTGAGTTTATACAATTTCATCATTAATTTCCTGGCTGCCTGCTAAGAACTGAGCATGGAGAAAGGCCAGAGAATGCAAAAATGAAAGTATTTACAGAGGGATAATGGGTCTCTGTTGCTTGTTTGCAGATTAAGCAAAACATAGCACAGGAAACAAGGCTCCCATTAATTGGAATCTAGTTATGTGCTTTTTAATATTAAACCAATAGTTACAAAAATTTAATCTAAAAGATATTCTCATTACTACTGAACACCAACAATTATAGGTAAGATACATCACTAGGAAACACCCTCAGGCTAAGGCTTTCTAAAATGACTATTTTCAATATCAACTTTCAGTTCATAAGATAATACTATGTCAGGTATTGTTGTATATCACATTTTTCCACATTTGGTTATGCCAGGGCATTTCCCAAGTAAAAGTTGTCACATCTCAATTTTACCATAAGATGAGCCAGATGGAGCAAAGTATATACAGTAACCACTGAGGAAGGAATTTGATGTCAGTTCTCAATTCTGGGATTTGGTAAAAGAAAAATGGATTTATACAATAAACAAGGTTTTCCCAAGATACTTTCAGATCAAGAATTGCATAAAGCAATGGCTGCTTGCTCTGGTTAATGAGCCTCTTCTCCTTAAGAAGGAGGAGCAGCACCTATTTAGGAAACCCAAGGAAACAGACAATGCATTCGGTATTGGGGCACCTGACCAAAGTTAAGTAAGGAAACAAATGTTAGAACTGGCAACTCTAGAGAAGGGAAAATCGGGCTATCCTTATATTTTCTAGAGTCAAACACACAAAAAAGTACAAAATAACAGTAACAACTACATCATTGTCGTTGACCTTGTTTCTTCTATCCTAGGCCTAGACCATTGTTTTCATCTGGGTGATTTAATATCCTCTTAGCTGGGTTCCTTGCTGGCAATCCCATTTTCCCTTAGTATATACTCCACTGTGGTGAAGGATCATGCTTTTTTATGTTTAGATTCTGTTGACTACTCCCTCAAAGCCCAAAGCCAGCCTGGCATTTACCTCTCCTTAGATCTTCAAAAATAACAACATTAGCACCAAGAGCAACAACAGCTATACTCTGTGCATACTGTTGGGACATTTCAAAGTCTGTATCTTCTACTTCATCGCATTCTCAGCCCTTCAAATGCAGATGTGTTTTTGTTTTCTGTCAACTATATAAACAAAATCAAACAAAAACGTATAGCAGTAACTGGAGTAATTAAGGGCCACCCAGTGCCAAAGCAATTTAAGTGAGAATCTCAGCAGAAGCACCAAGGCCAAAGCTCGTCTTCACATTTAACAAACTGTGTAGTGAAGGTAATGCGACGAAATTTGGCACCACAAGGGATGGAAAAGAAACTTTTTTTTACTTCAATGATCGCTAGATGCAGTACAAGCAGAAAACACTCTTTAATATTTTTTAAAGACAAAGTAATGGGAGATTTGTTGCATTTCAGCTTAATGCTAATTTTCTGACTCAAAATGACTAAATCATTTTTCAGAGCTGGTGCTACCGCTTAGTGGAATTTCATTATTCCAGGGAATAAAATTAATGTGCAGTCAAAAAATAAAATTTACTCATGAACATAGGGCATTTTTCAAATTTAAAAGTATACTTTTAAAAAGATAAAATGACAATAACCCAAAACATTTATTAAATGCAAAAATATGATTAATCTGATATATTTTTTAAATGTATTCTACATAAATTTTGATCAAATATCCACTATTATATTTATTATGTTTCCTTTACATTCGGGTTCTGGATTCCAATTGGAGAAAAGGCTGTATTCGTTGTTTCACTAACTCCATGAGTCAGCCCCAAACATCCAAACACCACACACCCATCTCCTATAAAGATCAGCTAAAAACATCAGTTTGAACTCAAAGTAATTTATCAGGAAATGCTTATTTCTTTGTCAGCTTGTTCAAATCAAGGTTAAGTTTTCTCTACTCCATAATCTGGAATCAGTGGCTTCAGTCTTGACCTGGGTTTTCTCCTTAACTCACTTTTCCAACTGTCTGCTTAGCATCCCCACTCGGACAACTAATAAGCATCTTAACTCATGGTTTACATTCCCCATAGACTGTAATAGTGTCTGGTAAATATTAACTGCTCAATAAATACTTTTTGATTGGATAAAAGAGCAGAAGCCCTCTCTCTGTGCCCTCATATATAATCTTGCTGCCCCCTAATCTGCTACGAACTATTTAATCCAAGTTAACATTCTTAAGCACTAGCTAATTATGTTTGAGTAAAACAAAAAAGTTTCACCAAAGACAATGGTAGTTAATCACAATGATAATTGGCAATAAGAATAATAAAAATGCTAGAAGCTTCCATATAGCAGTTGTTTAATTTGTGTGCATGACCACATAGAGGGGCTGCATGGCAGAGCACACTGGTGTGTGGGCTCCAGGGTAAGCCACTTGTGCTATTTTTCCTCCTCTGTCACTAGCTTGTAAACTTGGGCAAGTCTCTTAACTTTTCTGAGTCTCTGTTTTCTTATTTTTAATAAGGAGATAGTAATAGTAATTGGGGAGGCACAGTTAAATAAGTTAATGTATAACTCACTGTGAGACAGTGAGCACTCTGTCACAGTCAACTATTATTGTCTATAAAATCTGTTCTCTAATTGAAATGTTTATTGAGTTCTGGAGATTTTCTGCCGTATTCCACAAAGTGCTTCACCTGGTCATTCACTAGCTGCAAACTGAGCAAAGCAGTTCCTGCCCCTCAGAAGCTGACAGTGAGAGGAAGGGAGACATATCACAGGTGACTGCAGGGCAGCATGATGAGTGCAGGACAGACAAGAGGACAAGATTCATGACTGAAGTGATCAGCAGGGCTTCCAGGAGGTGGTGTCTGGGTGACTCTTGAAGGAAGGGTACTTATTCTGCCAGGGTGGTGGTGGCAGGTGGTAAAGGCTTTCCAGGCAGAGGGAGCAGAGTGAATAAAGACAAATTAGAAAAGAACTTGAATTGGACAATTTAAATAAATGTGTGCAATAAATATATGCAATAAAATATTAAAATATGAATTACAACATACATGCAAAGCCTAGCAAACATGTAGCGTTAAACCCAGAAACCTAATGCCTGGGGGAGAGAGAGAGACAAAGAGACAGAGACAGAGACAGAGACAGAGACAGAGACAGAGACAGAGACAGAGGCAGAGACAGAGGCAGAGGCAGAAAGAGAATGAAGATATAGGTGCCAGAAGGCAAGAGGTCCTGACACCAAAATAAAAACAGTAACAATCATTTGGTTGGTTTTCCAATGCTCCTGAAGATAAATGATGACAGTTCCTAAGGGAAGCAAATTTTATCTAGCCCTTTTCTATGAAAGAAATTCCTTACCTAGAACCTCTTAAAAGAACTGAAGGAAAGTTTTCGGTGGTGATAATAACTGTATCTCAATAGGGATTCAAATGTGAGCTTCAGAAAGCGGTTTTTCTGATTCCTTGGGGAGAATTTAGGGTATAACACCAGGGCACGACTGAGCAGAAACCATTTCATTGAGGGGGAAAAAGTGTTCCTTGCGATGTTTCTTCCCCATCTCCTCAGGCTGCAGCCCGAAGCCTGCTCAGGAGAACCCCGTTGCGGGGAACAGACGCCTTCCAAGCCTTTCCTTCCCGCAGGACCTGCCACTTCCCGCCCCATTCATTCCCTCCCGCCATGAGGTGATCCACTCTTTAGTTTTGTTAGTTAAGCTGATTAGCCAGCGTTCACTTACAGAATTTTGTATCAGTGCTTCTGAAACCTATTTACCACTGGAAAAACCATTTGATGTTAGCTTTTGTTTAGTTCATCAGATTGTGAAAAACAGAGACCTACCTTAGCTCCCGGAGAGCCTGTGGTTACTGTAAGGATAATGGGCTGGACCGCGGCTGGAGTGCTGGGGGGTGAGGCGTTGCCGCCCTGGGTTTCTCTCTCTTCTTTTGCAAGCCTGTTTCTCCGCTGTGCTCCTTTCCCTCCATCTTTGATGATTCCCTCACCCTATATTCAGCACTTGTCCACCCCTTCAACTCGCACGCCGAGCTTGCTGGCCAGGGCCCCAGCAGAGCTTGGGGACTTTCTGCTAATCAGCAGGGTCTCAGCAGCTCTTGATTCAGAGCAACAGGAAACTAGGACGGACCCTGTTTACCTATTCGAGTCTGGCCTCGTGGGTCCTATATTTTCCATATTCTGCTTTTGCCCACCTTTGATCCAGCCATGACCTGTCGGGGTGAAAAGGAAGAAATGTGCTGCAAAGCCTGTCTTTCCGTCAACAAGGTGACATTCTTTAAACAATGTTGGAGGAGAGCCATTGATCCGCATCATGAAGACTTCTCCCCAAAAGGGAGTCAGCGAGCGAGCCCAGGACCTGGAAGCTAGGGAGGGGGTGAATCCAAGGGCAGAAGGGCCTTTGGGAGCCATTTGTATCTCAATTAGGTTGAATTAGGCTGTTGTCAATTGTATCCACACAGGGCGATTATTTAAGGGAAATAACCGAGCTTACCCTATCAGCACCCATTTATTTATGCTTTTGGTAATAAAATATTTCTTAATTAACCCTGCCATATCTTGGAACTATCATGCTGATGTGGAGAAATGGACCATATTTGTGTGACTTTTTCAATTGACTCTTTGTTCAAACTAATCTTTTTTTTCCAAATAATTATAAATCATAGCAGAAACATTTCATAAAGTGTAATATGAGAAGAAATAAGCTTTAAATTGTAAAATAATAAAATATTAAACATATTTGTCTGAATTAAATCTACTATCAGTGGGTGGTTATTACTGCAAATCTTTCTGTGTTCAACTTACTTTGAAAAAAGAGAAATATTAATTGATGGCATAGGAAACAGGGCTCCAAGCCCAAGACTATAAAGAAAAATCAATTTTAGTTTGATCACAAAAAAGGTAAAAAAAAATTCACCTCATCAGTTCAGTCTGACTTCTGCAGCCGCCTCACTCTGCCTCTCAAAGTCATTCTTCTACAGTTTTAACCAAAAGGCCCCCTATTCAGTCCACTGCTGGGTGCGGCAATGGCAGCCTTTCCTTCGGCGCAGACGTCGAGGCTGTCAAGTAAACCCATCGTTGTGCAGAATGGCAATGAACTCGTTGTTTCACCACTGAATAAATACAACTCGCTGCAAAGGTACAGAGCGCTCCAAACAGCCACCTCGAACCTCCTGCAAGACCGAAAGCCCTACTTTGAAACTACTAGTAGAAAGAGAAAAAGGAGCCTGAGGATCACTCGGTGATAACACAGCCCCATTCTTAATTTGCATTCAGGAAATTTCATTTCAGTACAGTGTCGTCGGGTAAGGAATAACATCTGAAAATTCAGAAAAGTTGATGAGAAAGGGCCTGAGCCAAACCACAGGTGGATGCAATCAGCAGGACGAGCCTTTTGTGTAAGGGTTGCCTTCGGTTCTCTCAGGCAAGCCACCCCTTGATTCTGCAGCTGATTCATTCTCCATTTTTCTCTCATCAGAGACTTACTGTGCTCTTTGGTTTCAGGTTAGTATGTCCTGTCGATCATCCCTGTCTTGATTAGGGTTAATTAAACAGTGAGCTCTCTCTATGAAAGATTTTCATTCTAAGTTTTACACTTAATTGCACAAAGAAGATGCCATTTGCATTCTAAGAAATTTCCAACATTAGTGTAGCATATGAACTTTAAAAAGATGATGGGCACCTAAAAGTTACATGATATGGTAATTTTATGAATGTGTTATGGCAGCTGCTCTGTGGGGTGCTCTACACAAGTAATGTCTTAAATCCCACAGCAACCCTGAAAGTTAGATCCCCTGCATTGCTCCCTGCAGTGGAGGAGTCTGAGACTCACTTAGAAAAGCCTGAAGCAGCTCTCCAGGAGTAAAAGCCAGGAGCAGTAGATCCAGGGTGTAAACTTGGTTTTGAGGACTTCTGAGCCCATACTCTTCCCCCAGCTAATGATCACGGTAGCCTTCTAGCTGCTCTACCCCTGGCTTTGACCTGTTAATCCATTCACCACATTTACACAAGAAAATTCTGTGTTATCCCTGATCATCTGAGATTCCATTATTTAAAATCCACCAGTGATTTCCAACCACTTGTGTGCTCCTTAACACAACATACAAGGCCATGCATAAACTAGTTCTCTTTTCTCTACTGCATTATTTCCTGCAAGGTATAATAAACCAGGCCCTTACTCTCTTATACATGTGCCCTCAGGTACTGAGATCATTAAATTAAAATATAGGCCTACTGCTTAGCAGTGTTTTAAGAAATGTTATTGACCACATGGCCTCCTGTAGGCCATGAGAGTAAATTGACGACCCCCCAAAAAGCCTGATTATACATTTTCATTTTAATATCTCTTCAAAAGAACTATCTTAATAATTCTAAAACGTTTCCTAATTTAGCATTGTGAACAAATCCATTGGTATGTCACTGGGTGGAAATGGTCTTGTATCAGGAGAGAACCCAGACCTCTGTGCTAAGATGTTGCTTAGCCCATCCCTCCGGGTGTCATTATCTCGTCTTTAATATCTAAAGTAAGAAACGACTACACACCAAGAAGTTCCATACCCAACCGTGAAAGTCCTAAATATTAATACTTGATATATAAGAAATTGTGTATTCTTCACCTTTTCCATAAATAGGCATGTAAAGTCTGGTATTAGATTTATGAAAAGCTTGATTTAATTAACCTAGCAGAAAGGAGGAAAGAAAAGCTATGATGTAGATGTCTGGCCACTTAACGCCATCCTCCAGCTTACAGACACCCCCTGCAGAACAGAGTGGAGGGAGCCAAGTGTTCTGCCCTTCGAATTCTATTATAATCCTAGACTTCCATATGAATATTAACTTAATTTCTTTAAAACCTCCTTCAACTTCTTTACACCTGCTAATCTTGAGCAGTGTGGACCTCGTCACAGGCCGCATAGTCTCTGCACTCTTTCTATACCCCCGTGCCTTTCTGGTGCTATCCACTCTTAGGGATGTCCTTCTCAACTTCTCCATTCTTCAAGACTAAAAACAAACCATCTCCTGCCCTGGCCTGTTGGCTCACTTGGTTGGAATGTAGTCCTATACTCCAAAAAGTTACGGGTTCATTTCCTAGTCAGGACACATGCCTAGATCAGGGCACATATGGGAGGCAATCCACTGATGTTTCTCTCTCTCTCCCTTTCTCGCTCTCCTAAAAATCAATAAAAACGTATCCTTGGGTGAGGATTTTAAAAAAGCCCTTTCTGAACCTCAGAATGGGTCAATGATTAATTCTCTGTATTTCTAAGTAATTTATGCTTGTCTAGGTCTTAAAATAGATTATTTTGTTGAAATAACCTGTTTATGTGTCCATATCCCTCACACAACAAGTTCTGTGGGTAGAGCTGGCGAGTGGCCATTTGAGCTGGGTCATGGAGTAAGACAACCTGGGATGAAATTCTAGCCTCACTGCTTATTGGGTTATTACACGTAACGTCTGTATGCCTTGGATACCATGTCTGTAAATGAGAATAATTTTATCTGCTAAATAATCATTTTACCTACTGTTCTTAAAGAGAATGCTGTGGTACTTTAGTGAAATAATATAACTAAACCCCTAAAAGAGCATCTAGATAGAAATGACATATACTAACCAGTGTTGGGTGTGAACAGGGAAAAGCACACATTCTTGACATGAACTTTTCTAGCCCAGCTTGACAATAGCTTTCTGCAACCTGACAGTCACATCATGTGCTGGTATGTTCTCAAAAATATGAGGATGTACAGAGCACTGCCGACATTTTAGTGCAAACGTGCATGTAAATACAGGAGCAAATATGGAGTGTCTATCAGCAACAGCAGCTAGTTTGACAGAAGACTTGTCAGCATGATCTCTGTCAGTCTTTACTGAATGCTGGTGCACACACGGGCAGCAAAAAAATACGATATTTTCCACTGATCTACATCAAATCGAAAAAGCAAAGTAAACTAAGTAAACTTTTTAACAAGCTAAATTTATTCAAAGAGCCATTATTTATTTCAAGATTATTTTTATTACATTTTAATGTTGAAATGTCCTTTCTTTTATGAAGTGGTGGTGACAGCTGAGTTTGTTCTCTTTGTAGCTTGCTGTCTTGTATGATTGAGTTTTAACAACTTGATAGCATAAGCTAGCGATGCTACTTTTGTCTCCTCCCTTTTTTATGTTCTGAAATTATTCTGTTTTATAGAATCCCATGTGATTTGGACAGAATAGTTTACCCCTGGACTGGTTTTACTGGGCCCAGTCTTCTCCTCTATGGTATAGGCTCTGGAACTTGACTGTCATCAGAGAGAGGCATGTTAGCCAGGCTCCGGGGACTGGCGTGTGTTCACAGTAGCAGTGGCCAAGCTGTGCTGAGTGTGTTCGTCGCTGCGCTCAGATGTCATGTGAATAATTCATTTTGTCCTCAGTGCTACCCTATGAGGCCATTTACTTACAGTTACACAACTAACTAGTGATTCAAACTTAGTTTGTCTCCTTTCAAATCTATGCTTTAAGCACCACATTATATTACCTAACTACACATTTGCAAGGCTCTCATTTTCAATGACTCAAAAGAGAAATATAATTACCTGCAGATCAGTTCCCTTAGGCCTATGCACTCTGCACATAATCTAAATATGGGGATAATCTAAGTGGAAGATGTTAACTCTTAGGTTCTTTGTTGAGCATAAAATCTGATATTTTCATCTAATATTTGGATAATCTGGATTAGACTGTTCAAGTGCTAAGGCAACTTGAAGCACTCTTGTCTTATGATAAGGCTGGAAGGGCTAGCGGATTTAAATACTCAGAATTCTTAGTTAAATTCTTTTGTACTGGATACTCACAGGACAAATTGTTGATATCGCCCTTCCAGCTGATTTTTTCCCATCACATGCGTTAATGCCAAGAATCAGTTTAGGTTCTTGAAAAATATCCCTTTGGCCTGCGGTAGTGCCTTTAAGGCGACTTCGCTGCGCTCGCCCACTCGGCACAGGGTGGGGTGGGATGCAGCACAGACGTGCCAACCCGGCTCTGAGGGCAGCCGCTCCACCCGCTCTGCGGCCATCAGGGTGCTTCTTGATTTCCCCAAGACACAGCTTCCAGGCATTTTTAAATACGCACGAGAGTACCTACTCCATAGAATTGGAAGAATAATGGGAAAAAACACACACGGAATGGAGTCTGGAACAGAGAGAACACTTGATAAACACCGTCTCTCGGTGGCACCGCTGCTGCTCTCGTTGCCCTTACAGATGTCGCAAGCCTCAGGAGAACTTGGCCGCACCGCCCACACTTCGAGCCACCACTGCCTTCGGGCCCCGATTTTTGCTCTTGAAGGCGTCTTTCCTGCTTCATGGGGGCAGCACATGCTGGCAGGTGAGCTATCAGCCTGTCTCCTACCTCAGGAACCTCAGGAGTCTGACAGCTTTCCTACCTTTCATCCGCTCTCTGTCCTCTTGTGTCTTAATCGGTACAACTTTCTGAAGAACCTTAGGCGTGCCTGGGGGTTCGCTCCGTGATCTCCTCCACAGGGATCTCTGGGCCATGCACCTCACAGCCTCTTCAGAGAGTGCTCTGTGATTTGAATGCGCTGACCTCTTGACCCTTCCTAGGCACTAGTAGCAAAGAGTTGTCCTGTCATACCCTTGGCTGAATCTTCAAATTTTAGGGGTTTTTGCAATCTGTATAGGCTGAGGACCTCCCAAATCACCAAAGCCTAGTTCTTTTACTTAACGGGTCTTCTCTCAACTTAGTCCTCTCCTCTGATATTTTACTAAAAGCAACAGAAAGAAACTAGGCCACAGCTTCAGCTTTTTGCTTGGAAATCTTCTCAGCACAACATACAGCTCACTGCTTAGAAGCTCTGCTTCTCACATCACTGTGAAGATAAAATTCCACTCACTTTCTGCCACTGTATCTTCTGTTAAAGATCCCCTTTCTTCCCGTTTCCAACCGCATGTTCCTCACTTCCTTGAGACCTCACCCACAGCACTCAGCATTTACATTTCTACCAAGAGTGAGTAACCACGATTCAGACATTCTGTAAGATATATAGGTTTTCTCTGCCGTGCTCCTCTCTTCCTTCTGAGCCCTTCCCTGAAGACCTAACATCTTAATTTCTGCTAACAATCTACTCAGGGAAACCCAGCTTTTTTATCATGCTGCTCCAGACTTTCTAACCTCTGCCCACTTCCAGGTTTTCAGATATTGATCACAGCAGCACTCTACTTCCAGGTACCGAAAACCACACTAATTCTCTTTTGCTGTTATGACAAGTTACTAAAATCACAGTGGCCTAAAAAAACACCGATGTGTTATCTCAGAGTCTAGAGATCAGTTTAAAGTGTTGACAGAGCAGCGACCACCCTGGGAGCTTGAAGGAGTAATCCTTCTCCAGCTTCTGTTTTGTTCTCGAAGCTGCCCGCGTGTCTCAGCTCATGACTGCAACACTTTGACCTCTGCTTTTATTGTCACAGGTCTCCCTCTGACCTTCTTGCCTTCCTTACATAAGGACCTAATGATTACCTCAGACCCACCTAGATAATCCAGGGTAATCTTCCCGCCTCAAGGTCCTGTTTAATCACCTTGCAAAGTACCACTTACCATATGAGGTGGCACACAGGGGTGGGCAGAGTAGGTTTGCAGTTGTAATACAATAACTAATAAATAATAATATAAGAGTAAACTTTGTATTTTGTGTCCTCACAACTGTAAACCTACTTTTGCCCCCCACTGTATTTACAGCTTCCAAGGTTTAACAAGGTGGACATCTCAGGTGACCATTGTTCTGCATATCACAGGCTGTAGAAGCTCGTTATATACTCTGGATACTAGAACCTAAGCAGATGTATGGTTTGCAAATATTTTCTCCCATTCTGTCTGTTTCTTTTGACTTTATAGTGCCCTTTGATGCATCGTAGTTTTTAATTTTGAAGTCCAATTTACTTTGTTGTTGCTGTGCTTGGTGTCATATCTATAATAGCTCTATAGTATTAACTCTTATATTTATGTATTTGACCCATTTTGAGTTCATTTTTGTATACGGTGTGAGGCAGCAGTTCAGCATTACTGTAGTTCTCTGCATCATTTTTCTAAGAAGGCATTTTCCCCTATACATTCTTTTAGTACCCTTGTAAAAAACCAACTGACTGCAATAAAAGGGGTCTATTTCTGGACTCTCAATTCTATTCTACTTATCTATATGACCGTCTTTATGCAACTAAAACACTGTCTTGATTAGCATAGTTTTACAGCAAGTTTTAAAATCGGGAAATGTGATCCACACAACATGTTCTTTTACGAAGTCGTTTTTGCTGTTCTGGGTTCCTTATATTCCCACCTGACTTTTTGAATCAGTTTGTCAATTTTGAGAAAAAAACTTGCTAGGATCTTGACAGGGATTGCATTGAATCTGTAGGTTAATTTGGGAGTATCAATCTTAACCCCACTAAGTGTTTCAGTCCATGAACATGAGGTTTCTCCACTTACTTAGGAAGTCTTTAATTTCCTCCCACAAGATTTTCTTTTATCAGTATACAAGTCCTGCACTCCCTTTGATAAATTTATTACTGTGTATTTTACTTTTTTGATGATGCTATAAGAGCGAATGATTCATTCTCATATTATTATTAATTTCTAGTATATAGATTTTTGTTATTGGTTCAGTATCTTGCACCCTTATTGAAATCAATTATTAGATCAAATGGGTTTTTTGTTATTTTTGTTGTTTCCTTAGGATTTGCTCTGTGTAAGATTGTATAATTTGCAAATAGAGATAGTTTTACTTCTTGCTTTCCAATCTGAAGAACTTCTATTTATTTATCTTGATTAAATCCTGAGCTTGAACTTCTACTATAATATTGAACTGAAGGAGCAGGAGTGAACAGCTCTGACTTGCTGATCTTATGGGGAAACGGTACAGCCTCTCACTTAGGAAGGAGCACCACGTTAGCTGTGGGTGCCCCGCGGGTGCTCTCCACTGTGTTGTCAAGGCCTCCTCTAGTCCTAGATGTGTAATGATGTGATGAAAGGGTATTAGACCTTTTAAATGCTTTTCTACATCAATGAAGATGTAGATGTAGATGTAGATGTAGATGCTTTTTGTCCTTTATTCTTTTAACATAGTGTATTTCTTTGGTGAATTTCTGCATATTAAACCAAGCTTGCATTTCTGGGAAAAATCTCTAAATAATTATTTTGTTGAGCATATCTTCATAAGGATTACAATCTGCTTGATATTCTGTGATCTATTTGTCTGTTTAGATATCTTGGTAACAGTGGCCTTAGAAAATAAGTTGGTAAGTATCCCCCCCAAGTTAATTTTGCAAGAGTTTGTGAAGCATACATGCTTATTCTTCTTTAAATATTTGGTAGAATTCACCAGACAGGCCAACTGGTCCTGGATTTTTCTTTGTGGAAAGTTTATTGGTTTCTAATTTAATCACTTTTCTTGTTCTATGTCTGTTCAGACTTCCTATAGCTCCTCTAGTAAGTCTTGATAGTTGTGTCTTTCTAGGAATTTATCCATTCATCTACTTTTTCTAATTTGTGGGCATAGAATTATTCACACTGTTTCTTTATCTTTTTTGTTTCTGTTTTATTTTTATTTTAGTAATGTGAGTCTTTTTTTTGTCAGCTTATCTAAAGTTTTGTCAGTTTTGTTTATCTTTTCAAAGAATCGACTTCTGACTTGTTGATTTTTTTCCTATTGTTTTGCTTATTATTTAGAATGTGTTTAATTTCCACATAATTTGTATTTCCCAAATTTTCTCTAGTTACTGATTGATAGTAACATTCCATGGTGTTTGGAGAATGTACTCTGTATGATGTCAATCCTTCTAAATTTATTGAGTATTTTTACCGCCTAAGATGTGGTCTGTCATATAAAGAATGACCCATGTGCACTGAGAGTGTGCATTCTCCTGTTGTTTGGTGGAGAGTGCTATAGATATGAGCCATATCTAGTTGGTTTATAGTGTTTTCAAGTCCTCTATTTACTTGCTGAACTTCTTTATAACTGTTCTACCCATTATGGATAGAATAGTTGAAGTGTTTAACTATTATGGATCAATTGTTTATTCCCTTCCTCAATTCTGTCAATTTTTGCTTCCAGCATTTTGAGGTTCTTTTATTAAGTGTCTATATGTTTATAATTGTTATATGTCCTTCATGGATTGACTCTGACTTTTCCTTATCAACGCACTTTAAATGTTAGAAAGCCCCCAGGTTGATGCATCAACTCTCTTTTTCATCTGCATACTGTCTGTATGTGAACATCCAGTGTCAGTGGCTTTTAATGACCTCTAGATGCTGGTGACTTCCAGATTTACATCTGGAGGCCCATCTCCCCACAGAATTCCTTTCTCTGTCTTCCTGGCATCTCACATGGAACAGGCGCAAAACAGAACTTATGATTCACTCACTACCAAATTCATTCCTCTCTCTGCTCTTTTCCATCTCAGAAAACATCACCATTGCCCAGTGATGTTCCAGCTCTGACCATACTGATCGCTCTCCTCTGTTCTCAGGTTTCAGCTCCTTCGCTTGCCAGCTCTAATTCTCAAACATCCTGAGCCCGCATGCCCCTTACCACCTCTATTGCCCCCACTCTGTCTAAACCACTGTTATCTCCAATAGCATCTCTACTACTGCAGTTACCTCCTAACTGGACTCAGTGCTTCTAAACTTGGCCCCTCTCAATCCATGTTTCATGCACAAACCATTTTAATCCTAAACCAGATCACATCACTCCCTTGCTTATAATCTTTCATTGTTTTCTATTGTTTTGCATTTACAGTAAAATCTGCCCTCTTTCCCAGGGCTTAAAGACCCACTCGTGATTTTAAATCTCACCTTCTTTTCTTAGTTAACCTCCTACTACTATCTACTTATGTACTATTTTCCTCAAATGTGCTAATTTCTGTCTCATCTTAGGTGTTTTGTGCCACTGTTCCCTTTGTCTTAGCTTGTCTGCCTCTGCTTATCATTTACCTTCAGCTTTAATGTTGTCCCTAAGAAATGCTTTTTGTGGTCGCTCGTCTAATTTAGCCACCCCACACCAGATATCACCTACCACAGATCCTGCTCTAGTTTCTTCACTGCATATCACATTTTTATTGCTTTCATGGTACTTAATTGCCATCTGAAATAATCTTCCCGCTTATTAGTTGAATCACATTTTTATTTTTGTTTGTTTTTGTTTTTGGTGTCTCTCCTCCTCACAACCCAATTATTACAAATTTCATGACAGCAAGTTTTGTTCAACTTGCATCCCAAGGTCAAAACCAGAATAAAGTAGGTGTTCAACAGATATATGGATGTATATAAATGGGTGACAATATCTAAGCAACAGGAATTAATGGAGTGTTTATTACGGAGCCAATATTAAGATAAATGTACCCACACCACATTTAATTTGTTTTGTGGCTCGAAATTCCAGAAAGTGTGGCCCATATGCTCATTCCTAGGGCTATGGTGGAGTCCCAGAGCTACAATGACTGAAAATGGGAGAGAAGTGTATTGACAAGTCAGATGCCAGATGCTCTACCAGGTAAGGAGCAGGCTACAGCAACAGACACTCATCATAAACAGAAAACAAAATTGTAGTCATACTGTAAGTAAAGTTTATAAAGACTAAGTATGGCTGTGTAGCAACCAAAATTTATAAAAATAAAATCATGAGGTTAAACATATAAAATAAAGAACAGTGTTACTTTAAAAAAAATTAATACAATTTTAGTAGTGATTTTACAATTTGAAATAATAGAAAAAGAACTAATGGATAAAAGTTAGAACAAAACAAGTTAGAATAAAAGAATAGTAATGGAGAAAATTTAACAAAGGAAGCTGATAAAATTATAAGTATTAACATATTGGAAAATTCATAAAGATGGGAACATCTGTGACATGCTTTTAACTTCTCTGAAGATGATCCAGGTATTAAAATGTCCAGTGTGATAGTCTATTATTACATCAAGTATATACCTATTTTCAGCCCAAAGGCCCTGATAAAATAAAACAAGTGCCAAAGGAATTTAAAGTAAAAAATTACAAGAACATTGCCAAATGCAGTGGAGCAAAGTTTCTTGACATTCAATCTTAACCTCATGCACATCATTCAATAAGCACTCGCTTCACTCAACAGTCTCACAGAAAAATGAACAATAAAAATAGCATAATGGGTGCAATGATGAAGGTAAAAATCTTGGCGGTCATGGTATTAGAGATCAAAAGCCCCTTGCTATTGAGGAATTGACAGTATTCAGGGAAGGCCATCTTGAAAAGGTGCAGCCTGTGCTGAACCTTGGATGAGCAGGAATGGTCAAGACAATCAGCCCCCTTAAGCTTTAGAAAGAAAAAATAATAATATTTCAATGCACTGGGTAGGAAGCCTTCCCAAAAGAGACAAAGGTTGGATTTGACTTAAAGCATGTGTAGAATGTGGAGAGGCAGAGGCATCCGTTTTCTAGGACTGCCATAAGGAATTACTACAAAGGGGTGGCCCACAACAGAAATGTATGCTCTCATGTATTCCGGACACTAAATCCAAAATCAGAGTGTCAGCAGGGCCGTGATCCTTTTGCAGGCTCTAGCGAAAATCCTTCCTTGCCTCTTCTACCTTCTGGTGCTTGCTATTAATCCATTTCTTAATTTGTGACATCAGAACAACTTCTGCCTTCAACCGTCTTCACATGGCTTTCTCCCTCTCTGTGTGTCTCTGTGTCTGAATCTCCTTTTAAAGACAGCAATCATTGAATTTAAGGCCCACCCTAATCCAGTATGACATTTCTTAACTAATTACATCTTACAAAACTGCTCTTTTTTCTTATATTCTGAGGTTCCAAGTGACATAAATTTTGGGAGGACACTATTCAATCCAATATATCAGATGATATGGAACCATAACTCTCAATGGATGGATGACTCATAACCATTTTTATGATATTTGACACTCACAAGTATATATTCAAAATATTTAACAAGTGGCAGAGTAATAGCATTAATATGCAAATCCATATATTTACAAATAAAAAATATATTCATTTTATTCCCTAAATAAGTTAAACTCTAAAACTAATTATCAATGTTTACAAGTTGTAGTATAAATTGTCAAATCATTCTAAAAATTTCCAAAATAATCACTGGTGTGACCCCTTTGGTGACATGACTGAGGCTAGTTGTCTCTCTCTCTATATATATATTAGCGAGAGGGAGACATTGATGTGAGAGAGAAACATCGATCTGTTGCCTCCTACATATGCCCTGACCTGGGATCGAGCTCTCATCCTGGGTATGTGCCTGGACCAGAAATCAAACCCACTGCTTTCTGGTGCATATGACATATGACGATGCACCAACCAAGCCACACTGGCCAGGGCTTAGTTGTATTTTGACATAGGAAGCCAGGTAAAACTATTCCAATGACTTTTTCATTGAATTAATAGTTAAGTCACTTGAAATCATAAGCCAAGATTTCTTCTTAAAATTGATAACATCAATTCTACTGCTGAATCCTCTCAGTGTTTACTGAATCAATAGTAAATGGTCAATAGCAATAGGCCAATTTTGCAAAGTGGCTAAAATTTAAAATAAAAAGTGACTTAGATATTTTTATATATTTAATATCTCTATTACTGATTAAGTCATAAAATCATTTATTGTAATGTCATAGATAATTAGGTCAAAATTTATATTCCTGACCAGAAAGTGATGAAGTTGTTTGATAACTAAAAGCATAGAGTCTATGGTCATCTGCCTGGGCTCAAATACTGCCTCTATGATTATAAAGCCTTTCCCTACCTTAGCTTTTTCACATGTAAAGAAGTTATATGCATATATGCATAACCCATGGACACAGATGATAGCACTGTGAAGACCTGGGAAGGGGGTGGGAGCAAGGTGGAAGCGATCAATGAGGAAAAAAAAGTGACATCTGTAATACTTTCAACAATAAAGATAAATTTTTTAAAAAGAAACCAAAAAAAGGGGGGATAATGATAATAATTATAATACTCTATTGAGTTGATTATACATTTACAAAGTATATGCTTGATATAGAGACACACTCAGAGAGGAACAATTCTTGTGATTCACGTGAAATATCAAGGAAGTACAATTTTCAGGTACAAGGATGTCTCCCAGTGGTTTTGTCAGCCCTGTGTTTATAACTAAAATATAGATTCACTATATTAGTCAGCTAGGGCTAAAATGACAAAGCACCACAAATGGGGTGGCTTTAACAACAGAAATTTATTTTCTCACAGACCAAGAGCAAGATGCCAGCAGAGCTGGTTCCACCTGAGACCTTTGTTCTTGCCTTGTGGATGTCCATCTCCTCTCTGTGTCTTCACGTGGTCTTCCCTCTCTGTGGACCTATATCCAAACCTTTTTACACAATCACAGTCACTTTTGATTATGGCCCACCCTAATGATTTCACTTTAACTTAGTTATTTCTTTAAAGACCCTGTCTCCAAATAGCATATGCTGAAGTACAAGGGACCTCAACATATGAAATCTGGGGGTCACAACTCAGCCCATAACAATCACCAACTTGAGACTCTGTGCTCCTAAGAGTTCAATGTGGAAAATTGCCTTATGTCTTACTGGAGTGTTGTTCACAAATACCTAAATGTACTCTACAAATGTCAGTTTTACTCTCTACATAGATAATGCTTTATTGTGGGACAAAGGAAAAAATAGCTATGGCAAATATAATCAGTTTTTATCTCAGTTGTTCAACTACAGTGCATGTGATGTATTCATTTAAGCAAGAAAGGAAGTGAATTTCAGACAGAATTCCTACTGAGCAGAAAATTAAGCTAACTCCAAGTTATGACTAGAGTGTCCTTTAATTATTGTGTTAGGTCACATGTGAATATATGGCAGACACTTGTTCAAAAGAGGAATAGCCTTTTAAAAACATATCTGGTAAGAAATTTTTTAAATACATTTTTCAGGTCCAAAAATGTTGAAAAGCCAAAAACAGAATTGGAAGAACAATAAAAACTTGCACTGCTTTTAGAAATGGCTGCATTCTAGGGGGGGGAAATCATTTACAAGTAGATTTTTCTGTAGTAGAGCTTATTTGAAAGGCATCAGGAGGACTTATCATTGAATATAAAGTGCCTGTATATGTTGTTATAACGTACACACTCACCCTGCAGCTTACTATTCCAGGCTCTTAAAGCAGAACTGTCTTCACTCACTAACCACAGAGTGGAGTAAACCTAGCAAATAAAACCTCAAACTTATTGCTACCTGATCACTTTAAAAAAATATCTGTTAGGAGAAAGACACATGTAAGGAAGACTGTCTGAGAGCCTGCAGTCTTTTTGTTCTTCTCTGGGTAATCTTACAGTAATCCTTGAACTGAGACAAATTAGCAAAGCTCCTTCTCACCTGGACCATATCCTTTCATTCCCACCCTGTGAATCCCAGGAGAAGTTATGGGCTCACTGAAGCATAAAAAGGAACTAGGCAGCCTGGAAAACACGCTGCGGAGGAGATCTACAGCCTGAACCAAAAGCAGTGCTGTTACATTACTGCGAGGGCACTATTTCTTCAGCACAGTTGACCTCATAGAAAGGAGGATTATCCATTTTAGAGGGGCAGGCTCTAGGTGTCTGGATCCCTGGTGTTTCTGCAGTGCATATCACAGGTACTCAGTAAATATCTCATTCGCTCTTCAAACAACCCTGTGAGGTTAACATCTTCACCCTAGAGAAGAAAACAAGGCCCAGCTCACCTGGCTTTCACACCTAATAGAGGAAGGCTGGGGAGAAAGCCCAGGTTGCAAGCAAGCAATCGGGGCTTTTGGCCACACCTGGCACTGTACGGCCAGAACTTTATAGTGCCATCTTCCTGAGAGTTTCTATGTCCCCAATGGTGCCTGGTGCTGGCCAAGACAGGCAGTGCCATTGGGGGTGCCCATAAGCAGGACTCAGGCCTTTATGAGTCCTGGTCCCACCTATCCTTTTGGGGGTGCACCTGACAGGCTACTCCTCACATAGGGTCAACCAGATCTCCAACCTTCATGCCAGCAGCTTACATTGGCATGCACTCTGTGTAGGTATACTCTATGTTTTTTGATAAATATATAGAATAATGTGTATCCACCATTATAATGTCATACAGACTAGTTTCACTTCCCTGACAGTGTGCTTTGTAAATATAATTTTATGTTAGAATAATTTTATATTTACAGAATAATTACAAAGACAGTCTTCACCCTGCTTCCCCTAATGTTAGCTACTTACATGACCCTGGTACATTTGTCAAACTAGGAAATAAACTCAATACTCTTAACTAAGCTATAGACTTTACGTGGCTTTCACAGATTTTTCCACTACTGTTATTTCTTGTTGTCCCAGGCTCCTGCCCAGGGCCACACGGTGCGTTTCGTTACCATCCCCTTCCGTGTCCTACTAACCGTACCAGGTTCTCAGCCTTTCCTTGTTTTTTAAGAACTCAACAATTTTGAAGTATTTTTTAGAATGTCCTTCAGTTTTGTTTTGCCTGATGTTTTCTTTTATTTTATTGTTGACAGTATTACAGATGTCCCCCAATTCCCCCCAACTCTTTATTCCTCTCCTCCCAGCCCCACCCCACCCAAGGGCATCACCACACTTGTCTGTATCCCTGGGCTATGCATATAACTATATAAGTTCTTTGGTTAATTTCTTCCCATTTTCCTCCCCCACCTCCCTTCTGATATTTGTCACTCTGTTCCATGTTTCCCTGCCTCTACATCTATTTTATTAATCAGTTTATTATGTTCATTAGATTCCACTTATAAGTGAGATCATGTGATATTTGTCTTTCTCTAACATAATAGTCTCCAGGTCCATCCATGCTGTCTCAAAGGGTAAGAGATCCTTCTTTTTTATAGCTGCATAGTATTCCATGGTATAAATGTACCACAGCTTTTTTATCCACTCATTTACTGATGGGTTCTTGGGCTGTTTCCAGATCTTGCCTATTGTAAATTGCAATGTTATAAACATAGAAGTTCTTTCTAATTGGTGTTTCGGGATTTTAGGATATATTCCCAGGAATGGGATCACTGGGTCAAATGGCAGTTTCATATTTAATTTTTTAGTAAACTCCATATTGGTTTCCGTAGTGGCTACACCAGTCTGCATTCCCACCAGCAGTGTACTAGGGTTCCCTTTTCTCCACCTCCTTGTAAGCACTTGTTATTTGTTAATTTATTGATGGTAGCCATTCTGAGAGGTGTGAAGTTATATCTCATTGTGGTTTTAATTTACATCTCTATGATGATTAGTGATGTTGAGCATTTTTTCATACGTCTCTTGGCCATCTGTATATCCACTTTGGGTTAAGTGCTTATTCAGGTTCTGTGCCCATTTTTCAATTGGGTTGTCTTCCTTTTGTTGAACTGTATGAGTTCTTTATATATTTTGTAAATTAATCCCTTATCAGATGTGTCATTGGTAAATATGTTCTCCCATTCAGTATGTTCCCTTTTCATTTTAATGATGGTCTCTTTAGCTGTACAGAAAATTTTTAGTTGGATGTAGTGCCATTTGTTTATTTTTTCCTTTGTTTCTGTTGCCCTAGGAGATGTATCAGAGAAAATTCTGCTACATGAGATGTCTAAGATTTTGCTGCCTATGTTTTCCCCTAGGATTTTTTAGTTTCGTGACTTACACTTATGTCTTTTATCCATTTTGAGTTCATTATTGTATATGGTGTAAGTTGGTTGTCTAGTTTCGTTTTTTTGCATGTACCTGTCCAGTTTTCCAACACCATTTATTGAGGAGACTGTCTTTACTCCACTGTATGCTCTTGCTTCCTTTGTCAAATATTAATTGAACACAATGTTGTGGGTCAATTTCTGGGGCTTCTGTTCTGTTCCATTAGTCTATATGTCTGTTCTTGTGCCAGGCTGTTTTGATTACAGTGGCTTTGTAATACAGCTTGATATCTGGTATTGTGATCCATCCAACTTTGTTCTTCCTCAAGATTGCTGCGGTTATTAAGGCTCTTCTTTGCTTTCATATAATTTTTTGAATATTTGTTCTAGATCTGTGATGTGCTGTTGGTATTTTAATAGTAATTGCATTGAATCTATAAATTGCTTAGAGTAGAGTGAACATTTTAATGATGTTAATTCTTCCAATCTATGAACATGATATATGCTTCCACTTGCTTGTATATGCCTCTATTTCTTTTTTTAGTGTTCTGTAGTTTTCCAAGTACAGGTCTTTCACCTCCTGTTAAGTTTATTAAAAGATATCTTATTTTTTGTTGCTTTTGCAATGGTAAATGGAATTGTGGGGTTTTTTTAGTTTCTCTTATTGAGAGTTCAAATTATTTGTCTATAAAAATGACACCAATTTCTGGATGTTGATTTTGTATCCTGTTACACTGGTTATGTCATTTATTAAATCTAGTAGATTTTAGATAGATTCTTTAGGGTCTCCTATGTACAATATCATGTCATCTATGAATAATGACAGTTTTACCTCCCTCTTTCCAATTTGGGTGCATTTTATGTTTTCTTCTTGTCTGATTACTGTGGCTAAGACTTCCAGTACTATGTTGAATAAGAGTGGTGAAACTGGACATCCCTGTCTTGTTCCTGTTCTTAATGGAAAAGCTTTTAGTTTTTGCCCATTGAGTATGCTGTTGGCTGTAGGCTTTTTGTATATGGCCATCATATGTTGAGATATGATCCCTCTATTCCCACTTTGCTGAGAGTTTTTATCAGAAATGGGTGCTGGATTTTGTTGAATGTTTTTTCTGTATCTATGGATATGATCATGTGATTTTTGTCCTTCATTGTGTTTATGTGGTGTATCACATTTATTGATTTGCGAATGTTGTACCAGCTTTGAATCCCTGGAATAAATCCCACTTGATCGTGGTGTATGATCATTTTAACATATTGCTGTATCCAATTTGCTAGTATTTTGTTGAGGATTTTAACATCTACGTTCATCAGAAATATTGGCTTGTAATTTTCTTTCTTTGTAGTGTCTTTATCTGGTTTTGGAATTAGGATAATGCTGACCTCTTTAAAAGAGCTTCCAAGTGTTCCTTTCTCTTAGATTTTTTGAAATAGTTTGAGGAGGGTAGGTGTTAGTTCTTCTTTTAATATTTGGTAAAGCTCACCTGTGAAGCCGTCTAGTCCAGCACTTTGACTTGCTGGGGTTTTTTTAATTATTTCTTCAATTTCATCATTTGTTATAGGCCTAATCAGGTTTTCTGATTCTTCCTGATTCAGTTTTGTAAGATTGTATGTTTCTAGGAATTTGTCCATTTCGTCCAGGTTGCCCAGCTTGGTGGCATATAGTTGTTCATAGTATTTTCTTACAATCCTTTGAATTTCTGTTGGGTCAGTTGTTACTTCACGTCTTTCATTTCTGATTTTGTTTATTTGGGTCCTCTCTCTTTGTTTCTTGATCAGTCTGGCTAAAGGTTCATCAATCTTGTTTATCATTTCAAAGAACCAGCTCTTGGTTTTATTGATCTTTTGTGTTATTATTTTTAGTCTCTGTGTCATTTACTTCTGCTCTGATCTTTACTATTTCCTTCCTTCTACTTACTATGGGTGTTTCTTGTTGTTCTCTTTCTAATTATTTTAGTTTTAGGGTTAGATAGTTTATTTGAGCTTTATCTTGTTTCTTGAGGTAGTCCTGTAATGCTATGAACTTCCCCCTCAGGACTGCTTTCATTGTGTCCCATAGATTTTGGGTTGCTGTGTGTTCATTTTCATTGATTCCAGGAAGATTGATTTCTCTCTTGATCTCATTGGTAATCCATTCATTGTCTAATAACATGCTATTTAACCTCTGTGTGTTTGAATTTTTTTTGTTTTTTATTGTATTTGATTTCTATATTCATGCCATTCTGAGTAGATGCTTGATATGAATTTTGATCTTCTTGAATTAATTACGGCTTATTTGTGTCCTAACATATGATCTAAATTTGAGAATGATCCATGTGCACTTGAGGAGAATGTATATTGTGCCACTTTTGGATGAAATGTTCTGTAAATATCAATTAGATCCAGTTGATCTAGTGTGTCTTTTAAGGCCACTGTTTTCTTATTAATTTTTTGCCTAGAAGATCTATTCAGTGATTTCAGTGGAGTGTTAAAGTCCCCTATTATGATTGTATTCCTGTCTATCTCTCCCTTAAATTCCATCAAGAGTTTGTTTATATATTTAGGTGCTCCTGTATTGGGTGCATATATGTTTACAAGGGTTATATTTTCTTGTGGCAGTGATCCTTTCAGTATTATGTAGTGACCTTCTTTGTCTCTTTTATGGCCTTTGTCTTGAAGTCTATTACATCAGATATGAATATGCCTACCCTAGCTTTATTTTGTTTCCATTTGCATGAAATACTTTTTTCTGTCCCTTAACTCTCATTCTGTGTGAATATTTTGCTCTCAGGTGAGTCTCTTGTAGACAGCATACATAGTGGTCATGTTTTCTTACCCAGTCAGCTGACTTGGGTTATTTGGTTGGAGCATTCAGTCCTTTTACATTTAAGGTAATTATGGATAAGTACTTATTTGTTGCCATTTTTTCTTTGTACCTTTTTTCCTCCTTCTCTCTTGTTTTCTTCTTAAAGCAGTACTTTTAGCATTTCTTGCAATGCTGGTTTGGTGGTCATGTACTCATTTAGCCTGTTTGTTTTTTCTATTTGTCTGTTTGTTTTTTTCTAGGAAGCCCTGTATTTCACCTTCAATTCTGAATGATAACCTTGCTGGATGAAGTAGTCTTGGATTCAGTCCCTTGTTCTCCTTTGCTTTGTATATTTCATGACAGTCCTTCCTGGCCTGAAGTGTTTCTATTGAGAAATCAACTGATAATGTAATGGGAGCTCCCTTGTAGGTAACTTTCTGTCTCTCTCTTGCTGCCTTTAAGATCCTTTCTTTGTCTTTAAGGATTGTCATTTTAATCATGATGTGTCTAGGTGTGGGTCTTTTTGGTTTCATCTTGATTGAATCTCTCTGTATTTCCTGAACTTGTGTGACATTTTCTTTCACCAGGTTAGGGAAGTTTTCTGTCATTATTTCCTCAAACAGTTTCTCTATTCCTTGCTCAAATTCTTCTCCTTCTTGGATCCTATGATGCAGATGTTGTTACATTTCATATTGTCCCAAAGCTCCCTTAAACTCTCCTCCTGATTTTTAATTATTTTTCTAATTACTGCTCTGATTGGGTGTTTTTTCCTACCTTGTCTTTTAATTTGCTGATTCGGTCCTCAGCTTCTAATATACTGCTGATTCCGCCCCGGGGGTTCTTTATTTCAGCTCTGTCACTCTTCAGTTTCAAGCAGCTCTTGCTCACGTTTTCTACATCCTCTTCAGGCTGATGCAGTTCCCTCTGATTTCCCTGTAGTTCTCATTAAGTTGCTTGTAGTTCTCACTAATGTGTGAGCATCTTTATAACCATTACTTTGAACTCTATCTGATAAATTGCTTGCCTCCATTTCCTGTGATTCCTCCTTTTCTTTCGTTGGGAGGTTGTTTCCTTGGGTCCCCATTTTATGTCTCTTTGTGTTTGTTTCTATGTATTAGATAGAACTGCTATGCTTCCCAGCCTTCTTGGGGTGGCCTTACGTAAAAAGTGTCTTGTGAGACCTAGCAGTGGAGCCTCTTTAATCCCCTGAGCTGGATGCTCTAAGAATGTCCCTTGTGTGGGTTATTTGGTCTCTTCTGTTGTACTTGGGCCTTGATTGCTGATGCTCTGCTTGAGGGTGTGGCTCCCCTCAAGCTGGATGACTGTAAGGCTCACCCCCACCACGTCATGCCAGCTGTTATACAGGTATTTGGATGTGCTATTTGTTGGGCTTGCTGGATTTTGTTCTGATGCTGCTGAATCTGACCCTTGGTGTGTTATTCCTGGGCCTCCTGGGAGTTTCTTTTGTTCATGCCAATGGGAGTCACTGACTGAGTGGCCGCGGGGTGCCCTGTGGTGGTGCCAGGTCAGACACACTGGGTCACAGTGGAGGGTTAGGGCATCCAGGGATATTGGGTCACAGCAGTGGGGCCTGACATGCCAGGTGCAGGGGCAGAACTGCGTGTCTTGGGGGTGCCAGGTCAGGCTCTTCAGGTAGTGATCCATGTGTCTGGGGTTGTCGGGTCATGGTGGCAAGGCTGGGACCCCAGGTCGTGGCAGCTGGTCTAGGCAGGCCAGTCTGCGAACTCTGGGCCCTGGATCACGGCCACTCCCTGCAGCTCCTCCTGTGGAGGAGGACCCTATGGATCATCCACAATGGCACGCTCTCCAATCCCAAGATGTTAGAAGCACCAGCTGAGCAGTGTGGGGCAGCTGCAGGTGTCTCCCCTTCCAGGAGAGCCAGAACTGCCTGCCCCAAGTCCCTGCACTGACAGAGAGACGCCCACCCACACTCATGCACACACTCACCCACTCACTCTCACCCTCACTCCAGTCCAGCTCGCAGCCATGTTCTCTTGCCTGGTGTTTTCTAATGTTTATACTGGCATGTAATCGATTTTAAAATCAAATTGTTTATTCAGACCACAGTTTACAAAAATCATTTACTCAGTCCCTGTAAAACTAGGCATGGCCCTACTCAGGACTATTACATTCCAAAGCCCATGATCTTAACCACACACCATCCAATATAGCTTTTGAACCTGATTTTCCCCAGTTCCAAGTAGACTACTGTCCATCGCCCTTAATCATGATAAGATGTTGTCTTCCATGAGTTATTTCATGTGCACTGGCTTTCCCACCTGCAATGCCCATTTCCCTCCTCTCCACTGAGCCTTGAAACAAACATCCATGCTTGAACTTCACAAGCTAACGTCTCACCCTTTATGAGAGTTCCCCTGAAGCTTCCTCCAGCCGGCTTTGGTTTGTGTCTGGCCTGTAGCAGGGCCTTTCTTGTAATTGTTCTTTTATTTTTAGGAATCTTTGGTGCTTTCTTATGCTCTTACCCATATCTGCTTTTTGTTTTCCCAGTCAGATTGCAAACAACTTGTGGACAGAATTGATGTAGTGAATTTTATATCGATTTTCTACATTGCTTTGCTCAATGCTGTCTCTCTAACAAATCCTCAGTAAATAGTTGTTAAATGACTACAGGAACAAGTGAGATGACTTATTTTATCATTAAAGAAACTACACTTAAGTCATGTTATGATTTTTTTTAAAGAGACTAACCCTAAATAAATCTTGATTTTACTGCATTGAACTACTTCTAGGACATTTTTATTTTGCAGAAATATGGGGATAAAAGGTTATTTAAATTTTCACAAAGAACAGTGATTATTCAGTCATTCATCCAATAAGAGTGAATTGAGCACTTACCATGGATTAGATGCTATGATGAGCACAAGTGGGATAACAATAAAACACAGGGCTTCTTCTCAAAATATTCAGTATAGTCTTGAGGAGGAGGAATCAGAAAACTAACCAGTCAGCAAAGGGAAACCAACGCAGTGGAAAGAGAGGGGGGAGGGAAAAAATGCATTTTTGGTATTCATTATTAGATTTTTATTGTTCTGAGTTCAAATAAAATTATCCAGTTTTGTTTTGTCTTTCAACCTCCATAGTAGCCACATGTTCTGGAACCCACAAATTGTACAGATGACATTGCTTGACTCTTTTAAAGTAATGGTCATTTTACACATAGAATAAAATAATTGAATGGGACTTAAACATAAGTTAATCATACCTGAAAAAATAAAAACATATCCCCTGGCTGGGTGTGGCTCAGCGGCTGAGCGTTGACCTAGGATCCAGGCATTTGGGGTTCCATTCCCCATCAGGGCACATGCCCAGGTCATGGGCTCGATCAATGACTCTCTCATCATTGATGTTTCTGTCTCTCTCTCTCCCTCTCCTTTTCTCTCTCTGAAATCCATGAAGATATATTAAAAAAAAAAAAAACATATCTATTTACCTTGTGTTTTAAGTACTTTATAAGGTCATCCCTTTCATAATAGAATATTCACAAAATTAAACATAAATAGCCTTCAAAAATAAATAGATAATTTTTACAATTATAATTATGCTTTTAGCCAAGCCTATTGACTTGACACAGTGTTACCAGCAGTGACAAGAGGCAGGGGTCAGTCCCAGCTGGTTTACTTGACATAAGGAAAAGTTCATTAGGCTTCTTAAAAATTAATTTTTTTGAGATAATATTGGTTAATAACATTATATAAGTTTCAGGTATACAATTTTATGATACATAATCTGTGTTTTGCATTGTGTGCTCACCACCCAAAGTATAGTCTCCTTCCATCAGCGTATATTTGACACCCTCCACCCTCTTTGTTTTCAGTGTATAGGTCCTTCGTAATCTTTTTGTTCTACTTACTTATGCTTCTTTGGTTGATTCTTGTATGTGCCCAGTCTGCGGATCAAACCCATAACCTTGGTTAGGACTATGTTCTTACCAACCATGTTACCTGTCCAGAGCTGATCTTTCACATTTTTTGTTAAGTTTATTCCTAGGTGTTTTATTTCTTTTTGTTGTAATTTCAAATGGAATTGTTTTCTTCATTTATTTTTCTGGTATTTCATTGTTAGTACATAAGAATGCAACAGATTTTTGTACATTGATTTTGTAGCCTGCAGCTTCACTGAATTTGTTTATAGTTTCTGATAGTCTTTTGATGGAGTCTTTATCAAGAGTCCCAGTTCTGGTTTTGGCCATGGGTCAGGCAGTCATACCCAATTTAGAGTTAGAAATGAAGTTGCAGTTAACATCATGAGGGACAGTTGTTTACATATATTTTCTAATGTGAAAAGAAAAAAACAACTGAACAGTGCTGAAAGAGAAATGAAGTGCACCAAGGGGAAAAAATTTGCTGAAAGAGGAGGGGTTCCAAAGAACAACCTCTTCTGCTTTGTTCTTTGCCTTCAGAACTTGTCTTTATAGCAACAGATATGAACAGACTCCAAAAAAGTAACTTTTAAGACATTTTTCTCCTAACCACTGAATTAAAATTTAAAGTAATGTGATTGAAGTATGTTATTTTTGTCTTGGGTAAGACTATCAAGACAACATAATTGCACTTTCTTTCTTGAAGAATCTGAAGAATACATGTGAGTGAAATGATTAACTCTTTGCTAAATCTTGATGAAATGTTTTTCAAAGTAAAAAGAAGGTCAAATAAAATGAAAATTTCCTTAATTAAAATGAATAGAATTAATTTAATAAAATTATAATATTTTTAATGACTATGGGAGATTGTGTTCAGGGCAGAAAACTGACACTATGTCTTAATCAATGCACATTGTGATATAATCAATGTGGTCTATTATGTAAGGCCTATTGAAATGATCTTTAATTAAGTTCAATCTATAAAAAGTAATCAACTGTAATTCAACTGAATTTTAACCTATTGGCAGGTACAGTGTTCATTCAACACATAGTTATTGTGCTTACATGTATTAGGCACTTAGGAAGTATCTATCAAAAGTCCCTTTTCCTTCCTTTAAGGTATGTAGTATGGAATAGCCTGAGAAGGACCTGGAAGGCCGGGGAGGCTGTTGATTGTGAGGCCTGTAGAGGATTCATATCAGGAACTTTTATCTGCTCTTGACTCTGTGGGGTGCTATCCATGGCACGGTAATACTTGTATACTTCATGAAAAGAGGTAAGGTTTGAGAGTAATCTTGAAAGGTTTCTGATATTCACCAAGTAGAGGGACAGGGAAGAAAACAAAACAAAGATGGCCATGTAGGACACCCAGCAAGTTAGGGCAGGTGTGAGGGTTTGGGCAAGTCCACAGCAGGGTGATCCAAGACACAGGTTCAAGAACTAAGACTGGAACAGTAGCTATGTTTCAGATCGTGAAGGGTCTCCTTGGCTTTGCCTGGAAATTTGGCCTTAATCGGGAGAGTGCCAGGACCAGAGCTGTGCTTTGGGGGAACCTCTGCTTGCAGCAAAGAGAATGAAGTGAGGGGTGAGAGGCAGAGCTAAGACAACCGTCACACAGTGGCAGTCACGTGGTAGGAGCAAGAGGTGACGAGGGTCTGGCAAAAGCAGAGGCTGTGGAATGCAGGAGAGAGTTTGAACACAGAAACTGTTGAGATGGAGATACAGGGATTGCAGAAAAGGAGGAATGGTGGTTCGGTGATTTGTTAGAGCACATGTTCTCTCCAACGCTGCAAGCAAATGGTCATCACCACTGGGCTTGCTGACATGGACAAAAGGGGGCTAGATCCTCCACAGGGATTCTGTAGAAGGAAAGCCCAAGATTTCAGCACAGCAGGCAAACAGTCCTGACACTATAGAGAGAAGCTGCATTAAAATAAAGCAAACCTGAATAAAATTGCAGACTCCACAAGTGCCAATGGTGTAGACAGCGAAACCCTACATTCCCTTTAGTCAAAACACCCTTCACTTGCCGCTGAGAGCCAAAATGACATACAGCAAGAGAATGGAAGGAAATACATGTGATTTTACATGCAAACAAAGAGTGGTGACCATATTCAAGCTCACTAGAGAGTCTACTTATTGATATACTATAGTTAAACATTTTCTAGGAGTTGTTATTTAATCTTCAACTTCTTTATTTGCTTGACCCAAATACAAAATTAAACACAGGAGATCAAAGATGGTGGCTGATTGAGTGGAAGCTATACAGACACTCTCCCGGGACCAAACTGGAATTACAACATTATGTAGAAAAACCACCCTGAATAATCTTCTGCAACTGAATAAGAGCTGGAAAGCACCCTCATAACCAAAGATGAAAAGTGGAGACCACACAGAGACTGGTAAGAAGTGTGGAGGTGCAAGAGGGTCGGGCCTGCTCCCACAGGCAGCAGCTGAAGGTCCAGAGGGACATCTCAGCTGTGGGGGTTCCCACAAAGAACTCTTGGGTCTAAACCCTGGGCTGGGCTCCCCAGGCCAGAGCACCAGAAATGAGAAAGGTGCCCATACAGCATGTAGCTGTGAAAAGCAGCCAGGTGTCTGTCTGCCAGCAAGAGATGACTGAAAATACAGACACCCTCTAAAAAGGCCAGCACACACAGTTTTGTGTGCAGCCACTCACCTTAGGCTTCAGCAGAGGGAAGGCAAAGTGGACTAGACCTGTGTGAGGAGAATCCGGGGGGGGGGGTTGGGGGAATAGATCTCAGAGGGCACCCATCTGGCCCCCTGTGCTGAGTCATTCCCCATTACTTCAGAAGACATCTTTCTTAGGCAGACATTTACCTTCCAAGCAGATTTTACCTGGGGGGAAACAATTCCCACCCTGCTGGAAAACCTCTGGCCCTTCCCTGTGGAGTTTCTAAAGCCTGAGGTTCTTTAAGAGATAGAATAACAGCTTCTGGGTGCTTTGAGTTTTTGCATGATTTGCTTCTGGACCCAGGGCTTGGAAAAGCAGACCTTGATGCACATCTTGGTCTTATCCAAACATACTCACCTCCAGTAGAGGAAATCAGAAGCTGTGGAGTGTGGAAAACTTCAAACAGGATACTCAAGGCCAGTCACAAACAGCATCTGACACTGGCCTGCCCCAGTGATCATACAAAAGACTGGGAGTCCTAGCAAATCTGCTTAATACATAGAAACAAATCCAAACAGGCAGCCAAAATGTGGAGACAAAAAACAAGCCCCAAATGAAAGAACCAAAGAATTCGCCAGAAGAAGAGTTAAGTGAAATGGAGATAAACAATCTATCAGATAGAGATTTCAGAATAATGATCACAAAGATGCTCAACATCATGAAAACAGGTATAGAAACTATGAAGGAAATTAAGAATGACACAATAGAAATTAAAAAAAAAAAAAAAAAAAATTGGAAGGAATGAACAGTAGATTAGGGGAAGCTGAGGATTAGATCAGCGAATTAGAATACAGGGTAGCAAAAATCACTCAATCAGAGAACCAAAAAGAAAAAAATAATTTAAAACAGTAGGACAGTTTAAGGGAGCTGTGGGACATGAAACATAATAATATTCACATCATAGGAGTACCAGAAGAGGTCTAAAGTAAGCAAGGGTTAGAGAACATGTTTGAAGAAATAATGGCAGAAAACTTCTCTAACCTGGTGAGGGAAAAGTCACACAAGTTCAGGAGGCACAGAGAGTCCCAAGCAAGAAGAACCCAAAGAGGCCCACACCCAGACTCATCATAATTAAAATGCCAAAAATCCAAGACAAAGAGAATCTTAAAGGCAGCAAGAGAAAAGCAATCTGCTACCTACAAAGGAGCTCCCATAAGGCTGTCAGCTGACTTTTCAACAGAGACTCTAAAGGCCAGAAGGAAATGACATGAAGTATTCAAGGTAATGCAAAACAAGTATCTGAAACCAAGACTACTCTATCCAGCAAGGCTATCATTCAAAATAAATGGTGAAATAAAGAGCTTTCCAGACAAAAAAAAGTCCAACCAGCATTGCAAGAAATGTTAAAGAGACTGCTGTAATAAGAAGTTGAAATAGACAGAAAGAGAAACATAGGCCTAAAGAAATAAAATGACAATAGATAAGTACCTATCAATAATAACCTTCAAAATAAATGGATTAAATGTCCCAATCAAAAGACATAGGGTAGCTGAATGAATAAGAAAACAAGACCCAAATATATGCTGTCTACAAGAGTCCCGCCTCAGAACAAAAGACTCAAGCAGGCTGAAAAAACATAAAACAACTTCTGGAGGACTTTAAAGGAGAGATCGACAGCAATACAGCCATAGTAGGAGACTTTAACACCCCATTGACCTCACTGGATAGATCTTCCAGACAAAAATCAACAGGGAAACAGTGATTCTATTTTTTTTTTTTTAATATATTTTTATTGATCTCAGAGAGAGGAAAGGAGAGGAGAGAGAGATAGAAACATCAATGATGAGAAAGTCATTGATCGAGCCCTCAACCAGAGCATGTGCCCCGACCAGGAATCGAACCCCAATCACCTGGATCCCAGGGTGACGCTCAACCTCTGAGCCACGCCCGGCTGGGTAGTGACTCTAAATGACACACTAGATCAGATGGATTCAATTGACATTTACAGAACATTTCACCCCAAAGCTGCAGAATAGGCATTCTCCTCAAGTGCACATGGGACATTCTCAAAGACAGACAACATGTTAGGACACAAAATAAGTCTCTACAAGTTCAAGAAGATTGAAATCATATCAAGCATCTTCTCAGCACTTATAGCCTTTGAGACATCAACGTGGGACCTGGAGATACCATGCTAAGTGAAATAAGCCAGTCAGAGAAAGACAAGTGTCTTATGATCTTACTCATATGTGGAATCTAATGAACAAAATAAACCAATGAACAAAATAGACCCAGAGGCATAGAAACATGAAACAGACTGACAAAACTCAGAGGGAAGGCAGGGGTGGGTGGGTAGGGAAAGATTAACATAAAAATTTATATGCATATATTCATAACCCATGGACACAGACAATGGTGAGGTGAAGGCCTGGGGGGGAAGGGGGAGGGTATCAACGGAAGAAAAAGGGGGACATTTGTAATACTTTCAACAATAAAGAAAAATAAATAACTAAAATAATAATCTAATAATGGAATATTTAGAAATAACATGAATATTTAGGAAAACAAGGATTTAGAGAGAATGAAGGAGAACATGGGAATGGCGTCAGATTATTCAATTTTAGATACAATTTCTGGTGCTCTTTCTGCTTACACTCTGCTACTTACAAAAGGTATAAATTCTTTAGGATTTGATTTTAAAGAAGACAATGCTAACATAGACATAAAATGGTAAAAGGGTTTGTATATGGCAAAAGCTGAATTCAAAATGAAGAGCAGGATAATTCCATTGTCAAGGTCTAAAGAATCCTTCAATGTCATGAATCCAGTGCCAATGCCCAAGTAAACTTTCACCAAATCTGACCACATACAAACGTACACAAACACACATACACACACATTTACAAATTATATGCAAATAAGTACAATGCATTTTGTTTTTAATTGCCAATACTTAAAGTGCTCTGCACTTCTTAATTATTCAATAAATACTTTATTTAATTTGAAAAAAAATAAATAAACACAAGTGTGTGTTTTTTTCTTGTCATTGTCTCTATGCCTTGTAGTATTTGGAGTGTGCATAATGAAGTGGTTGAAATAGGTGTACTACATGCATTAGTTCGCCAGGTTAGTTTCATGAGTCTGCTTCTGCTCTACAGGTGAAAATATTCTGTTAGGAAAAGTAGACCATTTTCAGTCTGGTCCATGTCTTCGTTACTTAATACAAAAGTTATATAAAGTGGCTTCACTTGGGACAAGTGTCGCTTACCCTGTGACAGGGTAAGCAGAGGCAAAACTGGAGAGCGAGCATTGAATGACAGGAAGAATGCAGTTTTCCCAGCCTGAAGACAGACTGTGGGTGTGCAGGTTCCCCGCTGTGTGGCCTTCCTTGGACATGGTGATTAATCTCCACAAATGTTTGTATATAAAACACAGCAGTGAAGATTAGCAAGGAGTTTAGTAAAGGCTCGTGGTGCTGGTGAACCTTGAAGTCTAAAACACGATGGAGACTCGTTTGCTACAGGTGGTAAGGTAGGAAACCAGGGATACTAACAGGACCCTGTTATCTGACTGGTTCAGTAAACTCTCAACCACTCCCTGGTCAAACTTCTAGGGCAATATCCTACTTGAAGCAGGTGGTGTGTGTTAGGGGGGGGCGGGGGCAGATGTCAATATTCTGTGCTTCCCCAATGTTCACATTATAATGTATCTGAAATCTGTATGCATCTTACAACTAACTTACACAGAAGTTAATGTTATAATTCCCCACACTACCCCCACTCCTGAACGCTATCATAATATTGATGGAGCAGTTTCCAACCACTGGCATTTTGGAAAGGGCTAAATAAGATATTTACTATGCCAAGCAAAGCAAGCCACTCCTTACATGTTTCCAATGCATTTTAAACTGAAGGTCATCTCATATTTTCTGCATCTTTTTAGCTGGTGGGCATGATCAGAGTGCCCAGGTGAAGTCAAATGGGATCCTAATATTAGACTCACAGGCTCCACGCCCCTATGTCTCTGCTCAGATGGTGCCTCTTCCTGAAATACTTTCGCATCTTTCCTCTGACAAGCAGCTAATGTTTCAAGTTCCAGCTGAGACTCACCTCCTCTCCAAAGCCTTCTCTGATTAAGCAGCCCTCACCCACAGTGGAGATGATCCCCTCTCACCTTGCCCACAGTGTCCCTCAGGAACGCTCCTGATATTCCACTGCACATGCTTGTTTGGGGGTGCAGCTATCTTGCCTCTAGTCCCTCACCCCTCAGGGCAAACACTGTGTCTCATTCCTCTCCCAGCCACTAGCATTTACTTAGAGGACAGTGAGTACTTAAGGAGTCCGGTTTAACAAATTAATGAATACGCTCAATGCTGCACTTAGCTGTAGGGAACTCTATGAACAAAGTAAGCTTTCAGAGTAATTTAAAAGTGTTCTGAAACCTAAAAATCTAGGTTTGAAGAGGGATTCCTTAGTGGTACAAATTTAAAGTTGGAGGCCTTCTCAAATGCGTGTCACCATCAGGTGGCCCAGGCTGAAGTTCCATGCTCTCTCGTAGGTTTGCTGGCTGCAGGGTTTTGGATCTCCTTATTAGCCTGCAACTCCTCAGCTGCCCGGCCTGAGTCCAGTCTCCGCAGGGCCCCCTTTTCTCCTGGGCCAGTCACACTGGGGATGCTCACCTTGTCAGACTCATCTGTCAGGCAGATTAGCCACAACAAATGGAAACACTAAATACGCAGCCCCTGCCTATTTTTTATGACTGATGTTCATTCCCAGCAAACAGCAAGTGTTAACCTAAGATGAGAGCAACCTGAAGTTTTTTCAATTTGTTGTAAATCACAGTGAACATTTATTTCACTGTGTGACTTTTTTAAAACACATAAAGCAAATGTTAAAATACGTGCATTTAAAAATTTCATCAGAAAGCGTCAAAACAAAGTTTTGTTTCAGAAACCAGTGCAGTGAAGACTGTCATAAAGAGCATCTCAGAGGGGTTGAAAACTATCACCAGAGACATTTAACTTAGTTGTACTTTATAAATAAACATATAGGCATACGTTCACTTATAACAGAGGCAATCACGAGTGCTTAATTACAAATGCATTCGCTCCCGCCAGTGCATTAGCCGGACATTCACTTTATCAGTCCTCAAGGTTGCCACTGCTGCTGGCAGCGTTCCTGAACCTGAGGTCTGATAAGCAGCTACTAGAGGTACACAGAGGCAAGTGCCTCCGCTCAAACCTCCCCACCTCCCCGGGGAAGCTGGACCAGGATGTCAGGGAACAGCCTTAGCGCCCACAGACTCACCTGATTCACACTCTCCTCCTCTCTTTGGAAAAGGTAAACAAGGGGAGCCAAGGCAAATGCAAAAGTTTCTGCAAGACTAATTAGGGTCTAATGGCTGCCCTGAGGGGCAGGTACTCTGATTAGTACTATTTTATAGATGAAGGGATTGAGGCTTAGAAAGATTAAGTAACTTGCTCAAAATCATACAGCTGGCTAATAACCTAGGACTTGAAAACATTTTCCTTTCATTGGATTTGAAGAGCAATATAAACAAAGAAGCGGAAAATGTCTATGTAATTTCCCTTCTTCATCTTTGAGCTCGAGCTGAGAAGAGAGAAGAGCCAATCGCACATGTAAGCAAATTACCGCCCTACCAGAGCCGTCCTTCAGCATCTGGGACAGTCCAAAAAGTTCAGTTCTCTCTGCTCACAATATGCCTAAAACCTGCTGTGACTCCCTAATGTTCCCAGACAGTCCTGATCCTGACAATACAGTACCTATGTTCCCCTGAGCTGATTGACTAGAAATGTGCCATACTTGCAATTTCTTCCAAACTTTCCCAACTCTAAAGATTTCTAGAAAGGAGATAATAAGAGGATTAAAATTAGAAATGCCATTCATAAATATCACATAAATTACACCTTTCCTTCCCCAAAGGAGCTTTTGGTACAATTTCTTAAGCACCAGCTATGTTCAAGTAACCTGGGCAAGGCTGTCTGCAAACACCATCTAATGTCATCTTTACAACATCCCTCTATATGCAAAAAGTTTTAAAACCAGAGGCTCAATAAAGTACTCAAGTTCGCAGAGAGGTTAAGAGGAGGAACCAAAATGTCACCATGGGTCTGACTGGCTGTTCAATGCCAGACCCCTTACTTCCTGCTCCTCAAATAAGGCTAATGCAGAATACTGAGCAAAAGGCTCAAAACCGTGCTCTGTAAGCACTTCCTCTCCATTTGTTTTCTGAGTTTCTTTTTTTTCTAACTTGAAAATGTCTTTCACAAAAGCATCCTATGATTTTTTTTTTTTTTTTCTGAGAGGTGCTAAGTAAGTAGCTTTGGTGATGTGTGGCCAAGATTGCAAATTTGTCAGAATTCAATTATGAAACTGATATTTATATATTTATTGCTGTCTTAAGAAGTCTGCACAATGGCTTTGAAAAACTGCCCTGACTCATGGTTCATATCTGAGTCCTTACCAAATGCACATTTTTAATACGACGCGGGTACCATGTGAACTGCATTCACATTCGTATTCTATAATCCTGAACATAAAATACTGGGTTACTTTTAGGAAAATTCCTTCCTGCTTATATTTCTCATTCTAAAACCATAAGTCATCTATGAGAGGAGAGACAGTTAAAGAGCTTGGAGAAAATGGGAAAATGCTTAGTCAGACATCGAAATAAGGATTAATACTATACTCCACTTTACACAAGTGCAAGGCATCGTTTGAGTTCAGCAATTACTAATGGCACATTGGGTTCCAATGACACTCCCCCTAGATATACATCTAATTACCAGAACATCTTCTCAGAAGATTCTGAATAACACCACGATGCTTAAGATCATTTCTCTTTTCATCTGGCAACATAAAGCAGCCCCAAACCTTCATGCTTCAGGAAATGTTTATAGGGAACCAAACTTTTACCGCAATAATCCAGTTAAATTACGAGCCTACACATAATAACTTTACTTGTAGCAATGGAAGCTGCCCAGGGTAGATCTGAAATGACCCTCTGTGTGCCTGGCATTTTCTTCTTTCCACCCATGACACCACCTGTTTCCGATTATGGGAATATTTGTAAAGGAAAAAAGATAAAGAAATGAACACCCCTCCCCCATAGTTACCCAGCTCTCTGTCCTTTCCAAAGATTCCACTCAAATCCCCAGGAACCTATATTGGCAGAGAGCATGCCCTGGTCTCGTCTGAATTTAAATTTTTTTTAAAAATGACTTGAATGGCTGTAGATTCCAAGACTCTGAATTCCGACCCAAGGCTGGCTCTCTGTCGTCCACCTTCTGGCAGTTCTAAAGAAAGCCCTAAAGTAGGACCCCTAAAAAAGTCACTGGATGAGGAAGGTCATTATTTCAGAATCCCCACAAGCGCCTCATAGCTGGTGTATTCTTGAGGGAAGGACTAGAGGGCAGTGGGGCATCAAGTAGAGTTGTGGACTACAAATGCACAGTGGTGGGTAAAGAAAGGTGACAGACCTGAGGAGGCTGGAGAAAGAAAGACACCATTACACACTGCAAACCTGGCACACACCCAGGGCTGAGCTACGTGTTCTGTAAGGCAGAGTCCTACCCTCAGCACTCCTGGCATTTGACCGGATACCACTTTGTTCTGGGATCTGTGCTGGGATGTAGGGTGCTAAACGGTGCAGGATGTTCAGTAGCATCCCTGGCCTCTGCCCACGAGATGCCATTAACACCACCCCACCTCCCAATTTTAGTAATAAAAAATGTTTTTAGATATTGTCAAATATCCCCCATGGGCATATTTATCTCCATTTGAGAACTACAGCCCTGAAGTATACAAGTTAATTTCCACCCTGCCCGTGAGGAAGACATTATCAGGCTTGTTTTACCAGGGAAGAAATAACTGAGTGAACACTTACAGAGGGCTCATTATGGGCCAGACATCTTTGAAAGTATTACCTCAATCTATATTACCTCATCTATCCCTTATATACACCTACGGGTTTATATATAGTATAATATTTATTATTATCCCCATTTTATAGCTGAGGAAGCTGAGACACAGACCAGGTAAGGAACCTGCCTGAGGTCACATTTCTAGCGAGTAGCAGAGCCAGTGCTCCCCCTGAGCAGTGTGTGCTCCTACGCGGGGAAGCCAGCTCCCTGGGCTTGCCCAGGCGGGCCCACTGCAAGGGGGACTGAGAACTGCACTCCAAAGCCATCCTTCTACCACATGAAGCTGTCTCCTAAAACAGGAGGGATGGTGAGTACAGGATGAGGCTGACAGGTACAACTCTGGAACATCTGCATTTCCAATGAGAAGGAACATATCTTCCACTCTGTGAGCAGAATCTGTCACATGGTCTCCACGAGCACTTGGAGAGCCCACCAGGACTAAGGAAGCAGTCAGAGGTCCCAGTGATAGGCCCTGTTCTCCCCAGAAAATGCTTCCTAATTGTCTTTTCATGTTCTGAACCTCACTCCTCTTTGCTCACCCATCACAAAGAACATTATGTAGATTATTTATCTACAAAGATAATACAATTTTGCACTATGCCTATGATGGTTGTTTGTGTCAACTGGTCTGGAACTCAGATAACTAGTAAAACATGATTTCTGGGAGCATCTATGAGGGTGCTTTGGGAAAAGATTAGCAATCTTTATTGAACCAGTAGACTGAGTCAAGATTGCTCTTGCCAAAGTGACCAAGCATCACCCAATCCTGTGAGGGTCTGAAGAGAACAGAAAGGCAGAGGGAGGGTACATTTGCTCTTTGCTTTAACTGGAACATTAATCTTTTCCTGCCTTCAGACATTGATGTTCCCAGTTCTTAGGCCTTTGGACTCAGATAGAGACTTACATCATCAACCTCTGGTTTTTCAGGCTGTCAGACTTAGACTAAATTATACCATCAGCATTCCTGGTTCTCCAGCTTGCAGGTGGCAGGTAGTTAAATAGTGGGACTATACAGACACACACACACACATATACATAAATGTACTCTAGAAAAATATGTTATATGTTAATTTAATATTAATTTATTATATATCCTATTGTTTCTGTTTCTCTGAGAAATGCTAACTAATACAGCATCCTAACTACCTTTTTGTACAATATAGAGGCAGAAATGTTGGCTGGATTTAATTATCAATTAATGATTAATGAATAAGCAAGAACACCTGATTGCTAAATATACAGGCTCTTGAGTAAAAAAAGTCCTAACTCCACTATTCAGCAGCTCTGCAAGTCACGTGTGCCCCAGTCATCAAGCTAGACAGAGATAACAAGCACCAGGCGCTAGAGTGCAGGTCCGACGGTAGACAGAAGCCCCAGTGGGGGGCTGGGAGCTCCAGCACTTTGTGGTTTGAAGGGGGATGTGGCAGAGGAGGGTTTAAGTGGTGGGAGAGGATTTGGAGGCCAGGCTTCCTTCTCACAGCCGCCCTTCCTCAGCAGGACAGGATGAGATGTGCTTTAACCCACTGTGCCCCTGATTAGCAGGTCCCGGACCAATTGCCGCATCTTCTTTTTCCCCTGAAATGAGACAGCCTATTGATTCTGCTTTGAAAAATGAAGATCTCGTGTCTGGAAACATAATTTATTTTGGTCACAAGGAAGCCATGCTAAAAAGTAGAAATACTTACGTATCCCTCTACAATGCAGCATTGATGCAAATGAGTTCAGGCAGTAAAAGTGACTCTTCATTATTCCACTTTTACAGTGATCCTTCTCCCAGGAGCATAAATATTAATACAGTCACACTTGCCAAGAGGGTGAATTGCTAAACCTGCAGAGGCCCCAGGAGCAATACACTTCAAGCCATTGTCTGAGGATGACAGAGTGATGCTCAGCCCCCCAGGAAGGAATGCTGATGGGTACAACTCACACCTCACTGGCAGGCAAAGGCAGCTGGAGGGATAGTCAGGAAGGAACGGCCCCTGAGGCTCCAGGCGCGGGCCTCCTAGCCGGCTAGGCAGTCTCTGCCACTCCCCTCCACCCCCACAACCATAATTTTCATTCTCATCATGGTCTCCCTACTCTCCACAATCACTCACCTCTTCTAGCACTTGGCCAGAGAGAAAAGCCCAGGCGAGGACCCTGGAGAACCTAAATGTAGGTGCAGGCACTTGCAATAAGGCAGTTAGCTCCTGTCCGTCCCCTTCGCTTCCTCAGGATCAGCAAAGCCCTGCTTTCCGCCTCATCTCCCCACTGGGGCTGCCCAACCCCTTCTCCAGACAACTCATGACAAATTACTGCTTCTCCTCAATCACTTTTCTCTTCTTTTCTTCCAGAACATTACGAGTGTGGAGCAAAGGTATCTTAATTACCTAGTTTAAATTGAGTAACTTATTCTCTTCTAAGGATCAGAACATTAACTGATTTTCCCCAAAATATGTCTACACGGATACCTCTACAACAGTAAACAGTAAGACTAGCAAATGGTGCGTATAAAACATGCGGGGTAAATGTTTATAGATTTTTGTTGTGTTTTCCTTTCTTTTACTACTCTTGATGACAGCTCACACTTATCTCCTTACATTCCCTCGTCTTGGAATGGAATTCTCTTTTGTAATTTCCTATCTGCCTATTTCTTTTTCACCTTATTTTTATTGTTGACTCTATTACAGTGGTCCTCATTTTATATCCCTTTGCCCACCTCCACCCAGCCCCACACTCCCTTCCATCTGGCCATCACCACACTACAGTCTGTGTCTATGGGTTACACATGTATGTTCTTTGGTTAATTCCTTCACCTTCTTTCATCTAGTCCTCCCTTCCCCCCATCTCTGACAGCTGTCAGTCTGCTCCATGCATCCATGCCTCTGATTCTATTTTGTTCCTCAGTTTATATCGTTCATTAGATTCCACATATAAGTGAGATCATATGGTATTTACATTTCTCTGACTAGTTTATTTCACTTAGCATAATAATCTCCAGGTCCATCCATGCTGTTGCAAAAGGTAAGATTTTTATTTATGGCTGCATAGTATTTTATTGTGTAAATATACCACAGTGTTTTTATCCACTCCTCTATTGATGGGCACTTGGGCTGTTTCCAGATCTTGACTATTGTAAATAACACTGCAGTGAATATGGGGATGTACATATTCTTGTGAATTAATGTTTCAAGATTCTTAAGATACAGTCACAGGAGTTGGACCTCTGGGCCAAGAGGTATCTCGATTTTTAATCTTCTGAGGAAACTCCATATTGTTTTCCACGGTGGCTGCACCAGTCTGCATTCCCACCAACAGTGCACGAGGGTTTTCTTTTCTCCACACCCTCTCCAGCATGTGTCATTTGTTGATTTGTTGATGGAGCCATTCTGACAGATGTGAGCTGATAACATTTTGTGGTTTTCAGTTGCATCTCTCTGATGATTAGGGACCTTGACCATTTTTTCAATGGCCTATTGGCCATCTGCATGTCGTCTTTGGAGAAGTGTTTATTCAGTTTTTTTGCTCATTTTTTAAATTAAGTTGTTTTTTCCTGATGTGAGTTGTATAAGTTCTTTATATATTTTGGAATTTAACCCCATATCAGATGTGTCATTGGCAAATATGTTCTCCCATACAGTGTGTTCCCTTTTTCATTTTTTTGATGGTTTCTTTTGTTTAGTAAAAGCTTTTTAGTTTGATGTAGCCCCATTTGATTTTTTTCATTTATTTCTTTTGCCCTAGGAGATACATGAACAAAAATATTGCTCCAAGAGATGTCTGAGATTTTAATGCTTATGTTTTCTTCTAGGATTTTTATGGCTTTTGTGTATAGTGTAAGTTGATGAGCTAGTTTCTTTCTTTCTTTTTTTTTTTTTTTGCATCTACCTGTCTAATTTTCCCAGCACCATTGATTGAATGGATGGTTGTTACCCCATTGTATGTTCTTGCCTCCTTTGTCAAATATTAATTGAACATAAAAGCACAGACTTATTTCTGGGCCCTCTGTTTTGTTCCATTGATCTATATGCCTGTTCTTATGTCTGTACCAGGCTGTTTTGATTACTATAGCTTTGTAGTATAGTTTGATATCAAGTATTGTGATATCTCCAACACTGTTCTTCTTTCTCAAGATTGTTGAGGCTCTTCAGGGTCTTTTTTGGTTCCATATAAATTTTTTGAATATTTTTTCTAGATCTGTGAAATATGCCATTGGTATTTTAATAGAAATTGCATTGAATCTATAGATAGCTTTGCCTAGTATGTATATTTTAATGATGTTAATTTTTCTAATCCATGAACACAATATATGCTTCCAGATTATTTGTATCTTCCTCAATTTCTTTTTTCAAATTTTATAGTCTTCCAAGTACAGGTCTTCAACCTTCTTGGTTAAATTATTTTAGGTTTCTTATTTTTTGTTGCTGTAGTAAATGAGATTGTTTTCTTTGTTTCTCTTTCTGATAGTTCATTATTGGTGTATAAAAATGCCAGTGATTTCTGAATATTGATTTTGTACCCTGCTCCTTTACTAAATTTATTTTTTAGATCTAGTAGTTTTTTGGTGGAGTCTTTATGGTTTTCTACATATAGTATTATATCATCTGTGACTAATAACAGTTTTACTTCCTCCTTTCCAATTTGGATGCCTCTTATTCTTCTTCGTGTTTAATTGCTATAGCTAGAACTCCCAGTACTATGTTGAATGAGTAGTGAAAGCAATTTCCACAAACACCCAAGCCCAGCAGAGGGAGCCACAGACTTGTGGATCACTGATAGCTCCAAATAGGTTGCCCAGGGCCAGTCACAGATAGCATCCGACATTGGCCTGCACCAGAGTCACTATGTAGAGGCCCAAAATCAATATATCCAATGGCCATCTTCAGACAACAACAGAACAGGATCCAATAAGCCTCACAAGCAATATTTCCACAGGAAGATATAGGCAGGCACCAAATTCACCTGAGGCAAATTCCACTTCATGTGATCAGCACCTGTACAGCAGCCTGCATGCTGTGTTGGTGGTTGAGCCTCAATGGCAGCCAGCCTGAGTGTTGATCCCAAGAACACACAGGTCAATAGCAATGAAGACTCAGTTACAACAGGAGGGCCCACATAGCACTTCTGATGGACATCCTTAGAGCACCTAGCTCAGGTGACCAGGTAGACTTCACCTCTACCTGTAACATAAGCACACCCTACCAAGACTAGGAGTTGTAGAAGATCAACCTAAGACATAGAAACAAACCCAAATAGGCAGTAATAATGGGGAGACAAAGAAAAAGCCCCTAATTAAAGAACAAGAGAATTCTCCAGAAGAAGAGCTAAATGAAATGGAGATAAGCAATTTATCAGACATAGAGTTCAGAGTAGTGATTATAAGGATGCTCAACAGCATGAAAGAGGGCATAGGAACCATAATAAAGGACCAGTCATGAATGAAGAATGTAATATCAGAAATAAAGAAAAAATGGGAAGGAATAAAGAGTAGGCTCGATGAGGCAGAGAATTGAATCAGCAATTGGGAAAATAAGGCAGAAAAAAATGCCCAATCAGAGCAGCAAAATGACAAAAGAATTTTAAAAAATGAGGATAGTTTAAGGGACCTTTGGGACAACATAAAGTATAACCACATCTGCATCTGAGGGATACCAGAAGGATAAGAGAGAAAGTAAGAGATCAAGAACATATTTGAAGAAATAATAACAGAAAAATTCCTTTACCTGGTGAAGGAAAAAGACATACAAGTTCAGGAAGTATAGAAAGTGCCCAAAAATATGGACCCAAAGAGGCCCACACCAATATACATCATAACTAAAATGCCAAAAGTTAAAGACAAAGAGAAAATCTTAAATGTCACAAGAGAAAGGCAGTCAGTTACCTACAAGGGGGCATCCATAAGAGTTCTAGCTGATTTCTCAACAGAAATATTTCAGGCCAGAAGGGATTGGCATGAAATATTCAAAGTGATAAAAAGCAAGGACCTACAACTAAGACTACTTTACCCAGCAAAGCTATCATTTAAAATTGAAGGAAAGCCCAGCCAGACGTGGCTCAGCGGCTGAGCATTGACCTAGGATCCAGGAGATTGGTTTGATTCCCAGTCATTGCACATGCTCAGGTTGTGGGCTTGATCCACAGTCAGGGGTGTGCAAGAGGCAACCAATCAATGACTCCTCTCTCATCATGAACGTTTCCACTCTCTCTCATTGGTAACCCATGCATCTTTTAATAACATGCTATTTAGCCTCCATTTGCTTGAATATTTTTGAGCATTTTTATCGTGGTTGATTTCTAGTCTTATGCCAATGGAAAGTAAAAAGCTGGGATAGCAATACTTATATCAGACAAAACAGCCTTTACAAGATGGAGAAGATGCTAACTACAATTTCAATCTTCTTAAATTTATTGAGATGTCTTCTGTGTCTTAACATGTGGTCTATCATTGAAAATGTTCCATGTACACTTGAGAAGCATGTATATTTTGTTGCTTTGGGGTGAAATGTTCTGTAAATTTCAATTAAATCCATCTGATCTGGTGTGTCATTTAAGGTCACTGTTTCCTTGTTGATATTTTGACTGGAAGATCTATCCATTGATGACAGTGGAGTGCTAAAGTCCCCTATTATGAAGTATTTCTGTCAATATCTCCCTTAAAGTCCACCAAGAGATTTTTTAAATGTATTTGGATGCTCCCATTCCATTTTGGGAGCATAAATGTTTACCAGTGTTATATCACCTTGTTGGATTCATCCCTTTAACATTATGCAGTGTTCTTCTATCTTATTAGAGTTTGTTTTAAAGACTATTTTGTCTGATATAAGTATTCCTACCCCACCTTTTTCTTTCCATTTGCATGAAATATCTTTTTTAATCCTTTTACTTTCAGTCTGTGTATATCTTTTGTTCTGAGATGGGTCTCTTATAGACAGCATATATATAGGTCTTGTTTTTTTATCCATCTAGCTTCCCTATGTCTTTTGATTGAAGTGTTTAATTCATTTACATTAAGGTTATTATTGATAGATACTTATTTATTGCCATTTTTTCCCATTATACCTATGTTTCTCTCTATATTTCTTCTTCTTTTTAAAACAGTCCCATTACCATTTCTTCAATACTGGTTTGGTGGTAATGAACTCCTTTAGCTGTATTTTTATGTCTGGGAAGTTCATTATTTCACCTTCAATTTTAAATGATAGCCTTGCTGAAGAGAGTAGTCTTGGTTGCAGGTCCTTGCTTTTCATGAATTTGAATATATCATGCCAATCTCTTCTGGCTTGAAGTGTTTTTGTTTAGAGATCAGCTGACAGCCTTTTGGGAGCTCCCTGGTAGGTAACTGGCTGCCTGTCTCTTGCTGCCTTTAAGATTATTTCTTTGTCTTTAAACTTTGCCATTTTAATTATGATGTGTCTTGATGTTAGTTCTCTTGTGTGACTTTTTCCTTCGCCAGGTTAGGGAAGTTTTCAGCCATTATTTCTTCAAATAAGTACTCTATCTCTTGCTCACTTTTCTCCTTATGATACAGATGTTATGCTTGACATTGTCCAAGAGGTTCCTTAGACTTTCTTCACTAATCTTAATTGTCTTTCCTTTTTGATGCTCTGCTTGGCTGTTTAATTTTATCTTGTCTTCCAATTCACTGATTCAATCCTCTGCTTTATCTAACCTGCTGTTGATTCCTTCTTGTGTATTCTTCATTTCAGATATTGTATTATTCATTTATGACTTGTTATTTTTATGTTTTACATGTCCTTTTCAGGTCATCCATTCTTCCCCTAAGGCCCTTGAGCATCCTTATAACCATTGTTTTAGACTCTGCATCTGGTTTTTTGGTAGCTTCCATTTCATCCATTTCATTTAATTCTTCTTCTGGGGATTTCTTTTGTTCTTTCATTGGGGCATTTTTCTTTCTCTCCCTTTTGTCTCTGTGTATTAGGTCAATTTGTTGTGACTCCCACCCTTGTTCTGATGGCTTTATGATGTAGGTGTCTTGTTGGGCTCAGTGACACAATCTTCCAGATCACCTGAGCTTCTTGCTCAAGGAATATTTCTTATCAGTTATGTGCATCCCCTGTTGCAGTTAAGTCTTAAATGCTGTTGTCCCTTTTGTGGGTGGAGTTAACCCTTCAGGATGGATGACTATAAGGGTAAACCTCAATCATCATGTATGAGGCACTGTGCAGGGGCTTCCCCCTGAGGTGGAATTTCTCCCAGCAGGATCTGCTGCCTGCTGGGATCCCCCTTTGGGTATGATGTTTATGTGGTTAGTTGGGTCAAGCTCTGGTGTGGTCTGAAGCCCACCACTGGTTGTGTTGGTTCTTTGTCCACTTGGTTTGGGTTCAGGTACAGGTTGATGTCAGATGTTGTGTATAATCATCCTTGGGCTACCTGTCATGAGCTACCACACTGTTCACTGTTTGTGTCTGCATCTACTGGACCTGAGTGTTCATGGGAGGGGCCAAACTGTGTATAGGAGTCAGCTTCCTCCAGCTTAGAGCTGGAGGCAGATCTTAAGAGGATCAAGGCTTGCTGAGGCCTGCCTCTACCTATCAACTACTCCATCACCCCCTAAGGTTGCCTGGTCTTCCTCCAGGGCCTTCTGAAGAAAGACTGAAGACTGGGCCCAGGCTAGCTTCTGTCCTCAACCTCTTCCACAGGTTGTGAGCTAGGTAGGGCAGGGCAAACAGAATCAGAAGGATAGGCCTAGTGTGCCCCTTAGTTGGGAATCATGCAGTAAGGAACTCAATGAGGGGAAAGTGGCCCCTGCTTCAAAGCCAAACCACTGCTTCTCTGCCAGAATCTCCAACTCTTTTTTCCTCTGGAGGGTCTTGCTGCAGGTTCAGGTTGGGTACAGCCAGCTGTCCTCTCTGCAGAAGCAAGCTCAACTGCTCCAGGCTCAGGGGAATACATGGAAAGAGTCTCCTATTAGGGATGATGCTGGCCCAGCCTGCAGGAGGAGGAAAAGCACTTTGTCCTGGTCCCAGACAATAGCTTCTGAGGGTCTTACACTTTGAATGTTCCAGCTCTGAGCCACTATCCCTTTCCCCCCCAGACTGATCCCAGTAGTGCGGGGTATCCAAGACTTGGCAGGACTGATCCAAACAGTCTCCTATTGGGGCTAGTGCCCACAGCCTGTAGGAGGAGTGTGGGCTTTTCTTTTCCTGGGTATAGCATGAACTGAACTCTCAGGAGAGATAGGATCTGCATCCCCACAGTGCAGCCACACAACTCAGCACTCAACTGTCTGGTTCCCAAACAAAAGCTTCCCTGGGAGATACCTTCTGAAAGTCCCACCTCTTTGTGGCACTCTGGTCTCCCTAAGCCACCAAAGCAGCAGGATGGGGCCAGCCAAGTGATTCAACAGGTTGGGAAGGTGTCTGCTCTGCACTCAAGCTGGGAGACTGGCCCTCTTTCCCAAGCCTCACAATTTAGTTACTGTCTGGATTCCTGCTAAAAGCCTCCCCCAAAAAAATGAGGGCCTCTTAAAGTCACTGCTGTGTGTAACCAACAGACCCCTCTGCAGGACCTGAGTATGGCAGTGTGACCTCACCAGCAGTTGGAGTCCAGACTGTGCACTCCTTAGGCTAGTGCTGTAACAATAGGAGCACTGGTCCCTGGGAGTCTGGGGTCTGGGTCTCCCAGATGGACTGAATCCCACTGATTTCCACCACCAGATGCTATGTGGGCGCCTCTTCCCATTTTTGTTGCTCTGGGTTGTAGATCCCTGCATGGGGTTGAGACTCCACACTCCTAGGGGGAGGGGGTTTGTAGCTGCAATATTCCTCTGGCTTCTCAGCCACCACCACACCTGAGTGCAGAGACAGACCTTTCTGTGTCTCCACCATTCTTGCCAGTCTCTATGTGGCTTCTTCTGTAAATTCTTGGTCATAGTTTAGTTCAGTTAGCTAATTCACACTGATTTAGCTATAAATCTAATTTGGGTCTGGGGGGCAGGTGGGTGTAGCTTCCACCTACTTTGCAGCCACCTTAGAATCTCTTATCTGTCTTTTATTAGTATCAAAACTACCCTTGGAAATTAAGATATTATTCCACTCTGCCAAAAAAAAAAATCCCTAGAGAGATGACTGCCATGGGTCTTTCAGGCATTACTGCTGTTGAAGTCCTTTACTAAAGGTTTTAGTACCTCTGTCAAACCATCCAGATTATATGAAGAAAGAGAAGATGCCCTTGTGATGGAGGACCTGACAGCCAGGGACGAGCAGAAGTGACTTCTGATCAGGAAGACACTCTCTTCCTACACTGGATAAAACAGTCTGCAGCTCAACACATATTTTAGTGGCTGCTAATGACTAGATGGATGAAAACCTGCATAACACTCCTTCCAGCAAGTGTCTGAGTTCAAAAGCAGCCAGCCTCTCTGGGCCTCCAGATACCATTTAAGAATCTAACAAACCAGAACCTTTGAAAAGCAAATTTAAACAAGAGTTTAATTTGTTTGTGTTTGGTTTGGCCAAGGTTTAAAATAGCTCCATCAGATTTTCTCAAAGATCTTTGCCTTTTAAAGAGAATGCCTGCCTTGGCAACCCAAAGCAACACGTTTCTCAAGTTATAATGTAAAACAAGATGAATCATTGAGATTGCTAAACTATTACCATGTGGAATACTTTCATTTTATTCATAATATATTTATTAAGGACCCACTATATGTCAGACACTGTTCTAGGGGATTGGAGACATCAGTGAACAAAATAGACTGGAATCCCTCTCTTCATGGGTTTGGAAATTTTGAGTCTTCTAATTCTGGAACATAGGGTTATATTTTAATTTCCAAAATATCTTGTCTGACACAATGGTGGCTGTTCCTTTAGTAGCCAACATGCATTAAATGCATATTATGTGCCCAACACTCAAGGACAAAAAATGAATACATGTTGATCCTTGCTCATGAGAAAGTACAGTCCCCTAGCTCTGGCTTGTAACAGCTGCTGCAGTGGAAGCACATACAGGGCCAGAGGGCCAACCGGAATGGGGACAAGACTAATTAATGGAGGCAAGGAAGGCTGGTTACAGCAGATATTGCTAGAGCTGAATGTGGGAGGATGAGTAGCTGATCCCCTGATGAGTAAGTGGAGACAGGTGTAGGGTAATGGAGAGAATGGATAGTCCAGGTGGAGAAAATATATTGACCAAGGCAGAGACAGAACAGAAAGCCTGGTGTGTTTGAAATGGGCATCAGATAGTAAATAGTGCCTTATCCCAAAATAAAATTGGGGCCTGTAGAATTAATGCTCAAGGTTTTCTCAGCTTCTTTTGAGGCAAACAAGTCTCAACCCAAAGCCCATACAACTTCTAAGAAATATGCAAGCCTGATGCTTCTGTGAATAGGACACTTAATGTTGCATCAGGGAAGAAGCATTTTGGGTCTTGCAGGATAGAAATGATGCAGGGCTTAGTCCAGCCGACACTACTAAACCCAAAGGAAGATGATAAGTCATCAAATTTTCTGGAAAGCACACTTTTTAGGGCTTATATGTGGGTCACTTCGAAGGCCAGTCCTTGATAGTCCCCCAAACACGTGCTTCAGTGATGGGCCTGTTTGTCTTCACAGCCTTGCTCACTGTGGAGAGCTAAATATGCCTCTAATATTTACCTATGCTGGGAAAACTGCTCCTACATACATCCCTTTGAGGGAAATAGCCAAGATCAACACAGGATGACATATGCTAAATGAAGAAACAAACAAAAATATTTATTTCTCCATCCACAGACCGCAGTGCCTCCTGAGGGCGAGAACAAGTTGGCAGCAGCGACAGAGCATCCACGCGGGCACTGACAGTCTCTATGAAGGCCAGCGATGTAAGGGTTTCTTTTTATATGAGAGAGGTCTATGGAAAAACATAGTAAAAGGAAAATTGTTTATATCTTAAATAGTTTCTTTATGACAGTTCTGGGAGTACATATATCAAAACTTATTTTGTTTGGGGTTAGAATAGGTAGTACTATTGAGTACCAGGTACTTTAAATACTTTATCCCACTAAATTCAGACTCTTCCAATTTAGGCATCATCACTGACATTCCACACGTTATGAAACAAGCAAGAGTGGGAGGTGCCCAGGGGCCTCAGTAACAGTGGTTCAGTTTGCAATTAAGGAAGATTCATCTGGTTCCAGACACCATGGTCTTTCTTCCAGGAACATTACTCTGCATGAGTTTTGCACATGGCTGAATATATAAATATGTAACATTTAAACATGCACACTGCATGCCTTAGGTGAGTTTCCCTAGAAGCAAATCCTGAGACAAGGATCATGAGAAAATTACTTTTTGAGGAGAAACTAGTGAGAGAGACAGACAGGAGAGCCAAGAAAGATGCACATTCAGACAAATATCATTGTGCAGAAGCAGTTTCAGGTGATGCTGCAACGGGGATCATGAGTGTAATTTGTGTTTGGAGCCACCTTGCCCAGGTAAGAAAGCTGGGCTTCCATGACCTTGCACCTGTAAGTGGCCAAGAAGGGCTGCTCTGGAATAATATAAACTCTCAGGCATTCCAGCTCTCTGCAGGAATCATCCAATTGGCCTGAAGACAGTACCTGAAATAAGGCAAGGACTCCCTAAATTGGGGCAGAATTGCCCCAACATTAAAAGGATCTCAGAGGATGTATGCAGAGCACCAAAGTTCTGCTATCATATTTCAAAGCAAATTCTCACAACCAAAAATATGAGCACAGGTTCATTCTCCAACAGGTGGATCCACAAACAACACCAGTACTAGCACCTGTCCCACTCACCTGCAGCAGGGCCTGGGTCTGCAGGGTCCCCTCTCTGCACTCTCTCCTAGACCACTGCATCAATTCTGACAAAGGCAGCATGGGCCTTATATGTGGTGCCACCAGCTGCTAGAGCATGGATTCGGGATCTTCCCTTCCTTGCAGGTGCCTGCTCAGGGTGCCGTAAGTATCTCCCCTGGATACCCTGTACCCTCCAAGCCTCAGCCTATTTGCCACGGTGCATATTCTGTCTTCACAGGGCTGTGACAGGTCTGGAGTCTCTGTTTTGTTCTTGCAATCTCCACCTCTGAGAAGCACACCCTAATTTCTGTGGGCCATGATGAACAGCTGCATATTATAAGGTTATCAAGGTTATAGAGACATTGGTTCACACCTGGCTTCTCCCACATACTAGCCCTGGATTTTGGGTAAGTAACCTAACTCCTTTCGGTTTCTCATCTGTTAATTGGCTCAGGAGTTCTTGTGAGGATTTAGTGTGGTCATGAATAAAACAACTACTCAATGATGGATAGCTGCCATTCTGTTATTACAGTATTGTTACTGTAATTTTCTTTCTTGGAACCATTACTCCCTAAGGTATCAATGGTAGGCCAAATTGGATCTAAATTCATAATTCTCTTTGGTAAACAAAGTGAAACTATTGGCTGGTCTATCAGAAGGTTGGCTCTAAAATCGATAGATCACCAGAGTTCTCCTTGCTTACTTTTCTTGAACCACTGAAATTTCATTTTCAAAGAAACGGAATCTGCACAAGCTAAACAATGTCAACCTTGGCCTCAGCAGCATATAGACCAAACTCTATAACTCTAGCTGAGGCTTTTACCACATGGGGAACTGTGCTGTACACTGACATCTGGCGACCTAGATGCTTTATACATAGTGTGGATGTCTGGCTTGCAGAGTGGTGGGAGAGGGAGCAGGAGAGATCTAAATGAACCAATTAAAAACAACAGCAGGACCCACCAGTGTTCTTAAGAAAACTAACCCTGAACTCATGACAGCATCCACTGTATAGAATTCATAAAGCATCTCCTATGTATTTAGAATGTCAGTACTTACATACTATCCTGGAAAGAATTGATAAATCAACCATTCAAATCACTGTCTGTGTTCTGTAGTTCACATGAGAGCCCTCATTGAGAAGGCTAATGTTAGCCACTGCTTCATCAATACACATGCAAATGGAAGTGAGAGAGTATAAAGGACATGCCCATTCCATGGCATATCACAAAGCTAAAGGTAGGAAAGGTACTGGTTAAGGAGCCCCTAGGGTGCTATGAAACTTATCTCTGGGAGCCATCTTAAAATAAATCCTTTAAATCTTTTCCCCTCTCTCACTTTCCCTCCCCCAATTTCTTTTCTTCTCCCTCTCCTCCCCAAAACTCACTCTCCTTCCCTTCCTCCCTATATCTCTAGAAATTGAGAAGAGAGATTGAGAGAGGGAGAGAAAGAGAATCTTGCAATGAGATTTAATGCACACACCAACACAAGAGTAGCAATGTTAAGTAAGGTAAAAGGTATTGAAAGATATTCAACAGATTGCTGCAGCTATTTGGGGTCGTTTGGGTTACATATATATTTTTGGAGTATTTGTTCTTGGTCTGTGAAATATACCAATGGTATTTTAATAGGGATTGCATTGAATCTATAGATTACTTCTGGTAGTATGGACATTTTAATGTCAGTTCTTCCAATGCATGAACATGGTGTATGTATCCACTTGTTTATACCTTTCTCTCTTTTCTCAACGTCCTGTAGTTTTCCAAGCACAAGTCTTTTACCTCCTTGGTAAAGTTTATTCTTAAGTATCTTAATTTTTTTGTTGCCATGATAAATGGGATTGTTTTTCAGTTTCTCTTTCTGAGAGTTCATTATTGGTATATAAAAATACCATAGATTTTTGGATATTAATTTTGTATCCTGCTACTTTGCTGAATTCATTTCTTAAATCTAGTAATATTTTTGGTGGAGTCTTTGCTTCTTCCTTTCCAATTTGGATCCATTTTATTTTTTCTTCTTGCCTGATCACTATGGCTAAGACTTCTAATACTATGTTGAATGAGAATGGTGAAAGTGGACACCCATGTCTTGTTCCTGTTCTTAAGGAAATAGTTTTAGTTTTTCCCCATTGAGTATGATGTTGGCTGTAGGTCAGATATGGCCTTTATTATGTTAAGGAGTGGTCCGTCTATTCCCACTTTGCTGAGAGTTTTTATCAAAAATGGGTATTGGATATTGCCAAATGCTTTTTCTGAATCTATTGATATGATCATGTGATTTTTGTTTTTCAATTTGTTTATGTGCTGTATCACATTTGTTGATTTGTGAATATTATATCAGCCTTGCATGCCTGGAAAAAAATCTCACTTGATCATGGTGTATGATCTTTTTTTTATATTGCTGGATCTGAAAATACCCTAATACAGCAGCAATCTTGAGAAAGAAGAACAAAGTTGGAGGGATCAAAATACCAGATATCAAGTTATTCTATAAATCCATTGCAATCAAAACAGCCTGGCACTGGCACAAGAACAGGCATATAGATCAATGGAACAGAATAGAACTCAGAAATGGACCCAAACTATTATGCTCAATTAATATTTGACAAAGGAGGCAAGAGCATACAATGGAGTAAAGACAGTCTCTTCAATAATGGTGTTGGAAAAATTGGACAGGTACATGCAAAAAAATGGAACTAGACCACCAGCTTTCACCGTACACAAGAATAAGCTCAAAATGAATAAAAGACTTAAGTGTAAGTCATGACCCATAAAAATCCTAGAAGAAAACATAGGCAGCATAATCTCAGACATATCACATAGCAAAATTTTCACTGATACATCGCCTAGGGCAAGAGAGACAAAGGAAAAAATAAACAAATGGGAAACATCAAACTAAAAAGCTTCTGCACAGCAAAATAAATCAGCACAAAAATGAAAAGGGAGCCCACTGTATGGGAGAACACATTTGTCAATGATACATCTGATAAGGGGTTAATTTCCAAAATATATAAAGTACTCATAAAACTCAACAAAAGAAAGACAAACAATCCAATTAAAAAATGGGCAGAGTACTTGAATAGACACTTCTCCAAAGAGGACATACAAATTTCCAAGAGACATATGAAAAAGTGTTCAACATCACTAATCATCAGAGAGATGCAAATTAAAATGACAATGAGGTCTCACCTCACACCTGTCTGAATGGCTATCATCTGTAAATCAACAAACGACACGTGCTGGCGAGGGTGTGGAGAAAGGGGAACCTAGTGCACTGCTGGTGGGAATGCAGACTGGTGCAGCCACTATGGAAAACAGTGTGGAGGTTCCTCAAAAAATTAAAAAATGGAACTGCCATTTGACCCAGTGATCCCACTTCTAGAAGTATATCCTAAGAATCCCAAAACACAAATCAGAAAGAATATATGCACCCCTATGTTCAAAGCAGTGCAATTTGCAATAGCTAAGATCTGGAAAGAGCCCAAGTGCCCATCAGTAGATGAGTGGATAAAAATGAGGTGGTTCATTTACACCATGGAATATTATGCAGCTTTGAAAAAGAAGGATCTCTTACCCTTTGAGATAGCATAGAGGGTCCTTAATATTATTATACTAAGTGAAATAAGCCAGTCAGAGGAAGACAAACATCACATGATCTCACTCATATGTGTAATCCAATGAGCAAAATAAACTGACAATAAAATAGAGCCAGTGGCATGGAGGCATGAAACAGATCTCAGAGCAAAGGTGTGGGTGGGGGAGAGGGGCGGGAAGAGATTAACCAGGAAAATTATATGCATATATATGCATTGCCCATGGACAGACAATAGGGTAGCAAAGGACTGGAACAGGGTGGGAACCAGGTGGAGAGGGCAATGGGGGAAAATTGGACATCTATAATAATTTCAACAATAAAGATTAAAAAAAGATATTCAAAAGAGAACAAAGAAGCTTGGGAGTTATCCACCCTAGGCTCCTCATTTAATGATGTCAGTGATTCTTCTACTCTGTGATTCCATAATACCTTGTGCTGACACTCCCAGAATCTGTCCCACTGAATCACAATTGTCTGCTCTTGTGTTTATCTTCCCACTGAATCATGATAGCAGGAAACAAGTTCAATCCTTTCTATCTCAATCTCCTAGCAGTGGCTGGCACATCAAAGGCATTAATTCAGAGTAAGTAAGTGAGTAAACAAGTAAACCAGCTAATGAAAGCCATGTCAGAAATTGTAGCGCAATGGGTTCAGATGGTTATCCAGCACGGGAAACATCTACTGCCAAAGTGAGTCAACTTACCAGTTCTTTACAATACTTTGACATTGGAAAATATTGTAATTTATAACTTGATCAAAACCATATACATTTTATTTTGACATGTCAAAAATAATTTAAGTAAAATTTTACACCATTCAAATTAGTATTCAAGCCAATGTAATGCCTAGAAGAATACTTAATTTTCTCATCTTGAGAAATGTTATAGCTGAGCTACATTGGGTTGAACTGAAAGAAAACTCAAGTTGCAATAATTTACATGCTAAATAAATCCTATGGAAAATTATTGAAAATTTAATTGCCAATAAGTCTTATTCTGGTACTTTAAATTAATAAATTAGGTTGAGTGTGGATTTTGAGAAGTTGAAGACTAAATGCATGCCCTGTCTACACAGGGTACTTGCAACTCAGCTCTAGCCTGTTATTGGGCCAGTTTTTCAAAAGAAACCAGAAATGTGGTTTATTTTCATACATGTGCAACCTCCCAGCTTTTAAATGTTAGCCGACATTGCATACACAAAACAAATATGCTTGTTGCCTGGACTTAGCCTGCGGACTTAAGAATCTAAATGACTATTTGGGTAAAAAACAAAATTTGAGAGGCATGCAGCATCTGTACACTGGTCAATGTGAGCCAACTAGAAGATTTATGCTGCTATTTTTAAAAATTCTTTGTTACACCTCCAGGCATTTAGTCCAAATTTCTGAAAACAATGGGTATTTCAGACACAGATTTTACCTATTGGAAGATTACAATTTGGAACAAAGCAAGTTATAAATAAATAAATAAATAAATAAATAAATAAATAAATAAGGAAAATTGACTACTTCTATTTTTGTGCTCAAATTGTATATGTTCTTCTATCACAACTCTATACAACTCTTTGTTTTTGGCTCATGGAACTTATAACTTTAACTTTTGAAATTTCAATTATGTGTTATAAGACCCAAAGTTCAATGATATGCAAAAAAATTAGCTTTTTGCTGCGATATAAAGGTGAAATACAAATGTGATGAGAGTGACATAACTCGTGAGACAGCCTTACCCATAGCCAAGCAGCTGATTTCAACACATACTCATCTTTTTTTATTCTCTAATTATCACACATATTTTAAGAAGAGATGGAAATATTGTTTTTTAAAAGCGCCACTACTAGATCTTAATACATGTAGACAAAAAACCAACCTTTAGGGCTGGTAAAGAACAAGAAAAGAAAGCGAGGTCTTCACCTTACGTCGAACTCTCAGCCGCATGTCAGAATTGAAGGGCGGCTCCCTGAAAACAGTCTTCGCTTGGCACTCAAGAGTGTACTATCTCTTGGCTCTGCTTGTGTCTTACTATTCACCCACTCTCACTCCCCTCTCCAGGTCCCCTTCATCGTCTCAACATCTAAACTTTGGAGTTGTGTAGAGTTCAGTGCTCACTCCTCTCCTCTCTACATGCTTACTCCCCAGGGGATCTCGGCTGGAAATAAGGTTGCAAATAACACCCACACTTGGGGACTCCCAAATCCTCATTACCAGCCCTGACTTCTCCCCTGCCCTCAGACCAGACTTCAGACGCATACATTCAGCTGCCCACTCTCCATAGCCACTTATTTCCTATCTAAAATGCATCAAGTCCAAACCTTGTCTTCATTCCTCCCCAGCCCTACCCCAAAAATGCCCATATCTAATCTTCCCATCTCCATAAACTGCCACTTTTGGCTACCAGATACTTAGGACAAAAGTCTAGATATGTTCTTGTTTTTATTTCTCATACCGCATCACAATCTAACATCAAATACTGTTGACTCTTCCTCTGACATATATCTGGAGTCTGCCCTTCCCACCATCTCCAGTCGAGGTCAGCCTGACATCTTCCACCGAAACAATTCCATTGTTCATTACCTGCTCTCCCTTTCACCCTTGCCACCTTCCAGGCTATTCCCAACATACCAGGTAGAATGATTTGGTGAAACAGAAGTGTAGAAGAGGAAAACCTTAATTTATTTTTTCTCTACACTCAGGTTCTCCAGCTAAGGTTCTGAAAATTAGACAGAACAAAAGACAGATTAATAAGAAGAAAAAAACTTACTAATAGATGCATTGCATGGACACATGGGAATACGCAGGGACCAGTAACTTTCAAGGATGGTTAGAGCTTGGAGTTTTATAACATTGTAACAAAAGTACAGTAACTTTCTAGAGACTTAACAAGACAAAGAAAAGAGACTTTGAGCTTGCAAGGGCAGTCATTGTAAAAAAGTAAATATATAGGGGAAACTAATGGAGTATAAGGACAGTTTTTGTCAAGATTTACACTGTAGATTCCTCTGGTGCTAACCATGGGCTGATAAGCATCTGGAGTTGTCTCTGATGAGATTTTAAAAAGTCCTGCCCTTCCTGGTAGAACAGGGAGCGCAGAGTTTTTCTTCTCTGTGTTTGTTCTTAATTGCCTTTAGGTCAGAATAACCCACAGGCCAGTGTGGCATATTTTGGGGTGGCATACTCTGAACTTCTACAAAAGCCAGATCATTACTCTTCTACTCAAAACCCACTACAAGCTGCCCATGCCTTTCCTCACACAGGTTGGCCGTAAGATTTGGAAATAAAAAGTGTGTGATTTTATTGTACTATGCTATTATATTAAATCACATTGTATTCCTGTGTTTCCAGGCTTCTTAAACACTCCGTGAAACCCAGACTCCTCAGCAGGGCCTGTGCAACCTGCAGCCGTGCATAAGAGAGCCTCACCTCCCTTCCTCCCTCTTCTTCCCGACAGCCAGGCTCACTTCCCGACTCGGCCTGAGCGTGTCCGCCTCGCTCCTGCCTCAGCTGTCTGCACTTGCACATACCTGACGTCAGTGAGGCTCACTCCTTCTCTGTTCAAATGTAACCGTATCAGGGTGCCTTCCTAGCACCCCGTCTCTATCCCCTCAACGGACTTTGCTCTTCACTGTCTTGATCTCCATCTGCATCAATATAAGTTCCATGGGAATTCCTGGCAGTGCATGCCCAATAAATATTTATTGAATTAAAATGACTAAGCATTGTAGAGGACCTGAATAAGGTTCATTTTTCAGTTTTAATTTATTGAATGTTAAGGCAACAATACGGTGTGAAATCAGTCTTAAAAGCTTCGATATGGCTTCTCTTGAATGTCAGGAACCCTCTGCACTTGGAGATCCTTGAGGGGGACTAGGTCTTAAGGGTCTCTGTGTCTCAGGGCTACAAAACTACTTGCACAGAATGGATGACTAATAAAATATGACTGAATGATTAAATAGAGGGTGATGAACTAATGCTTGGATCAATTGAAATAAAGCAAAAGGAGCACAAGAAATTATTACACATCCCACTTGACACTTTGCAAAAGAAGAAAAAGAATTCTGAATTGCAAAAAAATCTTCCTAAGATACACAGCTGTAGTAGACGCTGAACATGGCATTCAAAGGTGGCCTTTTTGTCTCCCTACCTGGGAATGGACTGCATGTCCATCTATCCGCTCTTCAGAGGAAAGGCCAGGAGAAAGTCATAAAAGAGAGAAGCATATGGAGCATTGTGTCCTGGACTAGTGGGTGGATCCAGGTATTCACGTCCCCGGGGATGTGTGGTAATGAGACATTAAACGACAAGACAGAAGGATATGCCCAGGCTGCACCCAGGTGTGCTCAGCTTCCTCCAGGCATGCACGTTTCTCTTTACAGAGCCAGGTAAGTGTTTCATCATTTGAAAACTAAAATTCATCAACTGTGATTTCTCTGACACAGCCTCGCAAATTGTGTGAACCAACACAGACTGAGACAAGGGGCCCAAAGAGAGCTTAAACTGTGTCTGATCGCAGAGTTTCATCTGCCAGTTTTCCTGCCGTTTCCATGCAGCAGAACTGAGACCTCTGGGCAATGGAAGCTATTGCCCATGATGCCAGCCTCGCAAGCAGCTGTAATTCTGTTTCCTTGCAGGTTCTGTTGCCACAATTCTCCTACCAACTAGGTTTGCTGGTTTCCCACCCACAGCTCCTGCCTTCCTTCTGTCGGGTGATTAATTGTGGGTCTTGAAAAGGAGACCAAGCTTGAAATTCAGAACAGCTGAGTGAAATGAGGTTGGTTTGTTGGATATTAAGGGGGAAGAAAATGCAATCAGCAGGCATTTTGTTTCTTGTACAGAAAAGTTACTCTCTATAAATTTAGTTCTTGATAGTGTGAGGAACGTCCCCACTGTGAGGTGCACACCTCACTAAAGCACCCTCACTTCACCTCATGTCCTGAAATTTTCTACAGCAAAGGGGATGTGATGGGCTATTTAAGGCACCAGGCGACAGGCAGAGTTCATGCTCAATAGGCCAGGTTTGTAGTCCCCTCCCTGTGTTCAAATGAAAGTCTTTTCTTCCTTCCTGCCTTCTCCTGACCAGGTCACGGTGGTACCTGAGTCCCTGGCCTGTATTTGCTTTCACTTCTGTAACTGTATGTACTTCAGCTAGGGATGACATCCTTCACCTTCCCTGCATTTTCTCAGTGCTGTTTGTGGAACTTCAGCACACGTCCTGTTGTGATATAAGGACATCGGATGTTGGGACAGGCACATGTAGATTTAAGTGGCACCAAGATATCCAAAGTGCAAAGATTCCTCTGGGAATTGGGACCATGTCTTTCGCAGGATCCATATACTTTACAAGAGCCTTCAAGAAAGAAGGAATGGGCTCCAGGTGGGAGCCTTGAAGGACTCATTAGAAATCTCTCTCAGGTAGTTCTGACATGGCTCTTTTTATAGAATAATGTGGTTTATTAGATTAGAAGAGGCTGAATGTGTCTGACAAACAATAGAGTGGAGGTAATGGCATCACAGCCCTGAACGTTTGTTCCTTCAGCTGGACTTGAGGCAACACAGTCCTGGCCCATGACGCAGGCGATGGTTCTGGCATCAGCCCCGTCCTTTCTTCTCTGTGCTACCCTGGTGACTGTGGGAGTCCATGACTCTCGTGGCTCAGGGGTGGAATTATTTTAACAAAAGCACTAAGACAATTATCAAAATATATAGCAGAATAAAAAAGTATTTTCATTTCTAAAGACACCTGAAGTTTTAAATGCTCCCCAACACGAGCCCTCGTCTTGTCATCCTGTTGTTGACTATAGCCCTCCTCCTTTCTCTTTTTTGAAGAACTATTTCCTCTGCTCTGTTTTATACTTTCTCCCCTGCCCCAAGAACATCAATGATTATGTTCATGCTTTACTCTGGCTCATATTTTCTTCATCAGTTGAATTCCATCCCATCCTATCTAACATCTTCTCTATCTTTAAGGTTTACATAAAGTACCATCTACTTCAGATATTCCTGGTTTAATTACTTTATTTTACTTTACTTTGTCTTATACTTTTATTGGTTTTATGAAATGCTAGGACTGTTCTAAGTGGCTACCAGTACCCACTCTATGAAGTTATCATACATGACTCCACCCTCTGTTCTGAAGCCCATACACCCAGCAGGGCAGCCCAGTGCTTCCAAGACACCTGGGGAGTCTCTTAAAGATCTTTACAAAAATGAAAAGGTAAGTGACAAACTCAAAGAAAACATTTACAAAATACGCAACTGATAAAGAACTTGTATAAAAAACATGCAAAGAATTCCTAAAATTCAACAATAAGAAAACAAACAACCCAAATATAAAATGGTCCGAAGACCTGACCAGGCATCTCACTATGTGAAGATATACTAATGATAAATGAGCTTATGAAAAGATGCTCAAGAGCAAATATCAGTATGAAAGTGCAAATTAAAACAGCAATGAGATATCCTCCATCAGAAAAGCTAAAATCCAAAACACTAACAACAATAAACGCTGGGAAGAATATGGAGCAACAGGAACACTCATTCTTTGCTGATGTGAATAAGACATAATACAGACACTTTAGAAGAAAGACAGTTTGGCAGTTTCTTACAAAACTAAATATAGGCTCACCATACAACTCAGTAATGACTCCTGGCATTTACTCAAATGACATGGATGTTGTTAGCACCCCTTTCATGATTGCCAAAAGTTGGAAGGAACAGATGTTCTTCAGTAGGTGAATTGATGAATAAACTCTGGGACCTCCAGACAATGAAACATTACTCAGTGCCAAAAAGTAATGAGCTAACAGCCATTAAAAACACATGGAGGGCCTGGCTAGCATGGCTCAGCCAGTGGTTGAGTGTCGACCTAGAATCCAGGAGATCCTGGTTCGATTCCCAGTCAAGACACATCCCCGGGTTGTGGGCTTGACCCCAGTAGGGGGCCTGCAGGAGGCAGCCCATCAATGACTCTCTCATCATTGATGTTTCTATCTCTCTCTCTCCCTCTCCCTTCCTCTCTGAAATCAATAAAAATATTTTTTTTTAAAAAAAGAAGGCTTAGGAAAAGGAAGCCTGACAATTTCTCACATAACCAGAGAAGTGAAAGGAAGGATGTTAATTCATCTTCACCTGTGATATTGGCCTTCAAATCATTTCAGCAGACACTTGATGCAAGACATGGCAAATATGAGAGACTTGTAAAACTTGGTCAGGATATAACTGTAGAAAGTAACAGAAGGCATAAAGGTTAGGTTTCAGGAGAGAGTATTTAGGAACAGCCCCAGAAACGTAGGAAGATGGGCACAATGTGAGGAGAAGACACATTAAGTATGCTGTTCAGGGTCTTGAAGAGCGAGAACCAACACAAAAGGATTGTTAATCCAACAGCTCAGCAAAAGAATTTCATTTTACACCAAGCAAAATGGATACTTCAGGTTGAGCTCCATTAAAGGAAAGTGGCAGTGTAATAGGAAACGTGTTAGAGACATCGCATCTTATCGGAGAGATGAGAAAATCTTTTTTGAAAGCAATATCAAAATCAGAAACGAAGTGGTAAAAAAATTAAAGGAATTGGAACATAATCTAATGTATGTTGCTATTTTTTAAATGCTATATTTTAAGGCTTCTATTAATCAATAATAATAATAGAGTCAAGTATAAGGCAATCAGTTCATCTTAAATAAAAGGGAAATAATCTGTAACTCAGTAAATGTCCCGGTGCCTCAAGAATTATGCTTTGTGTAGATAGGAATGAATGAGGTGATTTTTCTTTGCATACCATGTCAAAAAGAGTGTTGATAAATGTGGGTGCAATTTTGAACTGTCTGCTGCTTTCAGAATTTGGAAGCCTTTTAAGAGATCTGATTAATTTAACATGTCAAACCTGATAGTGAATGAGTTCAATTTTTCCTAAGAACAATTAGTTAGTGGAATAAATTAACACGAGATATTGTCATATGCAAAACCATGCTCATATCTAAAGATAAAGCAGTTTTACTGCTATTGTTGAACCTGCTTCTTTGTTCTATGGGTCAGGGTTTCTGTGACATGACTCCTTCAGTGACCCAAATGCTTAGGATAGGCTGCCTTCGTTTCTCACCTGGGCCACTGCAAAAGGCCCCTAATGTGTGTCTCTTTAGCCACAGTCACCCACCTCCTGTCTGCTCTTTGTATGCAGACAAACTCCCAAAACTCCCTTTTGAAAACCTTTCACTACCTCCTGTTCCACTTGGGATAGACAAGTAGGTCAGCACGTCTCACAAAACCAGGGCTCCTGAGTTCCCCTCAGGCCCTGTCTCATGCCATGTCCCAACGTTCTCTGGTCCTCTCTCGGCACCTGCCATGCTGTGCCTGTCTTCGAGTCTCCTTACCTGCTCTTTTCTCTTCCTGAAACACTATTTTCCCTCCCTAACTTCCCATATAATTACCTCCTCAGTCTTCAGATTTCAAGTCAAATCTCAGAGTCTCACTTACCCTGGAACACCTTCTTGATTTCCTCGACTAGGCCACCGCCCTCTGTAGCACCTCCTCACTGCCTCCCGGGCCCTGGCAGCACCTGTCTCAGCCCCACGTCCTCGTGGTCATCCTTCCAGCCATCCTGTCCTTCCAAAGCAACTGCCAAGGTCCCTCTCCCAGGTTTCAATTGCCATGGCTTTCTCTGCCACCTGACGCCTCATCAGCACCGAGGACTGAAAGTGTCCTTCTTCTCTAACATTTTTTTCTGCTGGTATTTTAAGGATGTCACAACCACCCAGTCTTTCTTACATTAGCCACCAGCTCCCAGTATTACTTTTTGTCTTTTCTTCCTTTGCTAGATCCTTCATCTTAGGAACCATCAAGCCAAGAAATGGGCTCTCTGTTATTTTATTTATTCATTTATTCATTTATTTTTATTTTTACTTTTTTATTGATTTACCTGCACTCACTCTGTGTGTGATCTCAGGCAGAACCTGGCTGAACACCCACATGCCAATGGCACTTCCATTTATGCATCTAGGCCCAGAGATCTTCCCTGAACTAAGTCTATTCCGCTATCTGCTTTCATCTTCTCTTGAACATCGATAGTCATCCCAAACTTATCTCAATCAAAACAAAATTCCTGATGAATGCCCGTTCATCTGCACAGTAGCACATATAAACTCACCGCTAATTTCAACAAAAGACCCTCCCACCCGTCCAGCTGGTCAAGCCGAAACCCAGCAGGCATCTTTGAGTCATCTCTTCTGTTTTGCTAAACCCGTAACACAATTAGCCATGATGTACTATTGGTTCTCTCCTGAAGACACGCCCCAGATCTGACCATTTTGCTTCCACTTCTTATGGCAACCACAGGAGTTACAGCTGCCATCACACTTCGCAGGATCACTGCCAGTTTCTTCACTGACCTCTGCTTTCTCTTGACTCTCAGAATCCATTCTGCACAGTTTGTCAAAGTGGTTTTTCAGTATGGTGGACCATGTGACCTTCCTGGTTCAACTTCTCTGGTAGCTTCCCATCACATTTAGAATAAAACCCCAAGTCTTCACAGTACCCACAGGGTCCCAAATGCCTAGCCTTCTGGCCTTATCTTCTATGTTTTTACTAAGTTCCTGGCACAACAGCTGCAAGGAAAACCTGAGTTAAATGCCAGCAGGAGGATCCTAGAGAAAAATAGGGAGCAAAGAGAAAACTAAAACTAAATCCATATCTTTTTCAGTAGAAATTTAATAATCATAATTACAACTGAAAAATCAAGATGTAACATGGAAGTCTGTTTTAGAAATATAAATTAAAATATTAAAATAATCAACTAAACTCATTGCAAATTATTGTGGGACCAAGAATTAAGGATAGTAACTGTAAGATCAATGCAGTAAGAAAACTTCTATTTTTTGTCATAAAAATCTCCCAGTACCATTAACCTATTACTTAAAAATAATAATAATAAAATTTTGGGAAAACAAAAACTTGGGAAAAGGCAGTGAGACCTTTTGTAGAGATGGACAAACACAAAAGAGAGAAGTGGCAGTAACATGGTTGGTATTTGACTGAGGGAATTAAATCTTAGTAAAGGGTCAGCTGTGCGTGTGTCACTCTTAGATGCCGGGCACTGGCTCTTTCCCAACTATAGATATTTTATAATGTGAAAAGGTACATGAAGATTAAGTAACTAGTAATCAGGGGCAAAGCAGCATAGGACATAGACAGGATGCACTTTGGTGAAAGCTCGAGAGGGATCCAGGACAGAGTTGTTCCAAGTCAGAGGATGAGATCATCAAAAGAAGGCTTGAGGAGCTGAGCTGAGCCTTCTCTCCCAGGACGTCCTGGGAACTGCAGACACATTACCTCTCCCACTAACTTTCCCAAAGCCAGTATATGTAATAAAGCAAATATTTTATGGTTCCATACTGTCTCTACATTACTGTAGCTATCACTCCCTTCAAGAAACCCCGAGGGAAGTAGTGTAGGTAAATCTAAACTCATTCCCCACCTTCACACTTATATTTTCCAGATCCTGGAATTTGATAGTTGATCAAAATATATTTGCTGAATGAGTGAATGAATAGGTGAATAAATGAAATTTTCTTTGAGAAGTATGGCACAGCCAGAAGTTAACTCCTCAACTGCATTTAAATGCTATCAAAAGGGACTGCTTCTCCCCAAGTTGGCTGTGCTTACTAAGCTCTTGAGCTCATCTAGGCTTTTTGTCTTTTAAAGTCGATATGGCCCATCAAAATTTGAAAATGTTAAAATTCTCTCTGTGGAAAATCAAAACTTAAAATGAGTAGACCACCTCTTTAAATGCATAAATATATAGTCATACACATATATATCAAGGCATGTACATTCTTATACACAAACAGCCATAGTGCTGCCCAGTGTAGGAGGTGATCGCCTATGGCATAATTAAAAGGCTGCAAAGTGACACTCCAGCTCAGAAATGCCTCCCTCTCCAGCCAGCTATCAACCTGAAATGTCTCTACCATGTTTGCCCTACACAACTAATACCACTCCCAAGGAACCCCTGCTGAAATTTAACACATTGTGTGAGAATGTAACGATATCAATCCAACAAGGGGCTAGTGTGGTATGGGAGAAAGGGGTTCCCATTAGCATGAAATCCCTAGATCCACCACGGACTAGCTGAGTGATCTCATAAAAGGTTTCATTTCACTGAGCCTTCATTCTTAAGTGTGCAAAAGAGTAAACTTCCACGCTCATAGAATTGTTATAAGAATGATAGAATACTGCAAACTGTAACCAACGTGAAAATGGTAGTCTTGCTAAATGTAGTTCCCATTAACACTGTAGGCTAGCTGGGTTGCAAAATAAGCTAGCAGACATCAGGGCAGTGAGACAGCAGAACAGAAACCAAGCAAATTTTATTGGGAGAAAAAGCAGAGAAAATTAAATTATGAAGACACATTACCCAGTTTCCTCAGTCAATGACCCTTATACTCAAACAAGACCCTGGCCCTCACCCTGCATTGATCTGATTGTTACTGGCTCTCCAGCCTGTTATGTCTACTTAACTCCCTACAAGCCACACCACTGGTTTTCAAACTGTGCATAAGGACCCATTAGTAAATTGGAATCAAATTAGTAAGTCACAATTAGCATTTTAAAGGATGAAATAGAATTGAAACAAGGAAAGAAAATATCAAAGCACTTTATAAGTATCAAGGGTAAATGTTATTTTATTAACCTTTTGTCTTTTGTTCCAGTTGAATTTGTGTGTGTACATGTTGGATAGTGGATCGCAATGTAAAATATAATTTTGACTACCGGTCAGAATTGACCAGCTTAAAAGCCACTGCCATATGCCATAAATGTGCTAAGATACTTTTAGTTTCCTAGATAAGCAATACTCTTTCATATCTTGGGCCTGGACAGATGCTTTTCCCTTCAATAGAATGCCCTCTCATCCACCCTGGTCCATATGGGAGACTTTTCTCAAACACACTGCCAAAGTTTAGTTACCTGTTCTGGGATTCCAAGCCTCCACTCAAACATTCCCTTTTTCTTCTCCCTAGTATAAAAATTGTACTCTGCACTTATCTTGGTTTTATCTCATGAATTGAGAGTTCATCAGTTGTATCATATTTTACTTACAATTAATTGAACACTGCTTGTCTGCATACTAAATACTTGGCCTCTTAAAGGCAGAAATTATATATGCCTCTCATCTCTTTACTTCAAGAACATGTATTATAGGTATGTTTGAAATGTTTGCTGAACCAACATATAATAGATAAGCTAGAAAATAGCAACCTCATCTTTCCTATTGAAAAATGCTTCCTAAACTGTCAAGCAACTCTCAGAAGTGGGATTTGTTCTGATATCACACAAAATAGGACACAAAGAACCTGCCTAGATGAGTGTGCACATTGGCAGTCACCTGCCACTGATGAGACTGGAGTTGCTCATGAGTGACTATCTTCAGAGTGCAGACATCAGATTGATATGAGAACACCTTCAAATCTCAAAGGCACAAATGCTTTAAAAAGAGAGACATTGACAAGGCCAATATCTTTGACTCAAATGTCAAATAAGGCTGTCCTTCCAAAGGTAATAATATGTTTTCTATGAGACATGAAACACTTCAATATATATTACATTAAAGTTTTGCTTTTGGATTTTTTTAAATTTATCATCGAAAGAGTAAAGGGATGTATTGTTACAGCCCCCCAGTCCCTGGGGAGACAGAGGCCCCTGCCTGCTACTGCATGGTCATAGGAAACAACCACTACAGAGAAATAAAGTCGGGCTGCTGTTTCCACACCCAAGTGGCATTTGAACTCGCTTCTCTGGGGACAGTAGCTATCACAAAGGCTCCAGCTGCTCTAGCTTGGCACATCCTTGGAATAAGATGCAACAGGGGGATGAGGTCAACCACAGCCACTGAAGCCCATCTCTCAGGTTAGATTTTCTTCAGGCAAACTGCCAAGTCCAGAGCGCTAACTAAAAATCAGCTAGTTGATGGCTCAGACCCTATAACTCAGTCAGTTGGAAGTCACTTTTTCTTCTAAACCTGGAAAGAACACTGCAGCTGTGGGAAGGGTTGATTTTGTCACACAGGTTGTTAGGAGCTATATTAAATAATAACATAAAAACAAGTATAATCAGGTAATGTACCTCTTGGTGAGACCAACACGTGTTCTTAGCTGCCTTCCAGGTGCACCCACTTTTCGGACCCCACCCATCGCTCTGGTGTTTCGGGTCCTAAGAGGGGTCACTTAGTCTTGCCCCCCTGTAGAGCCAGTGGAGGGCCCATGCTCACTCTGACTCTATTCTCCGTAAGAGTGTCCAGAGCGGGGTAATGAATTCTGTCATCCCCACAAGCATGACGTCAAGCAGCGGACAGAGGGCTCCCCGGGGACCTCTGGCCAAACGCCAAGCAGCCACTGCACTATCCCGACGTGGTTTCTAGCTCTCATCTGCCTAATTACCTTCTTACGACAGAACTATTTACTATTGTCATTATCCTCTTTATTATTATTCCTGATTTTTAACAACTAAAAACAATGCACAGATAGTTGAGTTATAAAAAAAGAACTGTGTGTACCTCCCCTTGACCAGAGAGGGTGACAAGGGACACACAAAGGTCACCCATCACACCACACCCATCCCCTCCCATTTAGTGTCCAGTGTCCACAGTCACCCAATTTTTTTCTCTCTGCCTGAAATCCCATTGCCTTTTTCTGGGTCCCTCTTATTTTCACCCAGATTTGGCTCAGGCAGGCACCACCTCTGGAAGTCTCTGTGGGCCCTCAAGACTCCCAGGGCACCTGGTGCCACTTTATTCTCAGGCCTCCCGCTCTGGACTGGCAGCAGCTGTGACTGCGCAATCTCATCCTCGTGAGGACGTGGTGACTAGGAGGCCCCGGCAGGCAGAGGCTGGGTAGAATCTGTACTTAATCCATACCATCCTGATTTACAAGAAGCACTCAGGGGGTATTTTTTAAATTTTTTAAAATTTATTGACTTTTAGAAAGAGGAAAGGAGAGAGAGAGAGACACTGCTTTGGTGTTCCACATATTGAGGATCATGGTTGCTTCTCGTGTGTGCCTCGAATGGAGACTGCACCTGCAACGCTGGTGTATGAGGAGCTGCTCTAGCCAGCTGAGCTTCCCGGCCAGGGAACTCAGTGGTTATTTACTGAGCTGACTTAGGCTAAAAAATAAATAAAAGGAGAGAGAGGAAGAAAGAGAGAGAGAGAAATACTTGGATCCGGGTAAAGGGTGTGTGGGCATTCCTGGCACTATTCTGAATCTTGTCACTTTGCTGAAGTTTAAGTGTGTTTTTAATCCTCGCCTGAAGATATGTTGTCATTAATTTAGGGAGAGGGAGAGAGAGAGAGAGGGAGAGAGAGAAACATCAGTGTGAGAAAGGAAGATCTATCAGTTGCCTCCTGCACTCGCCTGACAGGGAATTGGACGTGAAACCCAGGTACATGCCCTGACTGGGAATCAAACCTGCAACCTGTAGGCGATGACGCTCCAACCAGCGGGGCAACCCCACCAGCACTAACTGATTTTTAAATAAGTTAAAAACAGAAATCTGTGGGGAGATTTTTTTTGGTCACAGGCCCTATTCGCTAATAATTACTTTTTAAGAATAGTAATAGCTACCATTTGCTGTGTAACTATGATGTGCCAGGCCCTGGACTAGGAACTTTATACGTGTTTTGTTTCATGTTCCTACCAACCATATAGTGCAGGGTCTTATTTTCTGCACTGTTTTTTATTATTTTTTTATGATTTTCCAATGTCTAGAACAGCCATAGTTATTTGTAGCTTTGCATTAAAACCTGAGTCTAATCACAGATATATAAATATGCCCCAACCTATTAAAAATAGAAGTATTGCCACACATTAGCCAGGTCTCGATAAGCCCCAATAGATAACAGTACAGTGAGGCGGTTTTCCCTCCTCCTGTCCCCAGCTTCTAAGCCTGTATCAAGCTTGTTTTTCCTAAATCTCTTGTTTTAACTGTACATATTGAAAACTCAGAGATAATCATGTTTTCTATTCATGATTTTATCTCTAATCTCCAGAAATTTATTAGAAACTGTACCCTTCATTCAATCATTCTATCACACACAAATATTTTCTTTCAAAAATCAGAAGTTGCACTCTGCCACCTTCTAGCCAATTGCAAACGAAGCTGCTCATTTAAAAAGCTCAGCGTGAAAGGCACACAGATAGAGGACAATGGACCTAGGAAAACCAAGTTAACATTCTATCATCCAGTTTCTTGCTTCTACACAAGATTTCAACTTAATAAAAACATTTAAAAACCTCTAAGACAGGCCATTTCTGACTTTCATAATTTTCCTTCAGCCAGGCTCTAAGTGTTATCAGTTAAAAAGTTAATTTAGCTCTAAGACGACCTCCTTGATTTAGGAGAGTAACTCAATTCCCACCACTTTAAAATAGCTTTTAAATAACTGATTATGTGATTCATTGTTTATGTAGCTGATAAGATCATTCATTATTCAACCACATAATTATCTCTCAATGATCAGTGATGATTATAGGAATGAAATCCCTGGTTTCAAAAACATTTCATTATATAGGCAGTAAGGATAATGGGTTTAGTTCTCTGACCCCAGGAGACCATACACTTCTGATAAAATATGTTGTGAAACAATAAACATTAGCATTCTGTCTACCCTGAGCTTTGCAACCATCTTCCTAGATGAGATTAAGAGAATCAGAGAATTTTAGAGCCAAGAAAAACATAGGTTACCCCCAACCCTTCGCTTTCCAGATGAGGACAATGAGACCCAGAGAGGGGCTGTGATACCCTGAGTCCCTCAAAGCATCGTGCCGGAGTTACCCACTGTGGGGGCTAGAGTTGACCACCAGCTCCTCTGCTTCTAAATGCCAGGGATTCACCATCCATGGAGAACACTAGCTGTACATCATGGAAATTATGTTTTCCTTCACTGCTTTATACTTTTTATTCTAGTATGTTCTATGCTTTCAAAAAGTGCTACTGCAGACCCACTACTTTAACTTTAGCTCAAAGGCACTAATGGATTTCAACCCAAAGTTTGTTCTTAGGCAGTGACAAGATCCAGCTCAGGTTTACTTCTTCCAGGAGGATTTTCCTAACCACAGACTTTTCTTCCTCATTAGTTGTTACTCAGTGCATGTTGCTGGAAAAAAGAATGACAAAGGACTAGATGGGTGGGAAAACTACTGAAGAGAGTCCAGTCATCCTGCACTGGAGTTCTAGTCCCAGAATTCAGGAATTCCAGAGTCTGGTTTGCCCTTTCTGAACCTGTCACTGTCACTTGGTAGGGACACAGCTGTGGACAGGGACCATGGTCCTCTCCCACAGGAGCTGCAGACTCCTCTGAGGAAAGCCCAAGACATAAGCTGTGTCCATCCACCTGAGAATAGGATAGAAGAAGAATGGACCATCCCCCAGAAAAGGCACCAGAGCCCTTCGAATGGTGTGCTAGTCCACAACCACCTCCTTCACAGGCCTGGGTGCCCTTCCACCACCTCACTTGCTGATTCCACAGCTCAGTCTTCTTGACAGGCTCTTCACACGGCCTGGACTAGTTTGCTTCCCCAGCTCCTCTGAGATATTATTCTGTTTTCTCCCACAGTGACTGGTGCTTGAAGGCTATGTAGTGATTTTCTGTGGCCTGTCACTTGATCAAACGTCTAAGTCTTTATGTAGAAGATAGAGATGGTAATTTATCTCCACCACCACCCCCTTTTCTGAGAACACCGACATAACTCCACAATGCTCCCTGACTCAATACTGCGCACTGTTCAGGAGATTCTCACAAAGGATCATCAACCTTCTGCCCAGAGAGCCCCATGTCGAAGACCATGATGCAGTCCCAATGCCTGACTCATGCCCGAGACTCATCCCCTCAAAGTTTAACACATCTCCCAAAAGGATCCACACTCCCTTCTGTCCTTGGTCCTCCAGAAGGCAGGGTCCTCTCCAAGTTGCTCTGTCTGAACAGTCCTTCCACCTCCCCTCACTGGAGGCTGTATCCCTGGTGGCACTGTTTCTCCTGCACCTCCTGACTGATTGTTTCTTTCACACGCATGGGAAAAGGCCTCTTTCTTCTCATGACTGCTTTCACGCCATCTATTCCCTTCTATCTGACTCCTGGCCCCTCTGAAACACATCCTATCAGACTGCCATTCCTCCCCCTTGTCGCTGTTGTCTATTTTCCTTCTGGTCATGTCCCCTCATTTCCTGAAGATTGTATCCCTTGGACCACTATCTTTCTCCTCACTATCAGTTTCATCATGATGCTTGTTGATTTCAAGACCCTGAATAATCTACCCAATACTCTAGCCTCTCAGTTCCTTTAGCTTCTCACTGCCAGTGAGCTTGTCATCTACCCCTTGTCAGCCACTCATCCCAGTGATATTCAAGCAGAGTGACAGTTTATTAGTTAGAAATTAAATCAATTTTAAATTACAGAAATAGAACAAACAATATATGAGTACATTATCTACAGAAAGGATCATAATTATTTCATAAAGCTTTGTTTCGATTATGTACATGTGTATTGGATAGAATTATAAAATACATTTTTCTAATGTTGAGTCATGGTCAAAATAGTTGAAAGACAGTGCTCTAATATTACCCATTATAGCAGCCTATCTTATATTTCCATATCAAGCACCTTACCCTCTAACTACAACCTCTGTCTTCTGGCTCGTTCCCTGTCGTATTCCAGCTCTGACATTCCTTCTCCCACACCAAGTCTTCCAGTCATTAACTCTGCCCCTTCCTCATCTCCTGCTGTCTCACCACTCACCCTGCCTTGCCGACCTGGTAGTCCACAGCCAGCCAGCACAGCTGCTTCTAGATGCTGACACGCTCAAGGACGGAGACCATATCCTAGTCAACTTTGCATCCCTGGCACCAGCATTGTGTTGGCACAAAATAGGTGTTCAGAACATCTTTGTTAAATTAACAAGGCTGTTAAGTTAATGAGACAGAGTTCTGCTGAGCAGGCTGATGAAAGCCTCTATCATTTGTGTTTAATTTTGTTTATCACTGGACCCACACACCAGTTAATCTTCTCCATCATTACTCTTCTAATTTCTGCTTTACAGAGTTTTATTCCCACAGTTTAATTCAATAAAGTCAGGATGGCAGAGAGAAATATCCTCAACATTCTACTATGCCATGAAGAAAATTTCTGTGAGTAATATCAGCCATAACTCTTTGACCATATACCTAGACTGAGAGAAAGAAAGCCTTCAATGTCTGTCACAAGATTAATAAGTTTTTATATACAGCTCAAAGCTGTCGGGCATAGTTCATTAGAATAATATATCTATTAAATGTTGCAAGGATTAACATCTCATTATCCCATCCTTGCTATAAAAATGAGGGTTTTATTGTTGCAATAACTTAAGTAATTCTCACTGTGTAATGATTCCCTCTACCCCATCTCCCACCCTCCCGTAGTTTAGGCTTCGATATTAATTTTTTTAATAAATTGAACAATGTTCTTGAAGGAGAACCCCAGAATGTCAACCTTGGCTAGGAGAGACTGATGGAAGCTTGCATTTTAAAGATTCTTATTTAATTCACTTGTGGTTTTACACATTTTGTCCTTAAAACCTGTATTGTCAGATTTATCATTTAATCTTTTAAAGCTCAAACCAAGATACATAGTACAGCACTAAAAAAGAAACCATATTAGGAGTCCAAAAGCCCAGGAACCGAGGTCTGGGTCACTCTCCTCGCTGACTCAGTAAGGAAGCCTGGTTAGTTCCTCACTGGGAACATTTCTCTGCCACTGTCAAAGCTTCATGCCCACGGGTCCCCTCCCGAGTCTCCCCTATCACACCAGTCATGTGGACTCTTCTATTTCTCTCCTATACCTTAGAATCATCTCTTTCCTTGTATTTATCACATTTTGCTGCAATCCCGTTTTGCATTTATTTTAGTTCCTAGCACATAATAAATTCTCAATAAATATTTTTTGAATGAATAAAAATAAATGTGCGGCCCGGCCAGGCGTGGCTCAGCGGTTGAGCGTCTACCGAGGATCCAGGAGATCGGGGTTCGACTCCCTGTCAGGGCACATGCCCAGGTTGCGGGCTCGATCCCCAATGACTCTCTCATCATTGGTGTTTCTATCTCTCTCTCCCTCTGCTGCCCTCTGTCTGAAATCAATAAAGATATATAAAAAAATTTTTTTAAATAAATAAATAAATAATAAATGTGCCTCTCCACATTCACTCTAGTACATAGTAGGCATTCAATATATGTATTGATTTCAATGAAAGATTTGTAATAGAATTTTTATTTCTGTTCTAACTGAGAACTCTAGAGAGCTCAGAATGGCTCCAAACTCATCCCATGCCATAAGGCAGTAAGTTCTGAAGCTCTTGATTTAAAGTGGGCCTGCCTGGCCCTGAGCCTTAACACAGTCCATAAACCAGCCGCCTCTCATGTAAACCACCTTGGGCATCTCCCAGTGGATGTCAGCAGACTGCACAGACGTCAGGAGCCCATCAAGATGCCCTCAGGAGCACTAATCACGCAGGCAAGTCATTAGACCCACTGGGCTCACTCTGCTCCTCAACTGATGGGCAAGGGCAGATGCTACCCCAGAGCATCTCAGAACATCCTTGAATAGAGAATATGACCCTCTCTTTACTAGGAAATGCTCATAACATCAATAAGGAGTCACTGATAAAAACACATAGCAATCCACACTCCTGGTGGCATCATCGTGCTCTGGTCCCCTCCCAAGTGCCTCAGGAAGACAACTAGTGGCATTTCCAACTGTTTTCGGGTCCCAAAGATGATCCTCTCAGTCGTGGTCTTGGAACCAGCATGACCATCCCACATTTACTAAAAAGATAGCATCGTTTTATTTTGCAGTGCCAGCTGATTGTATATCTAACACCAAGAAGGTGCCTCAACAATAACACACAGCTGGAGAGAGAGAAGTGGCCGTGTCACCTCATTGGGTCACAGCCTAATGATGACTCCAGTCTCCAAGGAGGTTGCCGACCCGGCTCAGGCGCTGCTGCTTTGCCCAGCTGAAGGATTTGCTTGGTTTGTCTCATTTCATTCAAACTTGATGACGAGCTCCCCATTGATTCGCCCAGCGCGGCCCTTGCAGGTGGTGCAGGTGAGCCACAGGGGCCACAGGCAGGTGCCTGGTCCTCAGAGGCAGCGCGGCTTCCTGCCTTTGTTCCTTGGAAGGCTTCGAGTTTATTCTCCTTTATCTTTATCTGGGTGAGCGCTAGCAACCCCTGCCGGAATTTTCTGAGTGTCTATGCTGAGTGTTAATTAAGACATTTTGGAAAGTTTTCCCTCTTCTTTTACACAGAGTATCCCCTCTCCCGATACGGTCCCTCAGCCATGGCCTCAGCACGTCCAGGGACAGCCTCCACAGCGCGCAGTGCGGCGGGACAGCTTTCCATTTGCAAATGATAAACGATCATTCATTTTCTATGCAGCTGATGGTCTCTTTTCAAATAAATTTTGTCTGCTGGCAAACTTTAGAATAACCGAGTAAGACCCTTTAGGAACCCAAGAACATGACCTTAGTAATAATCCTTTATTTTTATCAAAAAGCTTTTACATCAGTTACTTTTATTTTTAATCTGAGTGTATTTAAAATAGTGTGAAGCTTCCCATTAAAGATGCTGGTATAAAACACTGTTACTCCAATTTCCTCCCTGAAAACAACAACAAAAAATAATAAAAATTAAAATTAAAGAAAAAATTATATCCCTGTCAATGCATGTATAAAGAGGTTATAAGCACACAAACCCAGCCTTTTAAAAAAGTATTACTTTTTTAAGTCCTCACCTGAGGATATTTTTTCCATTGCTTTTTCAGATAGAGTGGAAGAGGGAGAGAGAGAGAGGAACATCAGTGTGAAAGAGACTCATTGATTAGTTGCCTCCCACGGGCACCCCAACCAAGGCTGCAACTGAGGTACCCACCCTTGGCCAGAATCGAACCCCGGACCCTTCAGTCCGAGAACCAATGCTCAAACCTCTGAGCGACACCAGCTAGGGCAAGAAAGTATTACTTTTAAAAATTTTTCTAACAATTAAAAACCTACCCAATGAAGTGGTAAAAATTAATCTTAATTGATTTACCTGAAAGGCCTCCCCAAGGTCATGCACAGTTCCAGGGGTTTATACAGCACCAAGGAGATAAGTGTGAGTACTGTTGCATTGTCTGAGGGGAGGCATGGACTGCAGGGAAAAGCTATCTAGAGTTGGGTTTGCACATGCACAGAGGAAGTTACCATGTCCGTGCTTCAAAGTCCTCGGGCATCCGCACACACAGGCTGCTGCTGCAAGGGTGGCCCCTGCACCTGTTTGCGCACACCCTCTGGCTCTCTGATGCTCTCAGGTGATACTTAAGGGCATAATCCAGATGTTGCTGCTTCTGGGCCACTCTAGATCCTAAGAGCTGTTGTGAGACCAGCCATTGCTGAGGTGCGCCATGCCCCATGCCCTCTCGGCATTGGGCCACTCTCCACAGCACTCTGTGGGAAATGAGTGCACGTCCCCTCTGTCTCACTGCCTCCAAAGCTCCCGAATCTTGCTGTCTGTCCCCCCAAGGAGCAAGATGAGAGCAGGGCACATACTGAGATGACTTTCAGAAGAAAGGAAGGGGAGAGTTAGTTGTTAATTAGTTTGTTTCTCATACCAGAGACTCAGTGGGTCTCTGTATAATACTGAAAAACAATAAACAGAACTTTAAGTCCATTGTTTAAACTATAAAGGTAATCTTACATGGCATTAGATCAGGTCATGGCGCTAGGAGTACCTGCGAAGAGGCAGAGGTTGGAGGGTGAGAGGTTGGAAGGTTCCCGTTGAAAATAGAAAAGAAACAAGTCGAAAGTGAGAGTTCAAAGAGGAAAGGGGAGTAAAAGAAATTATATCTGCACTGATTACCTCATATTTTATAGTAGGGTGTCAATAGATGCTGCCAGAGTTTCATAAATCAAGGAATATAAGGTTAAACATATTATTAAAAATGACCAGAAAAACAATAGCAACAACAAAGCAAAACAAAAAACACACAACACTATTAACAACAAAACTGAAAACAAAGCATCAGCTTTCCAGGCTCTCAAAAGAATACACGCATGAGGCGAAGCAAAGGAAAAACAAAACATGGAGCAAAGTGTAAAAAAACATCAAAAGGCACCGGCTAAACTAAAATGTACACATCAAATATAACTCTCATATTAAAAATGGTAGTAAGATGATCTCATCTTTTATTTTTTAATTTTATTTGAGAGAGAGAGAGAGATTTGTCGTTGCACCTATTTATGCGGCCTTTGGTTGACCCTTGCATGTGCCCTGCCCGGGGACGGAACCCGGAGCGTGGCATATGGGGACAACACTCCAACCGACTGAGGGACCTGACCAGCACTTAAAATATTTCTCAAAATGCATAAAAAATAAAATCCATCCCCATGATGTAAACAAGAGACACAGATAAGACTTGGAAATTTTTTAAGAAAAGTAATGGGTAACAACGTACAAACAAACAGAAACAAAGAATTCAGGACCCCACCACTAATATTAGCCTGAGTTGAACTCAGAGCACAAAGCAGTGAGTGAAACCAGGAAATGAACTTAATGACAGAAGGCACAACCCCGCGCGGGACCATCATAAATCCTCACAGGAGAAGACATAAGAGTTCATGAAGCAAAACCGAGGAGAAAAGCACGTGGAAACACAGAACCAGTACAAGGTTTTCATGCAGCATTCTCAAGGCCATCAAAAATACAGCAGAAAAATATATACTATTACTAATCCAAATTATTAATGAATATTTTATATGTACTGAGTATATCAAACTTTAAATCATTAAACCAGAACATACCTTTTCTCAGATGCCCAAGAAACACAACTTTTCTGTAGCTCATAAGTTTTGCCACAAAGAATTCAATATACCCTACAAATTAGCCTAGTCTCTGAGCTCTCTGATAGCAATATAAAAATTTAGAAATTAAGTGCAAATAGACAATAAAATTATCAAACCACCAATATTTTCTGAAAGCTCTCTTTAATCCTTGGTTCAAAAAGAAAATAAAAAATCAAATCACACAATATCTAAAAAATATTAATGTTGATAACACCAAGTATCAGAATTTAATTATATTAACACATGCATTATATAATGCGAATAATTTGTAGTAATACAATAAATAGCATATTTTTTGAGGTTTAGCCAAATTGTAACATGTATCTATACTTTATTTTAATTAAAAGAATCACAAAAGAAAGCCTTCTCCCTACATAAAAATATTTGACGAATTAGATGCAATAAATGTTAATCTAAGATACTATAAATAGCCAATACTAACTGACAAAAGAAAACTATCTAACAGATCAATTGCTACAAAAAATTTTGAAAAAATTGTCATAAAATCATAGCCCCATCAAAAGAAATAGAATTTTTAATGACAAAAATAGGATGTACAATCTCACTCCAAACTAAAATAATAAAAATTAAGTTCAAAATGAAATACAATTTCCAGCATCAGAGGCAAGATTAACTACTCTCGAATTCTCAGTGAAGAGGGCACTCTGACGTCCTGGTGTAGAGCGTGAAATGGTTCCACATCCACAGAGTGTGAATGGCAATTAGCATTTAATACGTTCCTTTCTTTGACTCTAGGATTCTGATTCTAGTAAGTTATCCTACACATATAACTTCCAGGGTGCAGAAAAATGTGAGCAAAAATGTAAAATGGAGCACTGTTTGTGACAAGAAAAAAAAACATAGGTACTTGCCCATGAAAAACAAAATGTTTAACAAGTTAAGGTCCATCCAAACAATGGAAAATTACAAGCCAATGAAAAAATAAAAGTCCAGTCAGCACTGACAGGCAGTGTGCAGGGGGGTGCTGGCAACTTTCTGTTTCTTCCTCTGGATGCTGATGACATGGGGTGTTTTCATTTTGTTAGAACTTATCAAGCTGTGTGCTTATGTGCATGTTTCTGTATGCTGTAATGCCGTATCATATATCATGCCATATCATGCCATATCATGCCATATCATGCCATATCATGCCATATCATGCCATACCATATCATATCATATCATATCATCATATCATATCATATTGCAGGGGTTGAAAAACAGTTTCTTAAATGGCTAGAAGGTAAATATTTAAAGCCTGAAGGCCATACAGTGTCTGTCACAGCAGCTCATCCTGCCATTGCAGTGGGAAAGAACAATTGATGTATCTAGAATAATGTATGTATCCTAGACAGCATGCAAATAAATTAATGGGGCTGTGGCCCCCTAAAACTTTATTTATAAAGCAGGCGGTGAGTCTGTAACCATAATTTGCCACCTTCTGTTATATAGTACATAGAATAAATATGTATATACTATATTATCCTATAATATTTTTTCAAAAGCACAAGTGCATCTATATTTGTAATAGGTTAAGAAAATATAGGTCAAAACAATTAATCTAGAACAACGTATGTATCCTCCAAAAGAGAATATATAAAGCATATATGTACATGTTTGGAGCGTTCTGGAAGTGTTCACAAGACCTCACTCCAAGGGCTTGCTTGTCAGTGGGCCTAAGATCTGGGCTCGGAGAGGCTAAATTTTCACTTTAAATATGCAGAAATTATTTTCATACTTAATTATTCTATGTCTTAAAGTGAGGTTTGTCCAATTAGATCATATATAGTAGATTTATCTACCTAGTATTAAATTTCCTAAAAATAGTAATTTTCCTCCTATAAAAATGGTAACCAAGTGAGGCCAACAGCATTTCTACCTGTCTGTGCAAAAGCTCCTCCGTCATGTAACAAAACAAAACCTGAAGACGAGTTACTGACGGCTCTTTGTTTCATAAACTTATTCCCTCCTTTATTTATAACAGCAAGTCAAAATTTTATTATCTCAAAAAATACCTTTTTTTTCAATTAGTGTTTTGTATTTCCATGGGAAAGTGTGGAAATAAAATAAAGAGTGAAGAATAAAATATAGAAGGATACTAATAGCCATCGTTTAGTCAGTCACAAATATGCATTACATATTTTATGGGTATGGTTTTCAGTTTCAAAGTTATCAAGATAAATTCCATAACAGAAAAAAAAAATCAAGATTATTGACATAATAAACTTCAATGGTATGTGTCCATAATCCTTGCACGGTGGGCGGACGCCTTCGACAGCCGCTGCACCTGGAGCTTAACGGACGGGGCCTGAGCAGAGGGCATGTGCAGAGAACAGACTTAAATTAGGGCGCGCAATTCTAACGTGTGAAAACTGGGAGGGTTAAAACCTAAAAACAGCGCGGTGGCCAGTATTTTTCTGGCTAGCAGAAGGCGTAATGGGAGACTCGGGGTGTAGAACGTGCCGTCAGTGGGGACAGAGTAACACAGACAAGGGCTGGCAGTAGCCGCGAGCCAAGGCTCTCGCTGCGGACAGGCCGTGCGTGCGTCTCAGCATGACCTGAGGCGGCCTCTTCTCAGCACACTTGCTTGCATCACATTCTCGGGTTTCTCAGGGATTCACTAAAAATTCTAAAAACTGTACATTATTAAAGCACGGGAACAGAGCCAATTTAAAACAGTTAATGATGTCTTTATGTCAGTGAAGTCATCACCCATTCTATAGGCTTTTCCATTTTCTATCTGTCTCATGGGCTCCTTTGTCATAAATGCTTGTGGTGCTTCATGGTATTGCAGCTCTTTACTAGGTTCTGTAGGAGGGAATTAAATACATAATTATTAACTACTGACTGAGGTTGAACTGAAGACATCCACAAAACGTCTTCTTCAGTGAGCATTAATCTTTTATCGTTAACTTTCAGGAGAGCACATCCTGTCTTACTCTCCAGGGGCACAGCTCACACGCATGTGCAGCTGACCTTTCTGGCAGAACTGGAGGAGTCAAGAACTCCAGCAAGACACTGACCATGTTTGGACTGATTGTTTCTTACCTGGTCTCTGCATTAAGAGCCCATCTTAGACCTCTGCCTTGGCTCACTGAGTGCCCCTTCGGTATGAAGTCAATTTGAATTTTTAGGTAACAAAAATGTTATGCTTCTAAACAATAAGTTCTTAGATTCTTATCATTGCCAAACCAATCTTTATATTTATGATCTGGTAAAGCATCAGAACATCTTTTCTAATGTTAAATACACAGGATATGGGAAAAGTATCAATTACCTTTGATATTTAAAGGGTTAAATGTAATAGTTGTCCATTTCTTTCACTGACAGGTTACCTCCTAAAATATCCTCAAGACACAAAGATGGTCCTATATTATCAGGGTAGACTTTCCTTACTTTCTATAATTGCCCGACTCTCCAACTCAAGCTAGGAACACTTGAAATGATAAGCATGTGTTAAGCGCTTCCCGGCTCTACATTCCCTGCAGGGGTTGTGTATAATCCTAAGGGTAGTCTTGGAAAGAGTACTACGATTCTCCTCATTTTCCAGAGGGAGAATCTCCGTGCGCAGAGGTGAGCTGCGTTCGCCTGGACTCCTAGCCCCAGACGTGGGAGGTGAAGCCAGGCAGCTGGCGCCAGTGCTTCACCACCTCTCTGTCCTCAGCAGGTGCAAGAGTGGCCAGAAGTCCCAAATATTTCCCAGCACGTATAGATGGAATCTGGTTAAGCTTGGCCTTATGAAGTTATTTGTTGTGAGAAAAGACTCTATTTATTGGTATTAGCTAAATGACCCCAAAAATTTCACATAAATGGTGTCACTAGGTGTCTTAAGCAGTTTTAACTTTCCCCTGCAATTTAGCTGATACAAGGCATTTACCAGACAAACGCTTTCTTAGTTATGTAAGTGGAATTTATGGGTTCCCTGCTACCCCCCATTATCTACAACCACATTATCTCTAACCACAGGGCCCTTCACATTCCTGTAAAACATGGGAAAACTGAAGCTCTGAGAGGATAAATGGCTTGCTCCCTTTCAGGGACAAGAGGCTCTCGGCTGTCCCGCCAGCTTCAAAGCCTGTGCTCATTTGACTGTCCTTGCGGGCCTTTTTCAAAAACAAAACATCTCCCTTTCCCTGGCTGTTTGTCATTCTCTACTACAGGTTCCTTTAAGTTATAAAGCAGAATTGTTTCCACTGCCATTGTTAAAGAAGGGTTACTGTGGACATTGCCACTCAGCTACACATTTTTGAAAAGAGGCCAGTGTTTATTTCCAGACAGACTTTACTACTCTCCCATCTCTGCTGCCTATGAGTCCTGCGACAGTCCAGGTAGCTGAGGCTGATGGACTTAGGCCAGAGTGGGTTGGCTCACTGGAGATGTCCCCTGCAGCAATTTTTACAGAAACCAGTTTTTGGTATTTTCCTACGTTGGAATAACCGTGACTATTCTTTTTTATTATTATTATTTTATTCTTGTTTAAAATATTACAGATGTCCCTTTTTCTCCCCAATGACCCATTCCACCCAGTTCCTTCCCCTCCCCAGTCCCTCTCCCCAACATTGTCCATGTCCTTGGGTTGTGTATGTATGCACATAAATTCTTTGGTTACTCTCTCCCCCTCCACCCACCCGCCCTCCTCCATCCCTCTGACATTCATCAGTCTCATCTATGCTTCCATGTCATTGAATCTATTCTGTTCATCAGTTTAGATTCCACTTATAAGCGAGATCATGTGATGTTTGTCTTTAGCTGCCTGGCTTCTTTCACTCAGCATAATATTCTCCAGGCCCATCCATACTGTCCCAAAGGGTACAAGATTATTCTTCTTTACAGCTGTGTAGTATTCCATGGTGTGAATGTCCCACAGCTTTTTTATCCACTCATCTCCTGATGGGCACTTGGGCTGTTTCCAGATCTTAGCTATTGTAAACTGTGCTGCTATGAACATCGGGGTACATATATCCTTTCTGATGAATGTTTCAGGATTCTTAGGATACATTCCTAGGAGTGGAATCACTGGGTCAAACGGCAGCTCCATTTCTAATTTCTTGAGGAACCTCCATACTGTTTTCCATAGTGGCTGCCCCAGTCTGCATTCCCACCAGCAGTGCACCGGGTTCCCCTCTGTCCACACCCTCGCCAGCACACGTCGTTTGCTGATTTGTTGATGGAGCCATTCTGACAGGTGTGAGGTGACACCTCATTGTGGTTTTAATTTGCATCTCTGATGATTAGTGACTTGGAGCATTTTCTCATGTGTCTCTTCGCCATCCGTATGTCCTCTTTGGAGAAGTGTCTATTTAAGTCCTTTGCCCATTTCTTAATTGGGTTGTTTGTCTTCCTCTTGCTGAGTGCTATGAGTTCTTCGCACACTTTGGAAATTAGCCCCTTATCAGATGCATCCTTGGCAAATATGTTTCCCAGACCGTGGGGTTCCTTTGTATTTTGAGGCTGTTTTCTTTTGCTGTGCAGAAGCTTTTTAGTTTGATGTAGTCCCATATGTTTATTTTTTCCTTTGTTTCTCTTGCCCTAGGAGATGTATCAGTGAAAATTCCACTACGTGGGATGTCTGTGACTTTACTGCCTATGTTTTCTTCTAGCATTTTTTATGGTTTTGTGCCTTACATTTAAGTCTTTTATCCATTTTGAGTGTATTTTTGTGTACGGTGAAGTTGGTGGTCTAGTTTCATTCGTTTGCATGTATCTGTCCAATTTTCCCAGCACCACTTATTGAAGAGACTGTCCTTACTCCATTGGATACTCTTGCCTCCTTTGTCAAATATTAACTGACCATAATGGCGTGGGTCTATTTTTGGGGGCTCTGTTTTGTTCCATTGATCTATATGCCTGTTGTTGGACCAATACCAGGCCGTTTTGATTACAGTGGCTTTGTAATATAGTTTGAAGTCTGGTAATGTGATCCCTCCCACTCTGTTCTTTTTTCTCAAGATGGCTGCAGCTATTGGGGGTCTTTTTTGGTTCCATATAAATTTTCGAAATGTTTGTTCTAGGTCTGTGAAATATGCTGTTGGTATTTTCATAGAAATTGCATTAAATTTATAAATTGCTTTGGGTAGTATAGACATTTTAATGATATTAATTCTTCCAATCCATGAGCATGGTATCTTCTTCCACTTGTTTAAATCCTCCTCTATTTCTTTTTTCAGTGTCACACAGTTTTCTGAGTACAGGTCTTTTACATCCTTGGTTAAGTTTATTCCTAGGTATTTTATTTTTTTTTAGTTGCAATGGTAAATGGTATTGTTTTCTTAGTTTCTCTTTCTGAAGGTTCATTGTTGGTGTATAGGAATGCCATTGATTTCTGGATGTTGATTTTGTATCCAGCTACCTTGCCAAATTCGTTTATCAAATCTAGTAGTACTTTGATGGAGTCTTTAGGGTTTTCTATGTACAATATCATGTCATCTGCAAATAATGACAGTTTTACTTCCTCCTTTCCAATTTGGATACCTTTTGTTTTCTTCCTGCCTGATGGCTGTGGCGAGGACTTCCAGTACTGTGTTGAATAAGAGTGGTGAAAGTGGACATCCCTGTCTTGTTCCGGTTTTTAATGGAAATGGTTTTAGTTTTTGCCCATTGAGTATGATGTTGGCTGTAGGTTTATCATATATGGCCTTTATTATGTTGAGGTATGATCCCTCTATTCCCACTTTGCTGAGAGTTTTTATCAGAAATGGGTGCTGGATTTTGCCGAAAGCTTTTTCTGCATCTATTGATAAGATCATATGATTTTTGTCCTTCATTTTGTTTATGTGATGTATCACATTTATTGATTTGCGGATGTTGTACCAGCCTTGCATCCCCGGAATAAATCCCACTTGGTCGTGATGTATGATCTTTTTAATGTATTGCTGGATCCAGTTTGCTAGTGTTTTAGCGAGGAGTTTAGCATCTATGTTCATCAGGGATATTGGCCTGTGATTTTCTTTCTTTGTAGTGTCTTTATCTGGTTTTGGGATTAGGATGATGCTGGCCTCATAAAAAGAATTTGGGAGTGTTTCCTCCTCTTGAATTTTCTGGAATAGTTTGAATAGAATAGGTATTAATTCTGCTTTGAATGTTTGGTAAAACTCACCTGTAAATCCATCTGGTCCAGGATTTTTGTTTGCTGGGAGTTTTTTGATTACTGCTTCAATTTCATTAGTTGTTACCGGCCTATTCAGGTTTTCTGCCTCTTCTTGATTCAGCTTTGGAAGGTTGTATGCTTCTAGGAATTTGTCCATTTCCCCCATGTTGTCCAATTTGTTGGCATATAGTTGCTCATAATATTTTCTTACAGTCCTTTATATTTCTGTTGGATCAGTTGTTATATCGCCTCTTTCATTTCTGATTTTATTTATTTGGGTCCTCTCTCTTTGTTTCTTAGTGAGTCTGGCTAACAGTGCATCAATCTTATTTACCTTTTCAAAGAACCAGCTCTTGGTTTCATTGATTTTTTGTATTGTTTTTTTAGTCTCTATGTCATTAATCTGTGCTCTGATTTTTATTATTTCCTTCCTTCTACTTCCTTGGGGCTTTTCTTGCTGTTCTCGTTCTAGTTCTTTTAGTTGTTGTGTTAGATGGTTCATTAGATCTTTTTCTTGTTTCTTGAGATAGGCCTGTAATGCTCTGAATTTTCCTCTCAGGACTGCTTTCGCCATGTCCCATAGGTTTTGGGTTGTTGTCCATTTTCGTTACTTTCCATGAAGTGTTTGATTTCTTCCTTGATCTCCTTGGTAACCCATCATTGTTTAATAACATGCTATTTAGCCTCCATGTGTTTGAATATTTTTGAGTTTTTTTATAGTGGTTGATTTCTAGTTTCATGGCATTGTGATCCAAGAAGATGCTTGATATGATTTTAATCTTCTTATACTTGTAGAGGCTTGCCTTGTGCCCTAACATGTGGTCTATTTTTGAGAATGTTCCATGTGCACTTGAGAAGAATGTGTATTCTGCTGCTTTGGGGTGAAATGTTCTATAAATGTCAATTAACCCTTTGAGGTCATTTGTCTACTCTCAGCCACCAAAGCTTTTTTACCGTTCCGGTCGTATGTCTGCTCTCAGTCACCACAGCAAGAAACCGTACGAATCTTAACTCCATTCATGTATCAGTTCATAATTTCTCTGAAAGCTCTTAATTCTGACCAGTACGACACCCATGTCCAAATTTAATAAGACCGTAAAGGGTTAAATCCATTAGGTCTAGTGATTCATTTAAGGTCTGAGTTTCCCTGTTGATTTTTTGTCTTGATGATCTGTCCAATGCTGACAGTGGGGTGTTAAAGTCCCCCACTATGATTGTGTTGCTGTCAATCTCCCCTTTGAAGTCCCCCAAGAAATTTTTTATATATTTAGGTGCTCCTGTATTGGGTGCATAAATGTTCATAAGGGTTATTTCCTCCTGTTGGATTGATCCCTTTAATAATATGTAGTGACCATCTTTGAACCATGACCATTCTTTATACAATAGCTTTTTATCCTACTGGAGTTGATCAATGTGTTTACCAAGTTATAGATGTTCTGCTATTGCATGGAAAAGGAATCCTTGCTTGTGGTGCTTAAAAACACACTAAACATTCACAACTATTACTCCATTCTGCTGATTTAAATTATCCATTATTACTCTGCCAGGTTGCACTTGGACTCATTTCGATCAAAAACTCCAAGAATTTATAGGCCACAAGGAAATTGTTGGCTTCTTATTTTGAATCTTGCTCGTAGCCTCAGCCATGTTCTCTGTAAACTCTCGTTCATTGCTCACAGCACATTTTTCATTTGACTCGTACAGTTTAATGTATTAGGCATAGGGTAGCATGACATGCTTTATTTTTACATGGAAACTACTCAGCTTGAACCCTTTACTACATTGTATTGCTCTGCCTGAGTATGCGAGAATAGGATAAAACATTCAACTTTCCCCACCAAGCAGTATCCACATAGTGGGGAGGAAGTACAGACGGAGGGTAAATTATGGTTTATAATGAAATAAATCACTCATGCATTTCGTTACACCCAAAGCTATGGAATCATGAGACCGGTATATGTGCAGACCTATAAGCATGGACAGATGGTGTTGAATCTTCCTGTGTAATTCCAGGGATGGATCTTCCCATATAACCTAAGGCAAGGCCTTTTCACAGGCACTCTCCCTTTCCTCATTACCACTTACCCTGAGAATGAGGCACCAAGGTTCAAGAACCAGGTCAAAAATCATCTTAATTTTCTTAAAGATGTAAGAACCAGGCCACTTATGCAATCGCCAGAAGACTGCACTGTTTCAGATACGGTTCAGCATCACTGTGCAAAGGCAGTGGAATCTGGTGGCACCTGAAAGTCCTCTCTGCACAGCACTGCTGTGCTTTGTGATGCAGCTATTCATTTGACAAGGAGAAAGTGGATCACAAACTTGGAGAAAGGGAAATACAAACAACGGCGGAGAGGAGGAAGGCGAAAACCAGGGGAAAGATGGGGGCGAGAGGGAGAAGAAGGGAGATGTGGGCCTGCGGGAAGCGAAAACCAGCAACAGCCACAGAAACATAACTAAACGTGGTTCATTTCAGGTTCACTATTGAAAGAATTTTAATATTTTTTAAATATATATTTGTTTTTTATTGATTTTAGAGAGAGGAAGGGAGAGGGAGAGAGAGATAGAAACATTGATGGTAAGAGAGAGTCATTGATCGGCTGCCTCCTGCACGCCCCTGCTGGGGATGGAGCTGCAGCCTGGGCCTGCGCCGTGAGAGGGAACAGAGCACGATCTCCTGGTTCATGGGTCAGTGCTCAACTGCTGAGCCACACCGGTTGGGCAGCATTTTTAAATCTATTCCTTTTCAATGTGTTAATACTTGTTTTCTAGGGGCTAACTGAAAAATAAGTTTGATTAGTGATCCCGTTAAAGTTAAACAAAATAAAGCCTAATGAGGACGTTTAATTCAGATTTTGGCAGTTTGTGTACCTAGTCCCATCTTTACTTGTTGTTTGATTTGTTAAATGAAAGTACCAGGTGGAATGTGTTGGCTCATACACACAGTCTATCACCCTTGACCAGGACAACTCTTTGCAAATCATACGCAAGCAGCAAGTGCTTGTTTCCTGATTGTTATCTGTTCTGAAAAAGAAATTCCCAGAGGCCTTTGGTTACACTTCTGATTATTTTCTTAAAAAAGATGTAAGAACCAGACCCCTTATGCAACCACCAAAAGATTGCACTGTTTTAGCTACAGTTAAACATTATTGTGTAAAGGTTTTATGGCCTATTTACCATTAGCAAGCCTGTGGCGATTTTGTCTAACATATAAAGAGGTTGAGGATGCTACATAATAAAAGGCATTGCATTATTACTTTCTCCGGTGTTTATTGTAATGGAATAAACCATGATGCATCCTTTAACTCCTCAAGCACAAATCCACAGCAATTCCATTGTAATTTACCAGGAAGTAATGCACAACATTTTACAACCCGCCACTTTTCAGAGAGAGCCAGAGAAGCATTTTAATGGGTTAGTAGTTTTTGGTCTACCTTGAGAGCACAGCCATCACTGTATTTCACCCATCAGTGAGGTCTCCTGTCTTCTCTGCATTTCCCATGACATTTAAATTGTACTGGCTCAATACTCCCTCCAATTTCCCTGACCTAAAGAAAGCGTTCTTCAATTCTACATTCCTTCTAGATATTGAGCTGCCTCTGACTCCAACCATCTGCCCATATTAAGCTCCTACTGTGAAAATTGCTGATTATAGGGCTGTAGCCTTTACAAGGAAGACAGAGTTTCTTGATTCAAGAACTTACTAAACCCACTATTCATGACAATGCCAGGAACACTCAACCTTGGCCAATCCCTCTGCTCTGCATCTCTGCATGCAGTCCTTACGAGAACTGTACTATAGTGCAGATGTCATCGTCATCATCATCTTCTCCTGTTGGAGGAAGGAGCAGGGACTACAACCATTAAATAAGGCATCATGACATAAAAGCCAGTGAGTGCCAGGGCTCAAGTTTGAACCCAATGGTATCTGACACACAAGCCCACACAGCGCACCATGTCTTCCTAACAGCTTAGCAAAGAATCCATCATGCACACATAGAAGGCATACATAAATAACTAGAGAACCATGGTGGAGTACAATTAATTGACAATACGTTCATGAGGAGGAAGAAATTATTGTGATGAGTTGGCCTGGGAAGTCCAGTTGAGTATGAAATATAAAGGTTTTATTGTACTTAAGTTTTGTTGGCCATATTTTATTCTGTCTTTTAAATACTCTTCCAGAAGTACCCAACTTTTTCAGAATATGAACCAAAACTTGCAAGAATGTGAGGCTGAAATGAGTAAAACACAGAAAACTTTAAGATTAGACACTTAAGAGGATTTTTTTGTCCAAAAATCTTTATTTTAATCTGAGACAATTAAAGCCCATAGAGCAAAACTTCCCCACCACACACACTTTTAGCTAATGACAAAACAGAAAAAAGAAGTCAACCAAGTTTTCCACTACATTATAATGAAAAGTTCTTAGTTTCTTAAAGTACTAATCCAATTATCAAATAGCCTTAGAATCAAAACAACAGTAAATTCAGTGCCACTGAAGGTGAATTAACTCTTGATTTAATCACTCATCTTCTGCAAGAAACAGAGCAGGCTGCTCTGTGCAGCCACATCTTTCCTTTGTAATTTCTTAATTTTTTTCGTTGGTACGTTGGTAGGTACTTTGGTTCACAATTCCCCCATGGAGGGTATAATGACACTAGATAGAGACAACCAGTTCATTTTGACAAAAGATGTTTATTGAGTATCCAACTATGTGTCATGTTCAATCCTGGATACTAAGAAATCAGCATCATCTAATGAGAAAAGAGATGCAAAAACAGGTAATTAGATGATTTCAATATTTTACCCCATTAATTTAGTATTTACTGAGCCAAGTATTATACTAAACCATGAACACAAACAGACATAGTTCTCTCCGTCTACTGATCAAATCATCACAAAATAAGTATAAAATTGCAGCCAGGACAAGTGATTAAAAAGAGAGGTACACAGTGTCACAAAAGTCAGTCATGAAGGAAGTCAACCAAAGTCTACGAAAAGAAGGTGTTCTCTCTTTAGAGGAAAATGTTTGTGTGCACGCGCACATGATAGACTGGTATGACATAAACTAAAAATTTAAAGTTAATGAGAAAAGTATCACAAAGAAAAATGAGGGGAGGAATGACTAGAGGAAAAAGTCATGGGGAGCAGGAAGATTAGACAAAATCCAGGTGACTTCATGCACATCACACCTGCTGGAGCTGTGACGAGGAGTAATGGTGAGTCCAACCAAATGAACTGTCTCCAAGGAGATTTCTGATATGAAGTCATAACTCTCACCAATGTTTTACCCTTAGTTAGTCTACTAAAACTTCAAGTCCTTGTAGTCATTGGCTATTTAAAAGGTATTAGATCCCACAGAGGCTGGAAGTTGGATAAAATCTATCTGAGGGTAGTCAAGGGGCCCTTGAGGCCTTGGTTTCTGGTCATGTCCCACCCTTACAGTTTTTCCAGGATTATGTTCTTGACAGGTGACATGTGACCACAAAATAAGCTGAGCTGTTATTTTTTTAAGTTTTTCCACAAATGTTGATTTAAGATAGTAACCAACTGGTCTATACCATAATGAGGAGAAATTTAGCTAATATCTATCTGAATAATTTGGTACCACCAAGTAAGTGGGCATCTTGGTACCACCAGAGATTGATTATCTGAGTGAAGGGTGCAAAATCAGGGGCTAATCATCGATATTTTATAATGACCTCTTTAAATACTCTGTGGGTTTAGTTAAGGTTATAATCTTGGTCAAAGCTGCTTATGCAGCATTATTATCACCTAGAGCATTTGCTTTAGCTTCCGTATTATCTGTCTTTTCATAAGCCTCAACCTTTATCACAGCCACTTCCACAGGAAGTAGGAGTGCATCTAAAAGTTCTTAAGTTTAAGAAGAGATTCCAGCAGAGGTGGAAAGCCTCCCTTGTTTCCAAAGCATCCCAAAGTTATGTATTATTCCAAAAGCATGATATCTGTATACCTGTTTGCTCTCTGTTTCTCTGTCCACTGAACGAATTCTAGTAAGTGCAATAAGTTTTGCCCCTGGGTTGATTTGACCTCGGGTAGAGAACTACATTTCACAGGGTGGAATAAATTGGTGCAGCATGGTCTGCTTAATAACCTCCAATTTCCGGTTTGAGAAGTTATCCACCAACAAATACTGCTAGGTGAGAGTCCTCAGTGGGAGTCTCTACCAAACCTGAGAAAGGTACACAAAGAGCCCCTACTGAGGGAAGACGACCTTGATGCCTCTCTTCTTCTCCTAGGGAATTTGAGATTTTGCAACAGTGAACAGTAATGTGAAACAGGGAAATTTAGACCTTTTACGTCTTAAAGACCTGGGGGGAAATCTAGGTGGAAGCTTCACTGAACCTCTGGAGCATGACTGTCCAGGTGTACGGCCTCCCAACTGATGGCAAAAAGGCACTCACATTCCTGGGCTAGAGACACAGTGAGGAAGAAAGAGCGATGTTCACAGTAGGTAAATTCACTGCAGGTGACTCCAGAAGAACATGATGACACTATCGGTTTTTGGGTTATGTATAGAGCAGGTTGAAGACCGATTTTGTTGATGGCCTTGATGTCTTGAACAAATCGATATCTTTGTCCATTTGATTTCTTTACTGGCAGGACCAGAGTATTGTAAGGGCTAGGACAGGGTATGAGAAGGGCTTTAAAGAGAAAGCATTTAACTATAGCTTTAAGTCCTTCCTTTGCTTCTGGTTTCAAGGAATATTGAGGAAATTTGTATAGCAGTTTAGTGGATCTCTCTGAACTTTAATAAGTTCTGCTCCAATTATTTTTCCTATTTCAGTGGAATTTTTAATCCCATAAAATGTTAGTATGGTGTCATGATCTTTATTTGGGGTATAAATCAAACATAATGAAGAAGGTAAAAGTATATCCAGACTAGAAACCACCCAATTATAAGTAGAGGAGCCCTCTGGAACCTCCAGAAATGTCCATTTGCAAAATAAGCCTCTCCCTATTAAATGTGCAGGGATGACATTACAGAGCAGGAAGGGATGTTTTTCAGTCAAAGGCTGAAACTTTACCAGTGAAAGCTGGGAGACTGAGAAAAGCTGTGGGTTATTTAAAATATCTACCAGCAGTTATATGTTTACTCTGAGGGAAAGTTTGAGTAAAGGCAGTATGGTTTGATGTAGGGAGAATAACAGCCATATTCAGGAATTGAGGGGCTGGTCATCTATAATTAATTCACCTTGAGTATTTAAGGGTAAGACAAGAGAGTGGGTGCTTTTTCTTTCCTTGTTGGGTCACCCTCACAAATCTGAATTAAAGGATTTGTCTTTGTCTTTGCAAGATGAGACAATTTTTTTCCCAGTGTATCTTCTATTTACAATATCTGTAAGTGTCCTTGTCAGAAGGTGATCACCTGGGCAGTGTGCCACCTAACTATTTCACCTACAGGGCATACGCCTATTTTAGGTCCTATTTCACTTTCACTCTAAATGGTCTCCCAGGTGCTGTATTTCAAATAAAGGAGCTAATTGTCATTCTAATTTCTGTTTTTGAATTAGGTCTCCAATTTCACATTTAATTTCATGAAAAAACAAAATTAAATAGCCACTATTTCACTGGTTCCTTCTTTAGCTCCTGATATTGGAAAGTGTTTTCTTGTCAACCCTGAAAATCTCCTACAGTTGTGTTTTCTCTGATTTTCATGTTACTGAACTGAACCAGAGTTTGTTTGCCCACAAGCACAAACAAAAATCAATGCACAAGCAGTGGAGAAAAACTAATTTATTGGGAGAAAAAAAATAGTTTATTAGGATCAATGCCAGTCCAGAGAATGGAAGAGCTTGTGCTCCAAACCACCGGGCTCCCCAGTGGTTCAGAGACAAGAGGCTTCATAGAGCAAAAATCAGGAGTAAGGGCTGTGGAGTCATGGATGAAAGTGATTGGTCAGGAGTGAGGTAAGGGTCTCCGGTCTTAAGGTCAGACTCAGAGTTTATCAGTCTGGTTACATGGGGATGTGGCTAGGGGATTGTCTGATTTAGGGCTCAGGAACTGAAACACAAGTAAGTCCATGAGGTTATCTTTAGCTCTACAAAACCCCTACCTGTGACCATTAGTCAGGCCTGGCCATCTTTGCTGATTGCCTCAGGGAGTTCATGATGAGTGAGGGAAAGGGCTGAGGCTTCCTTGGCATCCTACAAAGGAACTGGATTGATTTGCTGGGGCTTCATGTTAAATCAATCATACTTTAAATCAGGACCCTCGGTTTCATTCATGATGACAATGCATCTAATCAATCTTTATTGTAAATATTTCAGATGGGGCTTTTAGGAGACTTAACTTTTCTAGACTATTTTTAACCCTCAAGTTTCTTACAGAAAGGGGAACCCAGTAGATCCCTTTCCAGGTTGGTCTAATCAACTTATGACTGCCAGGATTTAAAACCTGGGATCTAACCAACATAGAACTCTTCTATGAATAGTTGCATGTCTTGGCTATGTTTAGAGAAATCCTTAATTCTGTTCAGGTCCAAGGTTTAAATTCTACAGTTGGGAGGGGTGGATCTTTAGAGACAACTGGCATTTTGAGAATTTAGCAAAAAATAGGGGGTCTGGACAGGGGAAGAGAAGGGGGTTGACAAAGATGAGGAAGGAAAGAGAGAAAAAGGAGTGAAAGAGAAAGTTGCATTTAGAGAAGCAGCCGGGTATAAGAAGGGAGAGGATTTACTAGGGAAACGAGTCCCGTTGCTGCCTAAGTTAGTCACATTGCTCATTAACTTTGGCCAAACACTTAGTGAAGCAATTTTGAATGAGAATTTTGCCTGCGGGCCCTTTGCACCAATAAAAAATAAAAATAAAAATAAATTTTAAAAAAAAGGTGCCCATTGGGTCTGAGGAATTCTATTCCCTTTCTTTTCTAAGGTATTTCTTAAATTAACATTTTTGTCCAAATTTTCCCCAGGGTGGCCACTGAAAGCCAAAATTGCCCTTGGTGAACTTATGCCATTAGGAGGTAGGCACAAAAATAAGGACTGTAGAAAGAGTGCATATCAGAAGCAGGAGTTTCCTGGAGAAGGAGACAATGAGCCTTAGCCCATGCAAGCTGGCGATGGTCAGCAGAAACAGGTTGCTCATGCGCTCAGGTCTCCAGGCCCCAAACGGATGGTTGGCCTCTTCCAAATGCAGACCTGGATGCAGGATAAAAACTGAGATGGAAGGAGAACCTCATTCAGCATCTTTAGTCTCAGCAAAACTTGTCCAGGTAGACGTGGGTCCAGTGAGAACCACAAACTCACTGGTCTGTGAGTGATTTTGAACAACAGGCTTGTAAGGCCTACATTTATGTTCTACCCTGTGATTCTCCTTTTTATGACAAACAACACTTTTAGACAGCACAACACAAAGCAGAAGCACAGAAGAGAGCCAATAGGGGTGAGGAAGAATGACCTGATTCCACTAACCATGCCAGTCCAATGGGAACCAATAGTAAAACCCTGCATAAAACCAAGAAAAGGGCTGAGAGGGTAGAGAGCAGAGTTCAGACCTGGTGCTGACTAGGGGGTCGATGTAGAGAGCAGGGTTCAGACCTGGTGCAGCGCTAGACCTGGTGCTGACACCAAGTCAGCACCAACTCAGCAAGCCACGAGCAGGAGGCACAGGTAGGCTCAGGTGTACCGCCCCTGGTTGACATGCCACTCCCTCCAGGCCTGTGTGGCATTGGCAGCCTCGCCTTCCTCTAAACGGCCTTTGATGTCATTCTGCTCTTTGCTGAAAGATAACTCGGGTTCGGGTTGGCAGTTGCACAGCACCATCAGTCCATTGCTTGCTGATAAAATGCAGCAGTCCTGCAGCCTTCCGTCAGTCTTGCCCACTCTGTCCCAGTCAGCCCCAGCTGTCAGTGTTTATCCGAGGCAGCTGATTGGATACATGTACCACAGGCTTAATCTCCTTAGCAAACGGTCTCCCAGCCACAGGCTCAGAACACTATCTGGACGGGCTGGGAATCTTCTACACTGAGTGCTGGCCTTTTTCTCTTTGCCCCCTTCAATCCATCTCTCACCTCTCCCCTGTTACGCTAAGCAAGAAGAAACCAGGCCACGCCTTCTGCACTATGCTGAGAAATCTCCCCTGCTAAGGATCCAAGTCCATGGCTTACAAGGCCTACTTTTGAAAAAGCAGAACACAACTCAGCCAAGTGCTCTGCACCTTTTGTTTTCTGTAATCCTCATCGGGGATATGTTTTTGTTGATTTGAGAGAGAGAGGAAGGGAGAGAGAGAGAGAAACATCGATGTGAGAGAGAAAGGTTGATCAGTTGCTTCCTGTACATGCCCTGTCTGGGGATTGAACCCCCAAACTTTTGGTGTATGGGACAATGCTCCAACCAATGGAGCCACCCAGCCAGGGCATCCTCTGTATCTTTTAAAAAGGGTCTCCATTTCCTTCAGTTTCCAACAACATATTCCTCATTTCTATCTGGACATCAGCAGAAGCACTTTTAAGAATCATATTTCTACCAACACTCTTCTAAAGTCAATCTAGTCTTTTTTAATTGAGCATCTCAAAACTCCATTACCAAGTTCCAAAATTATTTAACATTTTTAAATTTTTATGACAGCCGCACCTCATTTTCTGTTATCAAAATCTGTTGATTTGTGAGGATGCCTAACAAACTACCACAGATTGGTGGCTAAAACCAAAGGGCTTTACTGTCTCACAGTCTGGCTGGAGTCTAAAGTCAAGCTGACAGCAGGCTGGTTCCTTCCGAGGCTGAGGGAGAACCTGTTCCACCTTCTGTCCCAGCTTCTGGGGCTTTGCTGGCTGTCTTTGAGGGTCCTTGGCCATAAAAGCATCAGCCAATCTCTGCCTTCATCTTCACATGGTGCCCTCCTGGTTCATGTCTGTGTCTAAATTTCCCCCTTTTATAAGGACCCCAGTTGTATCCAGTTAGAAACTCACCCTGCTCTAGGATGACCTCACTTTAACTAATTACATTTGAATGACCCTATTTCCAAGATCACATTCTGGGGTACTAGGGGTTAGGACTTTCACAGGTGAATTTGGGGGACAGGATTCAAATTATAACAAACTGTTATTTCATGTATGTTGTGTACTTTTAAAATATATCCTTCTTTCCTTAGAAATTAATAATTTCTAAAGTCTTTAAAAAATAGAATCTAAATATGTGAAAGAAAATTTCTACTTTAGTGAATACCATATGTTTTCTAATTAAAGCTTGGTGTTAAATTAATACACAAAGAAAAACAAAACAGAGACCTGATAATCTCTGAGATTTGAGCCAAAATTTATCTCTGTGATTTCAAGGAAGTGCTAGAAAGCAGTTTAGCTTGCAAGAAAGATTATTTATAGTTTCCATAGTTATAACTACAAAATGGTTATATCTGAGTCCAATGACAGAGTAGAAGTGGGTAGTTGTCTGGACAATTAAGATATGCAGTATATCTCAGAGGAAATCAGCAAGAGGTAGAGGATCACAGCATGGGGACAGAGGCATTGATTTGTCTGAGAAATTCAGGAAAACCAAAGTCAGACACAGGTCTTCTCATTTTAAATCCTCTGTGCTTTCTACCATATAATACTCCTTGTCTTTACTGATTCAAAATGGAATTCACCCAAAGTACAACCTCATCAGCACCTGGTGAGGGGAGTTCTGTGACCTCAGTCTTCTCACCTGCTCACACAGGTGGCCTTTGAAAAGTAAAGGCAGCCCTGCAAAGAAAAGACAGCATTATATTATTGAGATCTTAACAGGGGCCCCTCTATATGTGAATGAAGCTTACATCTGAGTGGACTTTCCTCATTCACAAAGACCACCATTCCTAATTTAACCGAACGATGGGCTTCCTAAAAATGTGCATTAAAATAATCTTTGGATCTTTATCTTCTTTCAGATAAAATGCATAGTTTTAATTAAATATTATATGCATTTAGTTATTTAGTTATATTTACATTTAATGTACTTTACATCCCCCGTGACAAGGTTTCTTTCTTGGCATTTGATGACTGAAAAATTGAGACAGAGAAATGAAATTCAACTTGCCAAACTTCATTATGGTTTGACTGGTACTAGTAAGCACTACAGTGAGCGATAGGGGTACCAGTTAATAGGAAATTAGCAGAAGACCAATTCATTCAGAAAGCCAGCTGGTTGGTTTCTGGGCAATGCAGTCATCATGATTCCACAGTTTCTTACACCATTTCCTAGGTTCTTAGCTGCCTCTTGGTTTGCTTCTAACTGTGAAAAAGTAAAGGCTTGTTGTCAAACAAAGAATATTTCACAAAGCACTCTCCACTTAAATTTTTAACAAGCAACAGCTGCCTTTTCAGAGAACACAGTCATTACTCTGTAATTAATGTGAGGTGGCCGGCGGGCCTCCACACTAAGCCACTCTGTTTTCCTCTACATGGAAAGCCAGTTAAACCAACAGGTAGGGAATTTCCAAGGGATTCTTTATAAACTGGGAAGAATGAAAAGAATTAAGGGTATGCATCACAGAACCTGAGCACCATGCAGGCAACCTGGCAAACCATGCAGCAATTTCTAATGGAGACCTTAGCAAAAATAAGAGTGAAAAAGAGAACAGAATAAAGGTGGCATTTACTAAAGGCTCACTCTGTGCTGGGCACTAATCCAAGGCCTTCTCGCACAGTACAGGTTTGATCCCCACCACAGTCCTGGGACATGCGCACTGTTATTATTGGACACCTGCACATGACAGCAGTCTGGCAAGGGAGCTTGCCCAAAGTCATAGCACCCCTGCCGACAAAGTCAGAGATCAGAACCAGCTCTATTATCTAAAACTATAGGTTAAAAGCAATATTTTGGACAAATGCAGTTGTAGATTTCGGAGGAGGAAGAGTTTTGATTGTTGATGATGCAGATAGAACGATAGATTACTGTATGAGTGTTAAGAGTTACATTTAGAAAACCTCTAGTGAAACATTGAAATGTGTTTAGTATAAGTCAGTTTTAAAAAAGACAAAAATGGTATCGACATCTAATATTTAAAAGTGCATCTATAGATAGATATAAAGGCACCATTAAACAAGAATAGATTATGATTTTAAATTTTATGATTTTATTTTTTTCTCTTTTTTATTAATTCTCACCAGAGAATATTGCTTCCATTGATTTTTAGAGATAGTAGGAGGGAGGGAGAGGAGAGAGAGAAATGTCGATGCAAGAGAGACACATTGATTGGTTGCCTCTCACACGTGCCCAGACCAGGGCCCAGGAGCAAACCTGCAACTCAGTATGTGCTCTTGACCAAGAATTGAACCCTCAACCCTTTGGTGTGCTGGCCGATGCTCTAACCACTGGGCCATGCTGGCCAGGGCAAATTTTACTATTTTAAATTGTGGTGGGACATCGTGTTCTTTAACTACACAGGACGAAGGGAAAAGATCAGAAAGCTATTAAGGTGTTTGATTCTGAAAAGAGTTGATTATGAAAGGAATTGAAGATGCAAATTTGATGATGCTGACGCTGATGCTGATAATGATGATGATGATGATGATGATGATGATGATGATGATGATGGTGCTGCTGCTGATGATGATGCTGCTGATGATGATGGTGATGCTGGTGCTGATGATGCTGATGATACTGATGGTGCTGCTGCTGATGATGATGATGCTGCTTATGGTGCTTTCACTGCTCTACAGGTTAAATATCTCCTTAAAAGGTTTTTTGCAGAAATTTCTATGAGAAAACATGTTTAGACTTCTGAAAAGCTGAATCTTTAGGAAAAATGCTGTCTAGAAAGCAGTATGACCCCTAGAATAAGAAATGTGTATAAATATATTTATACCTCAGTGTTAATGCCAGAATTGCATTAAGTGGAGATGAAAAATAGCTGGGAAGCTGAACTAAGCCAAGTACCAATTGTAACTTAATATTATTTACTTAAGGCTTATTATAAATCTTGTTCGCAATGTGAATATAGTGAATACTTAATACTAAGAATGCAATTATTTTAATAAAAAAGATGTTTAAGGAATAGGAAAAATGTTTTTGTGGAAACATATCTGAATGTGGAAATAAGTGATTTAATTCTCATTTTTCTCATTTATCCACATTTACATCTATTAAACCAAACACTGTTAAATAATCATCACCAACCTCCTTGTTTATAAACTCAGGCCCATTCCATCCTGGCAATGCTGCCTGAAGTCTTGTCTGGAATCACACTGGCAACAACTGCAAAGTACAACTTAAAAATACTTAGTTAAAAAGAGAGAGAGAAACTGAGTCACCATAATTGGTGTAGGAGAATGAGGAAAGCTGATGGGCCTCTAGCTGTTCCCTCCCAACAACAGACAAATGAAGGAAAAATACAGAAGTGGCAGAATCTAAGCTTGGTTTGAATAAAAGTTTTAGAGGAAAGCTGTGAACAGGCCAAAAGTGTACCCAGATCTCCAAAAAGTTCCATATGGGAACCCCGAGGACTTGACTTTAGAACGCACAGAAATTGTGTGGAGAGGTCTGCGCTCACACACTCCAGAAAATTGAAGATTTGAGTCATATTTACCTGAATATTCAGATGGAAAAGCACCCTGAATGACATCTGAGCACCACAAGCGTAAAGCTGAGAATCTGGACCCCAGTGCAACGCAGTGTAGATGAACTACCTCCTTAGAGCTGAGCCAAAGTGCCCACTCACCTTGACAGCCAAACTAGTAGATCTGCAGGTCATGGAAGAAAGATGACCATTTCTGCCTGGGCCATGCTGAGGTCAGGGTCAGAAGTTAGTGGTGCCACAACCCTGAGATCAGCATGAAAATGTATAGGGGTGATGTCTAAGCCAGGGCAGGTAGAGAGCACTACACCCAGAACACTCACTGGTCTGGTGTCCTGGCCAGGGTATGAGGGAAAAGGAAGGGATTTAACTAGCCTCCTGGAGGAAGCCCTGGAAATTGGTGGTAAATGCAGCTCTTATTGACACTCAGCCCTGGAAGAGGAAAGGAGAACCTTGACCACCCAGCTAAGAATAATTGAGAAGGGCTTTCACCCTGCTTCATCTCCTGGGACAGACGTCCTCAGAGCCTGGTCTCTAGCTAAGGCTGTGAAGTGAGCCTGGAATCTACTGGTCACGGACCCACCGATGCTCGACTACATAGGGCATCTGTGGAAGGTGGTGCCAGATTGAAGGGAGGGATTTTGAGTTGCAGTCAGAATGTGCCACTGAAATGTTCCAAGAGAAGCAGACCTCAGATGTGGAGAAGCAATGGTGATTAATAGAAAATTTGCATGGTCCAGAATTAGAAATTTTACAAGGTGGAAAGTCATAAATCTCTTTGTCTCCAAAGCAGGACATCCAATGGCACTCAACAGGCATGAAGGAGGGTGGCAGGTTTCTGAACTTGCACCAACAGGAAGAATAAAAGACTGGGAAACGTAGTCAGACTTTGCAGTGAGCTCTATACCAACCCTTGTGGTAGCAGTTTGCAAGGTCAGATGCAACTAAGAGAGGTGGTAAGGAAATGATTGACGGTGAGATCCAGCTGAAGAAATAAAGCCTACATCAAACGCTGAACTTTTTGCCCCCAATTCTTGCAAATTTGGGGAAATAGAAGACTGCTACCTTCAGAAAGCAAACCTCACAGAGATCTGGAAGTTTAAGCTCCGATTCCCAGAGCCAAAGCTTGTGCAGGAAGCTAAACCCCCAACCAGGAAGGGTCCTTAGGAGATATCATTATTAAGCTTCTCAAGTCTGGTATGAGGGGATCTTCAGCACAGCTCAGAGGCTGTTTTGGAGAGATGCTACACATTCCTTTCCAAGGGCAGGCACGGTGTCCCAGCTACCGCCCGCAGTTTCCTTCAGAGCCCAAGTACTTGTGGAACAGGTCCAAGAAAATAGAAGATGGTGCCCAGCAGTGTGTGAGGTGCTTATTTTGCCTTCAAACCGTGATGGACATTTTGGGGCAAATTGCACCACAAAGAAGAATTCTGTGTGGGGCATCCAGAAACTAAGGTCAGAGAATGAAGATCCAGTGAGCACAGATGCCCCGTCACAATCCTAGCTCCCAAAATATGGGGTGAGAGACATCTGGCCAAACCCCAGCTCTGAGGGTAAAGGTAATTGTAAAAGACCCAGCCTGGGAGTTCTGGCTGCCCTTACCCCACCACCTTCACATCCTCACGCATTTCTGTCTGTACCCATAAGAGCCAGACACTCTCAGTCTGCTGACCATAACTGCCCCAGCCTGGCTAAACCTCATGCAGAAGAGACAAGGTATGTCCCAAATCCAGGCTGTGCAGTGGAATGGACCCCCAGGCAGTGTCTGAGAGAAGAGCACACTACCCATCACCTGAGGTGGAAGCAGTGTTGGCTGGGGATGGCCAGAGGATACTATGGGGCACTGCTTATTGCCCTTTTCTCACCTGTGTCCTGGAGAGATAATCTTCATTGGAGCCATCACATGAGACTGAAATAATTTTCTAGCAGATGTAGCAAGATAGAAAAAAATATTCAATAGAATTTTAGAAAAAATTATGAAAGGCTAAATAGCCTGGTCTGAACAGTCCCTGAAACAAATTTAGAGGAAGAAGGATGGGGGCATAGGTGTGGAGGGATGCAGGAAGAAAGAGCTTCCACACCCCAAGTGGCTGCTTGGGGAGGGACGGTCACCTGCTGGGATCCAGGTTAAGGAAGTCAGTGATCCATGAGCAGCAGGCAGGAAGCACCAGGAGGCTGGCCCTAGTTGGTGATGAACTCCACCATGACACCCCGACAGCCTTCACAAAGTCTCTCAGCACAATGCTTGGCTGGAGATTTCTTCTTTTTAGGGAAATCACCTAAATAGCACACCCTTGAGCCCAGGTTATCATGGGGGTGGGACAGGGGTGGGACAGGAACATAACAAGAGCAAAAATGCAGACCTCTACCATGAAAAAAGCTAAAAAAGCAGACTGTAGAAATGTTCAGAACTTTCACATGTCCATAGACTTGGGGGGTTAGCCAAATTTTCAGGGACCAACGAGACTTCTGAGTTAAGGAGATTCAATTTAAAAAATGAAGAACAGGCTGTACCAATATTTGATGTACTGCCAAGCTCAGAATAAGAATCCATTCCATGTTGATTCAATGAAGATTGACTTTGGGTTTAAGCTTTATGTACCTACTCCAGGCATCGGATTGTGCCAAGGACTGTGCCCTGTTTCCAAGCATTTTACATTCCTTTCGAAAAGGCATTGCCTGTCCTCAGTGACACATGACCAGAGGTGAGCACGGTGTGGAGGTGCTCATGTAGACCAGTGGAGGCGTAGCTGGGCTTTCAGGAAGGGGCTGCTCTCAATCACAAATGCTGCTGAGGCTGGGGCTTCATCAGACAGTAGATGTATGGCTTTTTATTAAGTGTTTTGATGAACAAGGAAGATTTTTTTAATTTCATTCCACAGATATGTGTCTAACATTTTGTTAAATATATTGCAATAAAATTACTTTATTTTGTAATTTATTGTTTTATATATTTATTTTTATTGGTGTGTAATTCACTTGCAACAAAATGTATGTATTGGTTCACTGAATTTTGATGTGTGTGTGTGTATGTGTGTGTATACACATATATATATTCACATAACCATTACTCAAACAATAGTACAATGTATTTCCCAACCTCAGGAAGGTCCCTGCTGCTGAGCCTCCATCCAAAACCACAGCACCCTCTGCTCTGACTGCTGTCACCCTCGGTTACATTTGTTTGTTCTCAAGCTTCACATGCACTCTTTGGTATGGGGTGTCCTTCATTCCACATGGTGTTCCTGAGATTTAATGTCTGTGTTAGAAGGAAGACTCCACTTGGGGAAGGTTTGGGGAGCTTAATAAAGTGGTTACAAATTGTGGTCATTGAATCAGGATGCATTATCACCTTGGCTGGGTCACACCCAGAGTCAACACCTGAGGGGAGGGGGAGGGAGTGGTCACCTGACCCAGAGGAGAAAAGATGCCTCCCTTAGGCGGGGTGACCTACGGCCAGTGACACAGCCAACTTGGACAACCAGGAGGAAAGAAGCCAGGACAAACTGTATTGACCCACCTGCAAGGCATCCAGAGAGAGCTCTTCAGCGAACCATGTGGAGGGAGCGGAGGGGAACATGGAGAACTTGTCCTCGGAGAGGGCAGCACTGGGCAGCACTGGGAGCAGAGGAGGTTGCTGAGGCGGAAGGAGCCTGGCCAGAGAAGTCGCCAAGGGTGGAAGCTTGGGGCCCCCCTACACTCGACATTTCAAGCCACCACAGTGCCAAGACCCAAGGGTTTAGCAATGGCCAGATTCCTGGCTGGCTGGGGTTTGGGATATTTCAGAAGTACAATCATGCTTCTTAAACCACAGACTTAAGTCAAAAGGTGCTAAGGGCACTTATTTCTAAACGGTTCTATATTTGTTTAAATCAAGCCATCAGGATTTTGCTGCTGGGAAAGTCTACACCAAACCCATTACAGACATGAAGTTGGCTTCTGTGTATTTCCTCAGGGTAGCCATTGACCTTTAAGGAGTCTGAACTTTCCACCAAGGAGCCAGCATGCTGGCAGGAGCTCTGGGCCACGCGGGAGACGCTCGAGAAAGGTTTCTGCAAAGGAAGCCCCAGTTTCCTTACACTGACCTCCATGAAGTGATTTGCTTAGCTCATGCTTTTAATTTGTGAAAGGAAGCCATCGAGTGGAGTCATGGGGTCAGCCCCTGGCACAGCGAGAGTGCTGTATCCCAGGCGAAGCCGGCCCAGCCTTCCACACAGGCCTTGTCCTCAAGCAAACTCCGGAAGGCATGTGTGCCATGGCAGACCTGGACTTGAGATCATCCTGCAGCTTGTTTGCAATCACTCACTCAAAGTTCAGCCCCACCCCACCCCAGAGCAGTGGAAACTAGCCCGCCTCCTGCCAGCACCTGCCCCTGGCCCATTCCTGCAGTTCACGGCAGAGATGATCTCTCCACCTGGAAGTCTCAGATGCCATTCCCTGATTATAGCCCGAGTTCCCACATTTATCCAGGATGCCATGAGGGCCTGTGATCTGGCTTCAGGTGTCTTTCACACACCATCGAATTCTAAGATGCCTGTTTTATAACTCTTCCCTCTCCCATTGGTCGTGTAAATTGGCCCTGGCTCCCACAAAACCACAGACAGAGGAACCCTTAAAGAATACTGTGCAGTCAATACAATGAGCCCATGGGAACTCTTACGAGGTGTTGTTACTGAAACAACAGTCAGACTGGGGCACCCCAAACAGGTACTGGCGCACCCCAAACGGGTGCTGCGGCACCTGGACACCTGTTAGGCAGCCACGCCCTCGGTTCCCACTGCAGACCTGCAGGACCAGAATTCAGGGCCAGGTCTGCAGCTGGGTTGGAACAGCCTCCAGATGATGCTGATACACACAGAAGTCCCACACAACTGCTCTGGATGCAGGCCAGTGGTAGGCAAACTGCAGCCGGTGGGCCACACCTGGCCAGCTGCCTGTTTAGTTATGGCTCATGAGCTAAGAATGATTTTATATTTCCAAATGATTACTCTTAAAATGATTATGTAAGTACCAAAATCACAACCTTAATTTTGTCTCTTGGGCTACAAAATTTAAAGCTTAAAATTTTCACCATATGGCACTTTGTTGAAACTGTTGGCCATCCCCTACTCTGGAGGAACACAATTAGGGCTCAGGGCAAAGAGCTGCCCTGCCCTCTGTCCCCTGCCCCAGTGCCTCCAAGGGCCAGATGTGTGGGAAGCCAGATAGCGAGGGAAGAGTCCATAGATGCAAGCTCCTGGGACTTGGAGCAAGGCAGAGAGAGCTGGAGGTGATATGGGGGAGCAGTGGAGACGTGGTTAACAGAGAAAAACCAGTTCGCAGCATAGCTACACTGTGACTTCACACTTCTGCAAGACCACGTCCTCTCTTACAGTAATACGTATCCTTTAGGAGAGGCAGGGAAGCCATGAGTGAGAACAAAGACCATGAGGGGAAGCAAACGAGAAAAAGGATCATGTATCCGAGCGGTTAGAATGGAGGCTCAGAAGCAGGAGAAGCCAAGGTTTGCTTCTGTCTCCTGCACGACAAGCTGAGCAACCCTAAGCAAGTTACCTAACCTTTCTGTGCCTCAAATGACTCATCTCTGAAACAGGAACAGAGCAATGCCTACCTCGATGAGATGAGTTGCAGACGAATGAAACAAGGTGTGTGAAGTACTGACCGGAGAGGCTGTCTCACCATAGCACATGTGAGAGATGCCACTCAGCTCTGTGTGCTCAGTTGTAATGGTCGAGGGGTAGGTGAGACAGATCCCCCATTCAAGGAAATCAGAGTCTAGTCAGGAAGAGAGAAGACGGCCATCCAGACTCAGTCTCTGGGGCTGTGGAGAGGACTCCTTAGGGAAGGAGAGACATGCAGAGGCGCCTTTGCAAAATGTCTCTTGGAAGCTGCAAGCAGCTCCACATAACCGCAGCTCCGGTCCCTGTTCCCATTATAAGGGCTGGAGGCAATGCCAAAGAGACAGGGAGGGACAGATTGCAGGGGCCTTTCCTGCCATAGTAAGGAGCTTACCTCTAACAAATCAGAACCCTCTGTAGAGGGAGTATTAAAGTCAGTGCACATCACTCTGTAAGGAAAGTGGGGAAAGGAGTGAGTCTGTTGGCAGACACACCGCTTCTACATCTAGATTAGAGCTGAACAGTGTCCTGGACACAGTGGGGAGCACGCGTGGTGGAACACCCCAGGGCACACAGATCAGCACGCGCGCCTGGGTACCCGATGAGCACAGGGCTCCAGAGAGAAGGGCGTTCAGGTCTGTGGGCAGAGTGCAGCTGCCTGGGCCCCAGGCACATGGCCAGGGGTCGGTACAGCTACCCAAGATGAATCTCCTCTCACCAGCCCAGATATGCAAGAAAACAAATGCAAAGGATTTGTGACCTTGGAAGGCTAGCGAAGATCACTCTCTTACTAGGAAACGAGAGTGCCCTCCAGGAGCAGGGCATGGAGCAAGTCTGACTCCAGGCGTGACAGGGAAGGCGGCATCATCACCAACTGCCCGAGTGCTTTGAAAATAAAGATGCCCCATCAAGTCCAGACACTTAGAAACAGGAAGGTAACAAGTCGTAGAGGGGAAAGGAAGAAAGGAAAATCTCAGTCATGGAAAGTCAGGAAGGAACTATTAACACTGACTTCTGCTTCAATAGCAGCAAGGCTAATCTGGCTGAATGGGGGTTCGACACACCAAATTTTAACCCTAGCACCAAAAGCAAAGTGAGCTATGCTGAACATGTTAAAATTCTGCTCAAATAAATTTAAAACCGTTTCCTCTCTTCTTGTTTCACAATGAATTAATTAACAGAATCAACTGAAAGAACGATTTGATTCCCACAATTCACCTGTAACTGAGCTAGAAGCCTAATACCCAGGTCGGCTGCTGGCGGAACTGAAGCGCAGGAGGCGGAGGTGAGAACGCGCCTCTGATGGTCACTCCGCCCATGCTCCTTGATGGGCAAGGCGAAAGCAGGGCCAGACGCGAGCGCTGCCCTGGCTGGAGGGGTGCTTGCCCAGGCAGCCGTGTGAGTCAGCGCGCTCTGTGACCAACACGGCCAACCTTCACACTTGCCATAGCCAATGAGTAACCACGTTCACACTTGAAAGAAATTAGGGTAGAAGGGAGGTGGGTGCAAGGGCATAAAAAGACCAAGCGTAAAACGCTTCCTTCCCCAACCTCCAACTCAGCTCAAAACAATTGCCTCGTCCTGTGAAATTCGCCTCTTAAATACCCAGTCTGTCAGCTCTGCCTGCTGCCTCCACGGCCACTCTCCTGTTCAGGCTTCTCGCTGCCTCCCATGGATCATGGGGAAAGCCTCCGCACCCGTCAGCCTGGGGCCCGTCCTCTGCCACCCTCACCCACCCTCCCTTGGAGGATGGCCGCCAGAATGGCATTCCAGAAGGAAAATGATGTTCTGAGCTCCTGCTTAACATTCTCTACTTGCTCTGATCACCTGCTGTGTGACCCCCTAAATGATGACCGTGGCCCTCCTGCTTCTTTTGCTACCACCCTTATCTGCCCCAGCCTTTCCACTCGTCATCTTGATCTTGGTCAACTTTGGCTCCCAGAGCACACACAAGGGGACTCACTCCATGCCTGGACTCATGTTGCTCACTTGGTCCACTGTGCACACCTCCAGCTTGTCCACCTGGAAGCATCCTGTTTGTGTTGGTCAGGTAAGTCTATCTCTAGCTGCTGTAACAGACAGCCCTGAACCTCGTGTCCCAACACTGAAGGACTGTGTGCTCACTTCACCACCCAGTAAAGGCTGACCGGGGACTAGTTCTGAGAAGTAAAGCTCTCCCTTTCCAGTGGTTTCATACCAGGCCCCCAGAGTACCTTGCTGCATCTCCCATAGCCTTTGAAAGGCAAAGGAAGAGACAGCCGGGAAGTGGAGTATATCTATGAGCCCACTGGGAAAGAGTAACCCACTGAAAACAATTAGGCTGTGTCTGTGGCAACATCTTCTCAGGACCAGGCACAATGCAGTCTACCTCTGAAGGCTTTACTGCCTCCCCCGTCTCTTCCCAACTGCACTCAAGGATTTTTCTCTTCCACTACAGGCATGAGACATCAAGAGGATTAAAGCACTGAGTCTTTGCTTCCATTCCCCACACCCATACCACCCAAAGGAGCCATAGTATATGTTTGAAAAATGCCTGTTAGTCTTTAAAATACTGCAGCAAAGTGAAAAAGCAAAACAAAAACAATGAAACAAAACGGGGATTTGTGCAGATGAGGGTGCAGTAGGGAAAGAAGTGAGCTTTTTCAAGTACCACTCTCTAGGACTGAAAGGTACTAGGTAGGTAGGTGTCCTAACATGTGAATGAGCAGAAGGAACGAATGAGCAGGATGGAGGAGAAACAGGTTGTGTGCATCACTAAAGGGACAGTTCACTGGGGCCAGGCACTGTGCTAAGTTCCTTTCATCTTTTACTTACTTTAATGCTCGGCCGTTATCCCATTAGGTAGGTGCTATTAACATTGCTCCTTTAGGAAGAAGCTGGGATTCAGAGACAATTTTTCCAGATCCCTTCTCCATATAGTGACTCAATTAAGATTTGAACACAAGTCTCTCACAATCTTCAGTATACAGGAAAAAAAGGACATATGGAGTACTTACCCTGAGAATATACCTGCCAAAAACAACTCCTCATGGTTAATTGGGCCCAAATTCCTAACCAGAGTCTAGCTGCCATTGTTTGCAGAGATCCCTTACACAGGCTGAACTGCAGTGAAAAGCCACACACAGGGCTGCCAAGCCTCCTGCATTGTGCTCCTGCCCTCTGAGTCAACCCTTATAAAAGACCTTCTAGGACTGAAATTTCACCAATAGGACCAAGGCTTTTCTCCTCTAAATGGGACTACACAGCTATATTCTAATTTGCATTTTTACCAACCAATCAGAGCAGCTCTATTATAACCAATCAAGACAGTGCTATTCGGACCAATCAAACTGGGAGGATTTGGAGTCCCATTTGCATAGCAATGAACCAATCAAGACCAAGGGAGGACACTCTTCTCTATATGAGCCACCTTCTCCTTAGCCTAAGGGAAGCATTTCAGTTTCCCTCCAGGACTGTATTTCCAGGGCTGGCACTGTAACACCAAAGCTTTCTTGAGGGAGCTGAATGGAGACACCAGGGCTGTAATTCCTTGGCTTCCTGACACAGGTCTCTTCACTCAAGTTGCTCAAAAACTGTGGTATTTCACAACTGAGCTGTTTTCATTAAATAAAGCCTTCTCCCATCACCACACCCAAAATTGGGGACTCCTGTTTGCATTGAATTGGTATCAACAATTGACATTACATTGTGGAGTGGTGAGATCTGAAGCAACAGGCGTCTTCTGACACCTTCCTGAACCAAAGCATTGGTGCCAGCATTAGTCCCTTGGGATCAATTATCTTCTGAGTGTGACAGAGGGTTTTGTTAAGTCCTCTGATATCCAGGTTCTTGCATTCTTTGTGTTGATATCTCAGTGTCTTTATTCAGTTTAGGTAGGGGATTTTCACTTGTTAATCTTGGTTCATGTGTTTGGGGCCTAGGAAGGGTATCATTCAGTCACATTTGGCACTGGGAAAGGTATTTTCCAGGTTGGGATGGCCTTGTCCATAAGGTTTGTGGGGACACCCACACTAATGGGAACCTGCAAGGATGCTTTGGTAAAGAGGGGTTCATGTGAGGATGCTCATGCTATGGTCACTTGGGGGTGCTGACCATTAGGAAGAGTGCAAAATGTATAACCATGCTCTACAATTCTCATGTTAATAAGCTGTCTCCCAGTCACAGTAAAGGGAACTTTGACTGATCACATGTACAACAAAAATTATGGTCCAGAGAATTGTAATTGCCTAAGCATCTGGACAGACATCACACAGGATGATGTTAAGCTGAAATCCTAGAGCTTGTCTACTGGTGTGCTCAATTAGGACAAAAGAAATAACACACCTCCCAGAAATATGAAAGCCTTTTTTAACTGGTACTTTGAGAGCTCTAACTTAAAACAAACCGAATGGTGCACACATTTTAATGATTTATGTGGCTTCTTTTCCCCATCTTGTGCTCAGGCTGAACCTCCAGAGCCATGTTCTTCTCTCGCTCTTAAAGAAAATGTGTGCCCTTTAATCCAAGTGTTCTAAGACCACTCTCTTTGCTTTCTGAGCTTTCCAACTTGATTGTGAGCATCCACTTTCCATTCTGTTTTGTCAACAAGTCCAACTTAAGGGACACCCTTAAAGGAGAGGATCTCAAACCTCTCACAGACCATGGAATGTATTCTGTGAATTTTAAAAACAGCTTTAAAGTAATTCTTAACAGCATGCAAAAACTTGGGCCATATAAGCCAAACCTTAACTTAGTCCATTATAAAACAATTTGAATCCAGTTTTTCTATTTATGTTTTTATTGACTGATTTTACTTTTTTTAAAATTTATCTTTATTGTTGAAAGTATTACAGGTGTCCCATTTTTTTCCCCATTGGCCCCCTCCACCTTGCTCCTACCCCCTCCCCAGGCCTTCACCCCATTATTGTCTATGTCCATGGGTCATGCATATATGCATATAACTTCTTTGATTAATCTCTTCCCACCCCCACCTCCCTTCCCTCTTCCCTCTGAGATATTACAATTTGTTGCATGCTTCAATGTCTCTGGGTCTATTTTGTTTGTCAGGTTTTTTTGTTCATTAGCTTCTTCTTAAAGAAGACCCTTCAACATATCCTGTAGTACTGATTTGGTGGTGATGAATTCCTTTAGCTTTTCTTATCTGTGAAGCTCTTTATCTGACCTTCAGCTCTAAATGATAGTTTTGCTGGGTAGGGTAATCTTGGTGCTCAAGGATCTTAGACTTTTAAGGAAACTAGTGAGATCATCAGTGACATAAAAAATAACCAGTCAGAAATGAAGGCTACATGAACTGAAATGAGGAATAATTTACAGGGAATCAACAGTAGAGTAGAGGACACAGAGAATCACATCAGCAATTTGGAATATGAGGAAGCAAAAAGCACCCAATCAAAAAAGCAAAAAGAAAAAAAAATTCAGAAATATGAAGATAGTGTAAGGAGTCTCTGGGACAACTTCAAGCGGCCCAACATTCACATTATGGGGATGCCAGAAGGAGAAGAAAGAGAGCAAGAAATTGAAAACCTATTTGAAAAAATAATGACAGAAAACTTCCCCTACCTGGGGAAAGAAAAAGACTTACAAGTCCAGGAAGCATCCCAAACAAGAGGAACCCAAAGAGGCCCACACTAAGACACATCATGACTAAAATGCCAAAGGTTAAAGACAAAGAGTGGGTCTTAAAAGCAGCAAGAGAAAAGCGATTAGTTACCTACAAGGGAGCACCCATACGACTGTCAGCTGGTTTCTCAACAGAAACTTTTCAGGCCAGAAGAGAGTGGCATGAAATATTCAAAGTGATGAAAAGCAAGAGCCTATAACCAAGATTACTCTACCCAGCAAAACTGTCATTATTGATTGATTTGAGAGAGAGAGAGAGGAAGGGGGAGAGAGGAAGAGAGAAACATAAATTTGTTGTTCCACTCACTTATGCAGTCATTGGTTGATTCTTGTATGTGCTCTGACCAGGGATCAAACCAGCAACCTTGGAGCATTGCAACAACACTAACCAAGTGAGCTACCTGACCAGAACTCTGGATCCAGTTTTTCTTTTGAGTTTTGGATTAGCGTGTAGTCTATGTGTTTATGTATGTCTATGTATGTATGTTATAGGTATGGCATATTTCTTTTGATTTATAACTTTAAAATTAGGTTATAAAGGAGGCCTGTTCAATTAGCTGAAAATAAATGAGTGCCCATAGGAAATTAATAAAGAACAGAAACTAACACAATTGCTCGTCAATAGCCTGGGATCTAGGATTAATTTTTTGTGAATAGAAGCAAGCTTAAGGATGTTGGTTTAATTAACACAGCCATGGTTTTAGAGACACTGGCCTATGTGTGGGCAGAGCTGACTCAAGCTTGAAAAGCTGACTTCAGCCTGAAGCTAATCCACAATCTTAACTTCTGAGTGAATAAACCTGGACTTTGACCCCTCCCCTTCCCTGGGGGTGGACACCGAAATCTGTAGAGACCTTGGACTAATCACAGAATTTTTCCTCTGAGGTGAGGCACCCTGACACCAGAGCCTCCCTGTATCTGGTCCCTTTGTTCCCTCTGATCGCCCACACATTCCTTTCCTAGATCGTAGGTCCATCTCTAATGGGGGCAGGTGCATAGAAGAAGGTGGTCTAGGGGATGAAAGATCTGAACATGCTGCTGTACCCAGGACCACATCTCTGCATGTAAGTTCCTATTAAACTTATTAACCAACAAGCTAGACTTGTCTGCCTCATTCTTTGGTTTGTCATCTCCTTCTGCATTTGGGGGCTGCTTTTCATATATGGCCTTTTAACAAAACAATTGGTACACCAGGAAGGAGACCAAAGAAATGGTTCCTGGAAAACAGGCATTGGGGGAAAACTCCGGGTAGTCATCTACTTCCATGTGGGGCAGGGTGGCCCACACACCAGATGTGCCTGGACCATGGCTTGAGCATGTGGGCACCTGAAAACACTGTTTCTCTGAGGCCTTTCTGAAGGGGCAGACATGACCCGGTTGGTTAGCTACCACTGCCCAGGGAGAAGCAGAGGCAAGGACCAGAAACTAGAGAAAAACTGAAACTACAAAGGATGTGAGAATGCCTGCACCCTGTTAGCATGGGACCAGCTGATGAGAAGGTGGGGAGAAAGAGCCCCTTGAACAGACAGCACTTCCTTCATGGGCCATGAGGTCTTCATCTGCACCCATTTCCATGTTTATGTGTGTCCATGTACATGTATTATAGATGTAAGCCATTTCCTACCACTAGATGGTATTGCTAATTTATAAAAGAGCTATGTTTAACTGGCTTAAAAACAAGCAAGTACATGCAAAGACTGGCTATCCAAAATTCTCAGAAATATAGAAAGTAACCCAATAGCTTTTAAAGTTAATGTGATCTAAGATTAATGTTTAGTAAATAAAATCTAGTTTATTTTGTTGGTTTATATAGAAAAACATGTCACTAGAGTCATGTAAAGGCTAAGAATTTTAATTAAGATGAAATAAAACATTATGTATTTTTAGTAATTAAAGGAGAAAGTGAATCTGGTTGTTTTAGAATTGGGAAGAAGAAAACAGGAAAATCTGAATGTAAAAATAAGATTGTGAAAGGTTTGTGAAAAGATATGTTGAGAAAGGAAATTTTGTGTAGTCAAACTGAAAAAAATTGAAATAAATTTAATTAAGTACATAAATTCAAATATCAAAGTAAGCTGATGAAAAATTAGAGTCTGTTTCTTGACCTGGAACTGGCCTTGGGGTGTCTAGAGGGCTCCTGGGATACCTTCCAAAACTGGTTTCTCTCTCTTTATAGAAGATACTGTACTAAACTAAGGAGGCTTATTTGGTATGTAGAAATTACTTGGGGAGCATCATAGAATAAGAAATAGCATTGGGCCTTCTTTATGTTGTGTTTGTGTAGGTCAGGAGAGTTCCAGAAAACGCATGAAATTCTGGAGATCTGAGATGTGCTGGCATAAGGTGTCTGTCATCAAAACTGAGGATCAGATGAACAGGATGGAACCTGCATATCAGGTGGAGGCACATGGCATGAAGTTCATTCTGTTTCTGCAAACGCCAGACTTTTGTCCTTGTAACCTGGCAGCAGTCTGCTCCTGGATCAGACATTAAGATGGGTAAAGGTGGCTGTAAGTGAAATGAATAGTTGGGGCTGCTTGGCTCCCACCTCCCTGGCAGTCCTGTTTCTTGGCTTTGCAGCCCTTTATGCCCAATGAGCACTGAAGCTGGACTCGCTCCACGGCCACTTAGTGTGGTTATCAACATGTCCTCCTTGCACATATACTTTCTGGACGGGTTGAGGCCTTTTTCTGCCACAAGGCCTTTGTTGTCAGTTGCAAAGAAACTGTTAGAAATGGTTTTCACTTGGAGTATATCTTCTTAGTGCTCCCTCCGGGCTCCTTACCCAGCCTCACCACCCGCCATGAAACAGCAGTTCAGGACCTGTCACTGTTTCCCTTCCCCGCCTCTGTGAAATGGGCTCATCATACTGATGACAGAATGTTGACCAGTGAGCACTCGCCTCTGCTGAGGCCCCGCTGGACCACCTGCAGCAGAGGGATGGGCAGCGAGTCTGCAGGAAATCAAGGTGCAGCACCAGAGTGATGTTTTTGAGAGTTGGGTGAAGTAAGACCTGCGTTATTCCAGAGGCTGTCACAGACAAGCCTGCTCATACCAAACAGGTAAGAGACACAGGCTTTTGTGAGAATTTGGGATACTGGCAAAAAGTATATCCCATTTAGCTCAATGCTTTCACCCATTACATCAGATAGTTAAGAAGGCACACATATGGGACTGGGGAGCTGAACTACAGGCTGCCTTGGAGAAAGTAAAAATACTTGTCAAACAGGTTAAAGCTCTTGGAATCTCATAGGAGGTAAGCTAAGGGCAGTTGCTCTGGGATCAGCAGAGGCTCATCTTCTAATCTATCTAGTCACTGAAGTCCCCAACTAGTAAGGGACTGACAAATTGATGACACTTTGAGCAAGGGTTCCAAATACGCTCTGTGTATACTAAACACCTGTCTTTCCCACCTTACGCTTCTGCTGTTTCTGTGGCATCCAGTCATAAGGAGGCACCTGTACAGTCATCCAAGCTGAGAGTTGTGTATTTATAATAGATGAATATGCTAATATTTCTTCTTATTCCCGCATTTGAACAGCCAAGTAAAAACCCTAAGTGATTTGACACCAAGCCTAGGTGCCCTATTAGCTCCTGTCCTGGAAGGCATGGGAAAAATTGTTAATCGTACTTGGATTGCTTCTTTTAAGTTGACTCTTTTTGCAGGCATCTATATAATTGCTGTAAAGTGTGTAGTCAGTTGGCAGCTAAATGAGCTACCTTCTGCTAATGTAGCCCCTCACTGACCTCTCAGGGCAGCTGTGAAAGAGGGTGGCCTGTGAGATATGAGGGTCAGCTATAGGGTGGAGTGAGGAGGAGAGGCAGTCACCTGACATGAGCACCGCCTGGTCCTGCCGCCTGCTGATGGACCCTCGTGCTGGATCCAGCAAGATCCAGGGCAGAACAAAGACTGCTCCTCGGAAGCCCCCTCAAAGGCTATCCGGCCTGTCCCCTGTGATCCAGGTGTGCTAGGTCACAGACAAGACCCTCCTCTTACCCTGGGAAAGCATGTAATGCATTTTCCCCTTGCCTGAGGCAGGTGATGCCCAGTACCCCTACAATCCTGCTCTGTTCTACAAAACCCCTCAGCACCTGCCACATGATGTGGAGAGTATCCACGGCCTCTTGCCACCACCCAAGAGAGGCCCCACACATAAGTACCCTTAATAAACTCTTAATGTAATGATGAAGTTGTCAGCCTCTTTCTCCAGTCTCTTGACCCCAAGAAATGTTTTGTAACAGTTAATCACTTTGAGGTTCTGAGAAACCTTTGTGGAGTAATCTAAAACTGATTTAAAACAGATGGTTTAACTAGAGAAGAATTGGGATAAGAGTTTTAAGGTGAACTTTTTAGCAACGGTTTTCCAAAATCCTTTCATTACTTGAAAACTGAAAGTTTTACAGTTAAATTAAATGGTGCATTTGATTAAACTTTCGAGAACTAAGATTAGAAAAGGGCATCACTCTGCTATCTTCTCAACTGGCAGACAAGATGGGAAAGCAAGGAGATGAGTTAGAGACCTTAGTGCACCATCATGCAAGGCGAGGAGGGCACAAAATCCCTCAGATGGAGATTCGGATACTCAGGACAAAGCCTGCTTAGGATGTTGTGGTGACTGAGAATGATTACAGCCTGGCCAGTGTGGCTCAGTGGTTGAGCGTTGACCTATGAACCAGGAGATCACAGTTGGATTCCTGGTCAGGCACATGCCTGGGTCGTGGGCTTGATCCCCAGCAGGGGGCGTGCAGGAGGCAGCTCTCATCATTGACGTTTCTCTCTCTCTCCCTCTCTCTTCCTCTTTCTGAAATCAATTTTTAAAAAATGATTACATATACAGATGAGATATGTGTGCTTGGTAAAAGAAGGTATAAGGGATAGAAATACATTTTTGTTGAAGAAAAAGTACTTTTGTACTACAGCAAAATGATTGTTCTAGAATTAAAAAGGGAAAGGATAGGACAAAACATGAAAGGTTTATGAAATTTACAGAAGGTTCATGTATGTTGCAAAAGGTTTATGGAGAAGGTACCTTGAAGGAGAAATCTTATGTATGGTCAAAGTAAGCAACATAGAAACTACTTATTTAAGAGTATGATAACACAGAATTGGAATTCGGGTTTCTTTCTCTGTTAAAGAGTGTGCTATTGGTAAACTTTTAATAGAATATTATTAAGGAAAAGTAAAGATTTTATGTTTTATTAAAATTACTTTCTGTGATATGCATCATCAGATATTTGACTGCTTAGGCAAATCAAACCTTTTTAATACTAAAAAAACTAAATTTTAGCCCCGCCAGGCATGGCTCAGCAGTTAAGCATCGACCTAGGATCCAGGCGATTGGGATTCGATTCCCAGCCAGGTCACATGCCCGGGTTGCAGGCTCGATCCCCAGTCAAAGGTGTGCAGAAGGCAGCCGATCAATGACTCTCTCATCATTGATGTTTCTATCTCTCTCTCTCTCTCTTTTCCTCTCTCTGAGATCAATAAAGATATATTTAAAAATTAATTAATTAATTAATTAAATTTTGCTTCTAACCGTTTAAATGTATGCAATTGCTTGTGAAGTCTTCAGCTATCCATGATTAAATGGATAGGTAAAATAAGAAAACCTCTCTTTACAAGGGTGGGAATAAAACTAACTAAGCCTATTTGAGGTTTGGAAAGTGAGTTTTAACCCAGGTGCCCCTTTCTCAAGGATAAAAATGGACTAGTGATCCTTTGTGTGTATTTTCCTGAGTAAACGTATTCTCAGTGTCACAGGGCTATAGACGGAGCAGTCACTAAAATACTTCTGGAAAGGAGTTTTTCCTCCTTGGAATATGCCTACAGAGCTCCGTCACCATTGGGGCATCCACTTTATGAAAAAAAATTTACACCAGACATGCAAATTTTTTATTGTGCTTATTACCCCAAGTCCTCTGGTTTTATAAAACAAACTGGAGAGGTACTTGAAATGCAGTTGATGAAACTTGTTGAAATTTTTAACTTGCTTTGGCCTAAAGCGCTTCCCTTGGTATTACTTAACCTAAGACCTATTCCCCTATTCCCTCCGGTACCCATTGATTGTCCCCTTTTAAAATTGTTACCAAAAGACTTATGAGGTTACATCAAGGAATGTGCAAACTCTCCTTATTAAGAAGACTTTCTAACTTATTTCAAAGAACCTATAAAGGCTCTTGCAGTTAATGCAGTCTCATAGAGCAATCATTAAGCTGTGTGGTCCCAGGAGAGGGAGACATCAGACATCACAGGCCACAACCCGGGGACAGGGCTGTTGGAAAGGCATCTTCAGGAGGGCTCCTTCAGCATCACGGAAAGGGACTGTACTGGGTACTGTTAACCCTCGCATCACAAAATTAAAGGCATTGACTCATGAACCGAGGTGCTTTTCATTTAAAAAGGTTCTCACACTCGCACCGTATTTAGCTGCCAGGACATTGCAGCCTCTAGGAGACTCCAATTAAAGTTCCCTAGAGCAGACGCCTGCTTAGACCAGCAGCGACGGTCACTCCCCAGACCTGAACCAGCCGGGAAGCTCGCCTCTGCTGCACACGTCCTTATCTTACCGTTGTCACAGTGTTTGTACTCGTGTGTACCAATGATCTTAATTCTCTTGCAACACGCCAGTGACCTTTCCTGTGTTTCAGATTGTATGTTCTAGTTATTCCTTCATTATTAACTCTCAGCTATGCCACACTTCCTAATTTTTGCTGTTTTAACGCTTGTAAATGGCACTTAGCATAGAAGTATTACAGTACAGCGCTTCCTTAGCCCCGCAAGGAGCCTGCCTGGGTGCTGGATTGCCCTCGGGTTCCTGCCTCTACCTCTGGTCCAACTGGGGATCTCACAGTTATTTCATTAGCAACTTTTCAACTGCCCCTGCCTTTACTGTTGACTTTACAAAACTCCCTCTGTGAAGCCACTACAGCAAGAAAGAGCCCCATTCAACATGCTTTTGCCTCTCTGCCATCAATATTGGCGTCCCAGTAACTTCACACACCACCTATGGGGGAGTCATTAGTATTAAAAACAATTGTAGCTTTAAAGGAAAAATTGTATTCTCACATTTCCCTTGTTCAGGAGCTGTTTCGGACCAGTATGTACTGTCCCTCGTTTATGACCAGTAAATGAAGCCAAATTTGTATGTTCTGGTAGAATAAAGTGTTGCTAGCTTAATGAAAAGTATATCATTTTAAATGTAAATAATTCTTTTTACCTGCAAGAAAAATTGTAACCCATATTTTATCAGTTATTCAAGTTGAAAAGACCTGTATTTCAATTGAGGTGGTTTAGAGCAACATGGTAAGATAAAATCGATGGTCAAAAAGAACAAAACTGTTATATATTGCCTTTATGAATATTTTAAAATGTGTCTTGCCCTTTTCCCAAACACCTTAAGCTGTATTTTGTTCACTCCCAGGACTAATTGCATTAGAGTTCTGTATCTTGAAGATTCCTTCTTCTTGTGAGTTCCTTGTCTTCTACCTCATGACAATGTTTAAAAATTAAAATGCATTTTAAGTGATGTCAGAGGAAATAAGCCCAACATTTTAAATATCTATTAGTACAGATAACATTTAATGAATTTTAAAGGTCAGTGGTTCTGTGACTTGTGTTATTGGAGTTACATTGTGCCACATTACAGATTGTATTCTTTGAGGCAGAAAAATAATTTTTTTCAGATATCCTCGACCAAATGGCCCTCATGCCCCCTACACCTCAGCAGATGCTAAGGAGAACACAGGGAAGAAAGGAGACCTGGTCCTATTCACTAGGAAATTATAATTTGATAGAAAAGCACAAATTGCTATCTGACAATTAGGGAAGAATCTGACTTTATTACCAGCTGGGCTTAGCTTTTCAATCATTGATCCAGAAATATTTCAACCACAGACATAGCTTTCTGACAGGCAGGCTTATTATAAAAAACAGAAATATTATGAAACCTAGAAAATCCAATTAAATGGATCCCTTAGAGCACCTACCCTAGCCTAAGTGCTGCAATAAAACTAATACCAGATTTATGAGAATGGGTAAAATGATAAAGAAATTAAATTGCTCCCTTTCCACCTTTAGAAGAATGGGGTCTTTACCCTTATAAATTGGAGCTGCTTACTTAATTGCTATAATTTTCTACATATTAGTGCTATATTCATAAAAATTTTGTACTGTTAGAAACCATCATAAATTTCACAGATAGTCATATGACAAAAGATTATTATGCCTCTTTGTAAACCTAAGTATGATTCTGGTATTTCTGTGGCTGTAAATGGTACTTTTTCTAAATTCCAATACTACTTTATGTATATAGCAAATAAATCCAGTTGTATAATTTTAAGTGTCATCAATAGAAAGCAAGTAAGACCATGGTTTTAGCCCTTGATTGTCATGATTCCCATCACTCTTAACCTCACATCTGCAGCTGGATCTCAATCATTCCAAGATGATGACAGGTAAAATTATAAAATTAATATGAGAATAACCACTTTATTGTGTTTGTGGGTTCATGGACTGGCCTTAGCCCTGCTCAGTTAGATACCATAATGTAAAATCCAACCAGAGCAGTTAGCAGATGGCTTTTCAGTCACTAGAGCCATCACAGCTCCATAAAGAAATCTAGATTCCTGAGCTAGAGTCATCCTTGACAGGAGGGTTGCTTGTTTATTGGCTTGCAGCCCAAGGGGGAGTTTGTGCCCATAGCCAATTTCTCCTGCTACACCTAGATAAATACCTCTTCCCAGGTAGAATTTAAACAACCGAACTCTTTGACTTTGTCAAGTGCCTTAATGGGTATTCCTGACCTGCATCTAGCGCTACTGGCTGGTTAGGATTTACACTTTCTGACATTTTTTGTTGGCTCTCAACTGGGCTCAGAGCTGTTTTGAAGTAGGGACAGCACATTGTTCTACTGGTTATTTTTCTAATTGTTTCATCTCTTTCACTGTCAAGTAACTGATGTTCTGCATTGCCAAGTGCCCAAAGCCCCTACGAAACCCAAGCACTGGTTGATGAAGGATGGAAGGGACCCATCAAGCCACTGTCTCTTCTGTGTTTGTAACCCATGATGGTTAAAAACCTTGGCTCCCAACGCCAAATTCCTTTTTATCAATTACCCCTGATTTTGCAAATTGAATGCTTTCATTATATTTTTACCTTTTTCAAATTGTTTGATGACTGAAAAACTTCTTTAATTTGGCCGGCACCTATCATAAGCAAATGGCTCTAGCTGCTCCGTTGGACAATGCCCTGCCACAGGGCTCCTACCAAGGGACTAAGAGGAAACTAGAGCAGGTAGCCAAGCTACTCCTGCACTGACACGAGACCAATTGACCTGATCAATCACCAATACTATCAACAGGTTTTGATAGAAAGAGGGAAATGTTGACCCTGATAAGAATATACCTGCCATAAAAGACGCCTCATGGTTAATTGGGCCCAAATTCCTAACTAGAGTTTAGCAGGCTCCTATCACATTCTGCATTGCAGTGAAAAGCCACACACTAGGCTCAAACGCCCTGCACACTCCTACCCTTTAAGTCAACTTTTACACAAGAGCTCCCAGGATAGAAGTTTGACCAATAGAACTGAGAGTTTCCCCCTCCAACCAGAACTGCAGAGTTATATTATTTGCATCTTCACCAACCAATCAGAACGGCTTCATTCTGACCATTTAAAATGCTATCTGGACCAATCAAACTGAGAACTAGGAGTTTTCATTTGCATAGAAACTGAGCCATCAGGAACCAGAGAGGGCATCCTCTCCCTCGGTGGAGCTCACTTTCAATTTCCACTGGAGACTGTTTCCCCTGTGGGAGCTGCAACACTGAAGTGATCTGTCTGGAGTGGAGCAGAGCTCTGAGGAGCTGAGCTGTGATGCCAGAGCTGTCAGACCTGGGCCTGTGCACGTGGGCCACCTGGCCAGGCTTCCTCGCTCCAGCTGTTTATGCTACAGCTGTGCTATCCCACAGCCAAGTTGTTTTGCTGTTGAGCTGATTTCACGGAATAAAGCCTTGCCGCCTAACTGCAGCCCAAACGAAGGGGTCCTTTTGGTGTTGTGTTGGGTCAACGACCTCCAGTTGATGATAGAACAAGACTATTTCTCTGAAACGGGATGTGTGTCAGGGCAGGCGGGCAGGCAGGGAGTGATCAGAGAGCTCCAGAGCCCAGCAGCAGCATAGATGAGTTTCATTGGGTTCTCCATGATTCCAGGTGAAGTTCCCTCTTCCAGGCACAGTGGACCTCACCCCATCCTCTCATTGGAACCAAAGAGGGTGGTAGTAATTTAATGTGCACCATACCCTCCTCCTATAAAGAGCAGACTTTCTCAACCGCTCTGCTCAAATCCTGCAGGCTGGGGTCTATGAAGACCCTCTACTCAGCCTAGAAAAGCCTATGAGAAAGGCTGGCATTCAGAGCTGTGTGCTTCATTTTTAATTAGAAACACATATTAATTCATATATTCACCATTTTTATTACTTTTGAACACTCAAATCATTCGCCCTGCTTTTTATAAGGCCCCTAATCTTGAGCTACAAGGGCCTATAGTTGTCATTCAGACTAAATTAATAGTAGTTTTATTGTCTTATTATTTTTGATATCTGGTTGGAAGAGCAAAGCAATAACTATTAGGTAATAATAGCAGTAGGTTCTGATTAGAAACTAATAACATTAGCAATAAACTTTAAGCATGGTGGCCATGAAGCTTGATCAAAAGGAAAGGACACAGAGCTGCTGCAAAGGGAGAGAAACTGGGCAGAGGACACACCCACTGCCCCACTGCCCCCAGTCAGATCACCACATGCTGTAATGTATGTCATCAGAAAGAAAACGTGCTTTCATAGCAGGAAAAAAAAATTATGGTAAGTAAAATGATGGTAAGCAAATTTCATTGCTTGAATGGAAATATAGCTAAAGAAATATTTCATATTTCCAGTATTTCCAAATTTTCACAAAGATTTCTAATATTTTTCTCTCAACATTTCCTTTTGCTTCTTCAACCAGTGCGCATGGGCCTGCTCCTGCCTGGTAATTACTGGTATTGCCTGAGCACTGACTGTGGCCAGGTCCTCCCCTAAGCACGTTTCATACATTAGTGAGTGCAATCCTCAAAATAGCCATAGGGTTGACACTGTTATTTTCCCACTCACAGATCCAGGGCCTGAGACACAGAGAGGGAAAGTCACGCATCCCATGTCACACAGCGGTACACCCAACAGCAGTAGAACTGAGGCTCCAAGGCTCAGCAGTAACGCCTACGCCTTTTAAACACTCCACTCACTATCATCTTTGCTCTCCGTGTTTAACAAACATTTGTGTATGTGCTGTGGTGGAAGGCGAGTGGAATGCAGAACAAAACCAACAGAAAAGCCAACAGACAGATGTGGCCCTCCGAGCTAACCCACTCACCCAAATTATTGCAAGAGCTTCCTAACTTCTGACCTCTCCTCCTCCTGACTTTTCTTTGCTTTACAGATCCTGTTAAATCAGTCATGTTTATAACCCGTAATGTGTCTCCTAGGCTCAGAACCTCTTCTAACTTCCACTCTCATTCAGAGTACAGGCAAATTCAGCAAAATGATTCATGTTTTCCCAGAGCCTCCCTCGCCTTCCCCACCAGTCATCTGTCTTACAACAACCCCGTTCAGGCCAAGCCAGCTCCACGAATCTCCACCACCCTGCACACTGACCTGCACCTCTGGCTTCAGGGCCTTTGTTCTTGCCCCTCCCTCCACCTGGGATGCTCTTCCTAGAGGCCTCCTCCCATCATCTGTTTCCTGTCCTTTCTCCACTTCAGATTTTGCTCACAGGTCACCTTGCAGTGAATCAGTCTCTGAACATCCTTTTTAAAATTGTAAACCCCTTCCCCAGAGACATTTCCATTCTCTTTCTAGTTTTATTTTCATCCCTGGAACCGCCCACTATCTAGCAAACTATGTGTTAGGTGTTCATTGTTAAGCTTTTGGTGAGTTAAGTTGTGTATCTTTTCCCCACTAAAATATGCTTCACGGGAGCAGTGGAGTGTGCTTTTTGTGTTCATCACTATATTCCTAGTGCCTAGAATGGTGTCTGGCACATAGGCACACAACTCATATTTGCTGAATTAATAAGCATATCTTACCCTGAAGGATCTTATCTGTTTGGAAATCTAAAAATAAGCTGTGCTCTCCCCTGCCTCTGCCTGGAAAGTGGTCAACTTTATATGGACCACACATAAGCCAAACCCACAGAGCAAGTGTGTCTACTAGTCAGTTCCTGCGGAGGATGCGGGCTGGAAGTCCTGTGAGTCCACAGCACTGTAAGGTCTTTCAAGAGTCAGGAATAGAAACATTTTCTGGGAGGAAGTACAGAGCCGAGCGTAGAAACAAGAGCATATATTTGGTTTAAATCCCAGCATTTCTACTTACTAGTTCTGTGGCTGTTCCCTGAGCCCAGGAGCAGATTATTCAGCCCCCCTGAGCCTGTTTCCTTGTCTGTAAGATGACAATAATGTCCACCAGGTAATGTGGTGAAGACAAAATGGAATAATTTATACAAATAGCCTAACTTCACCCTCACGCACTGTGCTCAACAATGTGAATTCTACTCTTGCTTCCCTGTGAAATATTGGGAGGAGCTGGAAGAGGCAAGAGGGAGTAGGCAGGCTCTTCGGAATCATCTCCACAAGCAAGGAATAGCCTCAAATGACAGCTAAGACTTCAGGCAGACCCAGCTGGCCCTGAAAGACAACAAATTTAAGTATGGGGATTCAATTTGTTTTCTGAAAGCAAAACTTTCAAGAGTTTAGCTCATCTCTTTCTTCTTCCATGAGGACCCAAAAAAATGCAAATAAGCCTGGTGCCAGCAGGAAACATTAGGTTTAATCTCAAATGTTGTCTGTAGCATCATTTCCCCCGGAAGTGATAACAACATTTTGCCCGAGTTTTATGGCTGAGTGTGTTATGTTCCCAACCACACCAAACAGCCCTCTGGGCCACTTGGGGGTGGGGTCCTGCCCCTCTTTTGCATAACTCCAACAATGTCCATGTATATAGCTCTCCCACAGACTCATTTCACTGATCCTCAAGATCACCTATGAGGTGAGCATTAGAAACAAGGGTCACAGTTAAGCTCCCACCTTACAAATGAAGAAAATGAGACTTAGAGTGATTCAAGTATCATCCATGCTCCCAGGTCTAGTAGGTGGCTGATTTGGGATGAAAACCCAATTTCTCAGACTTAGGTCTAACGTCTGTTCCACTACATCACACAGCATTTATGTATCTCAGCACTCAGGTGCTCCTAGGTATTAATCGAACTGAATCAATGTGCCTAGAATTTGCCTGACAGTTACTCTTTCCATTCATTGGTAAGTACGAGATGCTAGGAACAGCCCTAGTTAAACTGCATACAATATTTGCTTTTCTAAACCCTAACTTAACTCTATGGTATTACTTACTGCCCATCCCTACAGTCCTCTTTAAAGACAAGGAAATTGAGACCAAGAAAGGTTAAGTAATTTTATAAGGGCCTTGAAGCTAGAAAGTGATCAAAGTACAAACGACACCAAGTGACCTCAACCAAGGTCTTTCCACTGAGCAGGGACACCTCTTGATGCTATGCAGAGAAGATCTGCCTGGGGAGGTGAGTGTCCCCTCTTCTGCAAAGCTCAGAAGGAGGTTTCCCTGGACACAGGAAAGAAAGCTCACTGCCAGGACCACTGCATCTTTTCCTGACCCATGGAGAGGTTATTAAACACTTTCAATTGCAGTTGAATGTCAGTTCCACAAGCAAAAGGTCTCAGTCAACTCATCCAAACTTCCCGAAACTTGGTTTCCCAATCTATTAAGTGGGGCTGCTTCACATACCATATAAAGTTATTGGGAGGAGGATGAAATTATCAGTGCAAATCACTAAGCACTAAGGTTTGGAAGGCACGTGACCCCTTTTCTCTCTTCCCACATAAAAGAAAGGATGACACCAGAGGCTGAGCAAGAAGAGTGTAGGGTGAGAGGAGGTTATACTGAGCAGGGCTCAGTAGAGACGGCCTGAGAAGAAACAGGCTGGGCACTGAGAGAAGGCCAAGGGGAATGGGGGCAGTGCAGGCAAACAGAGAGGGGAGGGGAGGCCTAAAGGCCTGACTGTGTCCATCTTTCCCACTAGCAGGACCTGAGATGTTGACATTTCTAAACAACCCTCTGTGGCATTCATTACTGCCTGTCCATGCTCAAGCAGGAGACACACATAAGACACAGCCTGTCAGGGCCTGTCTTCTGCCCAAGAAACCTACTCAGGCCTCCCTGTCCATCACGATCTTCAAGTGGTAGCCTTGGACCCACCATCTCCACCAGAGTTTGTTGAGTTCCACAACTGCAAACTGACCTCCCTCCTGGTAGCTCCAGCCCCTGGCCTCTGACAAAGCTTTGTTTACCCTCTCCCTCCCTGAAGCAGCACCTCTCCTCCTGCTTGAGACAGCTTTGTGCCATGGCTGGGGGCTGGTACCTGGAGGCACGTGGGGTGGTGAGGTGGCCGTCTTCATCCTGTGCAGGGCAGCAGCAGCACCCTCAGCCGGGCTGCAAGGACAGGGAGTCCGCAGTCACTGGAGCCACCCCACTGGCTTCCAAGGCTGCTCTGCTCCGTCACCACCATCCCCACCCTCCACTCAGCAGACAGCTGCCTGCTGGTCCCTGTACAGAAGGCACACCCTCTCCTGAAGCTTAGCATCCGCCCAGTTCGTCAGTCCCCTGGGTTGCGGCTGGGACACATGGCTAATCGTGGGCACTGCTGGTCCTGTTTTCCTCCCTCAAAGTTGTCACATTTAGTGTGGTATATTAAGTCCCAGCGATGTCAGCGGTCCCGAGGTCCCTTTAGAGCCAAGGTGGAACCTCCAATGGGCCATTACATGGAGACATGAGATGAACATTGTGGTCCTGCCGAGATTGTGGATCTGAGGGTCTGCAGGAAGTTGGGACACTCCCTTTTCAGCAGGACTCTGATGCCTTTTGAATTGTAATTTTGTTAAAGCACCATCTTTTTGCAAAACCTTAACAAATAAAAACAGATTGGCTGAAAAGTAACCCTCTTGGAAGGTTTCTAGTCTACAGCTCATCTTACCACATGTGGCCTTGCTCCCTCTTCTCCTCCATGCCCCTGGGCACCCAGCCGTTCCCCAGAACCACGAGCACAGCCTTGCTACAGAGCTTGCATCACAGAGAGGGAGCACTGGGAGTGGAAGTAGAACCAGGCCTTTCCAATCGGGAAGCCCTGCGCTTGAATTCTTGCTCCATTTTTAACCCAGGCCACTGGGACGGAGTGCTTCGTCCCTCTCTCTGAGTCTCCGTGTTCCAGCCATAAAATGGGGAACAAAATCAGCCCAATGTGGTTGTGAAGATTAAAGCCCAGAGTTCAGGGAAAAAGAAATCTTTCTTCACAAGACAAAAGGGTATTGAGAAGGATGTTGAAGGTGATGAAGCAGCAGGTGTCCTATCAGCTTTAGATCAATGAATGTGGAGAGCCCTGTGATCACTGCCCAGCTCTGAGGTGACAGCCGTGCAGTCTTAGCTGCCAGCAGCATAGAAAGCGGTTTTGGTGGGATCCTGGGAAGCCAGCCCACTTCTATCAATGCATGTCTTCTCTCTACTATCAGGGGCTAAAATTCCTCCATAAGAGTTTCTCTGTAGAGTCAAAGCATGGATCCCTGTTGGGAGAAGGCAAAAAACAATAATTCCAAGGAACTGGTGTAGTGATATCATTCTCATTTTCAACCTGCCATGACTCCCCATTGCCAGCAGCATAGAGTGAAACTCCTGGACGGAACTTTTGATGCTCTTTGAAATCTGGCCCCAATATATGTTTCCAGACCCAGCTCTCACAACCTTATAGGACAACTACTACAACATCACTTGCTCAGCTAGCATGCCCCAAACCTGCTATGCCTTCCACAGCTCCTTGCTTATACTCTGCTTATACTCTTGTAGTTTCTCTTCCTGAAAAATTCTTACTCTGCTTGTCTATCTTATGAACTCAAGTATAAGTCCCAGGGTCAAATCTCAGTACCCCTTGCAAGCAGGGAATGCCTCTGGCAGGGACCAAGGAGAGGTGGGGAAGGGGGGAGATGACTATCATTTCCTGAACAGCATGTTCCAAGCAGTGTGCCAGATGATTCACATGGATGTACTCACCCCATTTTAATCTTCAGAACCACTCTCAGAACTATGAATTATCTCAGTTTTGTAGAAGAGATAACTGAGATGCCCAAAGTCATACTGTTAGTAGGCATAACAGGGAGATCTAACCCCATACCCAGGCCTCTTACCTGCCCATTGTGTTATACTGCCTCCCCTCACTAAGTTAAGCATTTCAAATGCTTAGAATGGATGAGTGCAGGTTACAGCCTCATAGTCATCTCCTGCTCTGGGCACTGGCTTATGAACTCACTGCCATGTGTCTGCCCAGCAGTACCCAGATGAGTAACTCAGCTCATTCTTGCTTTTATCTCTCTTGACCATTTGTGCCAACCAGTCCCAAAGACCTTAGACTTACAGAAGTTGAGTTCACAGGAGGGGTCAGCTACGACCTTCAATTACCGAGAGTGTCTGCTTGTAGTTCTCAGGTTAGAGAAGAAAAGATAGAAAATAGCTACTGGTGAAAACAGAGGTCACCAAGGCTCAGTTACATGGCAATGCTTGTCAGGGAAGTGGGAAAACAGAAGGGAACATTTCAGTCACGGGACACTCCTCTCTGGCCCGTCATTCTAAGCCTCCTCATGGGTTCTCCTCCACTTGCGCACGGGTTCTGTCCTGCCTCTTCTGGCCTCTTCACTCCAAGTCTGCTCCATGCTTATTACTTTCTCCTCACAGGGCTCCAGGATCCTGAGAGGGCTCCCACACTTATAGCCCTGGCTCCTTGGCACCAAACCTGTGATTCTTGTTGCCAAGAGATTTCTTCCCCCAAGTGTGCCAGAAGCACCTACAATTAAACACATCCAAAATCAACCCTGCTAATCCTTCTTCCTCTCCAACAAACTCTTCCTTTTCCTGATTCCTTTCCTTATGTGGCAACACTCAACAAGTTGTCCAAATCAAAAACCCAGAACTTATTCTTAATCTCTCTGGCTCCTTCCTCACCTATATCCAATCAGTCACCGAGTTCTGCTGATTAGTGTGTCTAATCTCATCCACTCTCCTCCACTTTAGGGCTAGCACTGTGACTCGACTGATCTGCTTCATTCCCTCTGTTTATGAGTCACTGTGATGGTAGAGTCATGTTTCTAAAATGCAAATCTTAGTTTGGACTCTCTTTCCCAAACCCATCAGCTTCTCTCCACAGCTTTCAGATTAAGCCTCAAACTCCTTAGAAAAGGACCTGACCACTCCCTGCCTGTCTAAACTCGCTTCCCCCGTCTTCAGCAGGACTCACCATCTCCAGCCCCAAGCTGCCCATGCTGCGTTTTTGTACACGTCACCTTCTCTGACTCAGGTGCCTTCTTCATGCTGCATTTGGCCAACTCCTCACCCCTCAAAGCTCAGTTTAAGGGTGGCCTCCTCTGGATGGCCTTGAATGTGCCAGTCTGATTTAGGAGGCTCACCCCGACATCCCATAATTTCACTCCTGTCGCAGAACACATGGAGCTTTCCTTTCATCTGCCATCACACTCAAAGAAACCAGGGCTTTGTTTGGTTCATCTTTATATCCCTCCCAACTACCATAGCTCCTGGCACAGGGTCAGCTAACACATGCTTGCTGAATGCTGAAAGCACGAGCAAAGAAACAAATACCTGAATGACCAGCTAAGGCCCCCACTAAGGCTCATGAAGGTGAACGTTCCTAAAGGAAGTGTTCAGACAGCAAAATAACTGTTTTCTTCATGCTCACAGCTGTAAAAACTCCAAAGCACTCCCTCTTTCACCTCTACACAAGTATACCTCGGCTTCGGGTCCTGGCAGGGTATAGGAGAGGAGGAGACCACTCTTTCTAAATGATGAGTTTTCCTCTTGGATGTCTTAGCTGCAAACACTTAATTCAAAAGTTCAGCTACCCTTAGGGAGAACCAGGGCAAGACTGGTCCCCACACACAGAGCTGTGAGAGGGACACTGCCATTCTATATTCCCTGGGGAATTTGCTCAAAGCTTTCCTGGAGTTGCTCCCACTTTCTAACTCTGTGGGTTTGAGGAGGGGCCCAGAAAATGCATTTATAAGGAGCAAGAGCTGCCAGTGGTTCTGATGCAGGTGGTCTGAGAATCACATTTTCAAAACACTGCTGTAGGTGTTTAGAAAACAATCCTAAGCCAAATGTAATTTGCTATGATTTTCAGAGCCCTGTTCTGGAATGAAGTGCTCTAAAGATCAAATATATTTGATTTTCCATTCAAGACTAATGGAAGCAATCACTTCTCCTCAGCTCGGAAAGCCCATTAGGAGAGCAGATGAGCTAAGTATTTAGAAGATCAAAATGTGTTTAGAATATCATTTATGAAGCTGCCCTGCCCAGAGGACTAAAAACAATTCTGTGGCAGCGAGAAAGGGAGAGAGTGTATCTCTCCATGTTCACATATGCAAAAGCCACATGGACTATGTTCATCTTACGTTCTACAAACACAAGTATCTTTGTGTCACCTATTTCACCATGTAGGGTAAAAGTTAACCCAACTTAGAATAAAATCAAATCTAGAAATTATCTGGACCTTCTCTTTCCTCTATACTTAAACTAAATTTTTTATTTGTTTCTTTGTCTGTCTGGTTAATTTGTTGGTTTTTGCTTTTTAGTGATAATATGGTGATCATTGTATCCAGATATGAACTTGAGCCCCTGGCACCTGTCCCCAGCTCAGAATCCAAGAGAGCCTTCCTTAAGCAATCCAGCACTGCTGAGGCCAGTTCTTTACTTGCAAGCATTCAAATTCCTCCAGAATCCCCAGTCAAGATAAATACATGCATCAAAAAATCAGACTCATCAAGAAACAAAGAGAGAGGTCCCAAATAAATAAAATCAGAAATGAAAGAAGAGAAGTAACAATTGACATCACAGAAATACAAAGGACTATAAGGAAATATTATGAACAACTATATGCCAACAAATGGGACAACCTGGGCAAAATGGACAAATTTCTAGAAACATGCAAACTTCCAAAACTGAATCAGGAAGAATCAGAAACCCTGAGGAGACCAATAATAGCTAATAAAATTGGAGCAGTAATTAAAATTAAAATTAAAATTTTCGGCAAACAAAAGTCTTGGACTGGATAGTTTTATAGGCTAATTTAATCAAACATTCAAATAAAAACTAACACCTATCCTTCTCAAAGTATTGTAAAAAAATCAAGAGGAGGAAAGACTTCCAAACTCTTTTTATGAGGCCAACATTGTCCTAATTCTAAAACCAGATAAAGTCATTACAAATAAAGAAAATTGTAGGCCAATATTCCTGATGAACATAGATGCTAAAGTCCTCAACAAAATATTAGCAAACCGGATCCAGCAATACATTAGAAAGATCATACACCATAACCAAGTGGGATTTATTCCGGGGATGCAAGGTTGGTACAATATTCAAAAATCAATAAATGTGATACGTCACATGAATGAAAGGTAAAAATCAAATGATCATATCAATAGATGCAGAAAAAGCTTTCAATAAAACCCACCCTACATTTATGATAAAAGCTCTCAGCAAAGTGGGAATAGAGGGATCATACCTCAACATAATAAAGGCCATATATGAAAAAACTAGATCCAGCATCATACTCAATAGGTGAAAACTAAAAGTATTTCCCATAAGATCGGGAAGGGGACAGGGATGTGTGCTTTCACCACTCTTATTCAACATAGTACTTGAAGTCTGAGCCTCATTGATAAAAAAAGAAGAAGAAATAAAAAGCATCCAAACTGGAAAGTTGGTAAAACTGTCATTATTTGCAGATGACATGATATTGAATAAAGAAAACCCTAAAGACTCCACCAAAAAACTACTAGATCTAACAAATAAATTCAACAAAGTAGCAGAATACAAAATCAATATCCAGAAATTGATGAGATTTTTTATAAACCAATAATGAACTACCAGAAAGAGAAATTAAGAAAACAATTCTATTTACTATTGCAACAAAAAATAAGGTATCTAGAAATAAATTTAACTGAGGTGGTAAAAGACCTATACTCAGACAACTATAGGACATTGAAGAAAGGAACTAAGGGAAATAAAAATAAGTGGAAGAATATACCATGTTCATGGATTGGAAGAATTAACATCATTAAAACGTCCATCACTACCCAAAGCAATCTATAGAATCAATGCAATTCCTATTAAAATACCAACAGAATATTTCACATATTTAGAAGAAATAGTCCAAAAATTTATATGGAACCAAAAAGGATCCAGAATAACCTCAGCAATCTTGAGAAAAAAGAACAAAGTTAGAGGGATCACAATACAGATTATCAAACTATATTACAAGGCCATTGTAATCAAAACAGCCTTGTACTGGCACAAGAACAAGCATATAGGTCCATGGAACAGAACAAAGAATCCAGAAATCAACCCATACCCCTTTGTCAATTAATATTTGACAAAGAAGGCAAGAACATACAAGGGAGTAAAGACAGTCTCTTCAATAAATGGTGTTGGGAAATTGGACAGATACATGCAAAAAAAAAAAAAAATGAAACTATATCATCAACTTACACCACACCTAAGAATAAAATACAATACTCAAATGTAAGTCATGAAACCATAAAAATCCAAGAAAATATAGGCACTAAAATTTCAGACATCTCTCATAGCAATATTTTTGCCAATACATCTCCTAAGGCAGGGAAACAAAGGAAAAAATAAACAAATGGGACTGCATCAAACTAAAAAGCTTCTGCACAGCAAAATATGCCATCAATAAAATGAGAGAGAACCCACTGTTTGGAAGAACATATTTGCCAATGATACATCTGATGATGGCTTAATATCCAAAATATATAAAGAACTTATAGAACTTAACAAAAGGAAACAAACAATCCAATTAAAAAGTGGGCCCAGGATCTGAATAGACACTTCTCCAAAGAGGACACACAGATGGCCAATAGACATGTGAAAAAATGCTCAACATCACTAATCATCAGAGAGATGCAAATTAAAACTACAATGAGGTTTCACCTCACACCTGTCAGAATGGCTATCATCTGTAAATCAACAAACAACAAGTGTTGGAAACAATGTGGAGAAAAGGAAACCCTAGTACACTGTTGGTGGGAATGCAGACTGGTGCAGCCACTATGGAAAACAGCATGGAGGTTTCTTTAAAAATTAAAAATAGAGCTGCCATTTGACTCTTTGATCCCACTTCTAGAAATATATCCTAAGAAACCTGAAACACTAATTAGAAAGAATATATGTACCCCTATGTTTATAGCAGCGTTATTTACAATAGCTAAGATCTGGAAACAACCCAAGTGCCCATCAATAGATGAGTGGATAAAAAAGCTGTGCTATATTTATACTGTGGAATACTATGCAGCTGTAAAAAGGGAGAAATTCTTACCCTTTGTGACAGCACAGGTGAATCTGGAGAAAATTACGCTTAGTGAAATAAGCCAGGCAGAGAAAGACAAGTATCACATGATCTCATGTATACGTGAAATCTAATGAACAAGGTAAACTGACAAAATAGAACCAAAGGCACGGAAGCATGGCACAGACTAACATCTCAGAGGGGAGGTTGGTGGTGGGCGGGGAGTGTGGGCTATAAAACGGTGAAGGGAATATCCAAAGAAGATATACGCATAGCCTATGGACACAGACAACAGTGTATTGAGGGCCAGAGGGAGGAGAGGGCAGGATCTGGGTGGAGGGAAGGGAAGGGAAGGAAATTGGGGAACACCTGTAATCATGTGAACAATAAAGATAGAATATATTTTTTAAATTAAATTAATGGTGTAAATTATTTGCAGCAATAATATATACACTATACACTCGCCACTGTGCCTAACTAAAGATTTCTGACCATATCAACCTCATAGATGCTGGTGTTTAACCCTGAAGTCAAAAGAAACTAAAGGTGGAGGAACATTTACCCTTGAAGAAAAGCTAACACAAAGCATGTGCATTTTCCATTTTATCCTACCGTGAGAAGAGTCTTTAGTTATCAACTTTTTAAGTCATGGAAAAACTATGCCTTTTTAGATTTCAGGCCTCCCTATTCATTTTCAACAAGAAAATTACTGTTTTGTATTATAAAATTTATAATTCTGCAAGCACAAATGCATTAGCTTAAATAAAATGATTAAGCCACATAATCAGACCCATCTAGAAAATCAATTGTATTCCCAATAATAATAATATGGAAAATTTTTGTATTTCTACTTGGGGCTGCAGCCCATGTTCTTCAGGTCCCTGAATGACCGTTTTCCTATCGGAGCCAGGATGATGGTAGCTACAACTAAGTAATGGCACCAATACCCAGTTTGAAGCTTCTACAAGCCAGGCTCTAGTTTAGGGATTTCACTCACATTGACCACCACACAGCCCTCACCACAACCCTACAAATTGTACCAATGCAGCACCTGAGGCCCGCAGCCACCAAATTTGCCTCAGTTCACAGAGCTAGTGAGTTGCGAGACTAGGACCAGGAGGCCATCCTGGCCGGTGGTGCATCAGTCCGTGCAGAGCTCGACTCCCCACTGCCTCCAGAGACTCAAGGCCATGCCTCTGCTGAAGGGGTTTGTACCCTGGACTTGCAGACTTTGGCAGATTGGAGTAAGTTGCTAAGCCAAGCTTTTTATTAAATCACACAGTGGATTGAATCTTAAGAGACTTTTAGACAGTTTCCCTATAATGTGGATATAATAGCAGGAGCCCTGCCTCCCCAGGATGTGGACATGGAGTCAAAAGGGTGATCTACAAAATAAAGATCTAGTTCTTTAAAAAAAAAAAAAAAAAAGATTTATTGATTTGAGAGAGAAAGTAAGGGAGAGAGAAGGAGAGAGAGAGGAACACGGATTTGTAGTTCCACTTGTGCACTCACTGGCTGCTTCTTGCAGGAGCCCTGACCCATGATAGAACCCACATCCCTGGTGCATCAGGACGATGCTCTGACCAATGGACTGCTCTGTTCTGATCTAGTTCTTATATGTCCTTTCCTTCACTATTTCAAATCCTTTCAAAAGTAAACCTTTTTATTTCTCAACTATCAGACAAATACCAAATTAACAAAAGAACAGAAGGGAGGGTGGGTGGGAAGGAAGAGGGAGAAACTATGATAAAAACAAAACCCCACAGTCAACACATGCAGAACTGAGGTTAGGACCCAATCTCTAATATTCCACCACACAATATGAAAAGAAATTATTTTTAAATGATTTTTAATTAAAGTAAGCCTTTTAATTTAGTTTTGTGGTAGTTTTTGAAGCACGATTTCTTTTGTTTGAACATTCAAAAGAAAAGTTCACCATTGGGGTTGTTGGAAGAAAACACACTCAATGCAATGGAAAGATCGTGGTTAAATAAAGCTGCTTCATGAAGACGTAGCTGATAGAAGTGCACACAGAGCGGAATGAAGCGGCTCTCTCCAGTGAGAGCAAAGCCATGCGCCTCCCTAATTTCCCGTCCTATCTCAGCTTGGCTATTTCTGCCCCAGAGCCAAGGCCTCGGGAGGCCGCCCATAGCTCTTACTAGCCCACAGGTTCCTATCATGGTTATCGCTTCTGTGCTCATCACTGCTTTATTTATTAGTGGTCCTGATCTTAAAGTGAGTGAAGTGTTCTTGGGAAGTAATCATTTCCCCAGATTTCTGAGTGAATAAAGTCTTCCTCTTCTCAGAGTAATTGCTTTTTGGGGGGGTTTTTTGGCCAAAACGCATTCCACTCTGTTATGGTGGCAGCTTTATGATGTGATTAACCCTACCTGTTTCACCTGCGGGAGGACGAGCGTCACCGACACGCTTCCTTTTCCTCTCTATCCCCTGGTAAAGCTCCACCAGGTGAAGGAAACCACCACAGTGAATTAGGGGACACATCCAGCGAGTAAGCAGAAGTCAGGCCAGGAGGAAATGTCACTCATTCCCTCAGGAAGAGCTCAGCGCCTCTCGGTGCAGCATGGAAATCCCCAATTCCCGTGTGCTCGGGGGCCAGGCAGATGACAAAAGCTAGTGACAGACAACGTAAGACTTGAGGTCATCACAAGGAGCAGGGACATTGATGTGCCCTCTTTAAATGCAGTCTGTTTCCATACTTTCAAATTTTTCAAAAGAAGAAACTGAGATTTTGATATGAAATATCTAAATTTATAAACTGTTTTAATTTAATACATCGTGTGGGCCAACAAAACCCACTTTCTGGTCAAATAGGATAGGACCCCCATAAGCATCTGCTGAGCTGAGGGCCACTTGGTATTGAAGGGGACTCGCAGTGACCTGTGGACATGGGCTGGAGTCAAGTACAGCATAGAACGTGAGTGCTCTTGACACTTGAAAGTCAGTTTAATGATATTACCCTGGACGCTTCACATGTGTCCAGTGCTCCCCCTTTTCTCTGCAGGGGGGTGGTGGTGACGGGCCAAGGGCCTGACAGCTAGTTACCTGAGCCTCAGTTTCTCCAACTGTAGAACAATAGGAGGAAGAAGAATATCATAGAAATGAAAACGTGACAACGAAATGTTGGGGGCAGCGTGGAGCCTGAAGGCAGATGATAGACCCTTGCTCCCAGCTCCCGCCAGGCGTCTGTGTGACCGGGCATGTCTCTTCCCTCTTCTGGGCTTTACCTGCACAGGTGCAGCTTGGAAATGGTCTCTCTGGGCTGCGGTTCTGGGAGCCCCTGACCCTGGCAGTGCTGCCTGTGAACATCTTGCTCCCTCTAGAATTACCAAGATGGTTTACTAACAACTGTCTCAGAACTGAGACCTGGTAAAGGAGTTAGGAGTGATTTGACTGTATTTAAGGAGAGAATATAAAAGGTCTCCAGATCTTCCACAACGTTGTCTAAAGGGCAAAGGCTGCCGCCTGAGTTTCTCACAGTTGTAGCATTTAAGGTGACAAACACAGCACTCCATCGTCCTTCCTGAAAACCAGTGTTTCCAGCTGGACCGGGGCTGGTGGTTAGCTTGCCTGGAGGTGGCCAGGGAAGCACTAACTGCACAGGACCAGTGAGGTAACCTAGACAATAAGACATGGAAGAGACAGGCATGTCTTTCAGCAAATAACTTAGTTTAAAAAAGCAGGCAGGCAGGGGATCAGAGCCGAGCTCCCGACTGGGATGAGCATGCAGTGCAGGGACCAGCACCGCTGTGCCTGGGGAGGACCTCGCAGAGTCTCCCCTGTCTCCTCTGATCCCCTCTGGCCCCTCTGACTGCCTCCCATACCTTGGGCTCCTGCTATATAGCAGTCCCCTCCCCCTTATTCATGGGGATAGTTCCAAGATCCCCAGGGGATGCCTGGAACTACAGATAGATAGCACCAAACCCTACATATACCATATTTTTTTTCAATGCACACATACCTATGAGAAGTTTAACTTATAAATTAGGCACAGTAAGAGATTAACAACTATAATTATAGAATAGGACAATTATAACAGTAACAATAATAAAAGTTCTCTGAGTGTGGTCTCTTTCTTGCTCTCAGAACACTGTGTGCTGAACATAGAGCTTGGATACACTGGGTAGAAGGGTGAGCCACATCCTGGTGGCACAGCAGTCGGGGGCCAGGTTTCACCACGCTGCTCAGAACAGCTGCCATTTAAAATGTATGAGTTGTTTATTTCTGGAGTGTTTTGTTTAATATTTTCAGACTGCACTTGACAGCAGTTAACTGAAACCACAAAAAGCAAAACTGCCAATAAGGGGCCTCGTCTACTCCATCATCATGTCTCCCAGGCGCCCGCATTCGCTGGGAAACAGCACAAAGCATCAGTGTACGAGCCAGTGTGCCCCTCGCGTGTGTGTGGCTCAGCTGGACTGTCTTGGCCACAGCTCAGTCCTGGTCTGCCCCACGTCGCTCACCCCCCTGGGCGGGCAGGCTTCACGGGGCACAGCCTCATGGTGATGGCAGGAAATGTGAGGACAGGGACTCTTAGGGCTTCAGCTCAGAGCTGGGACACTGGACGCGACACGTCCACCCACATTCCACATGCTGGAGCAAGTCACATGACCAAGCCCAACATCAGTGAGGGGAGAGGGTGGCCCCTCCCAGGGGGAGCAAATAAAGTCATCTACCACACCCTGGAGGCTCTGGGAGCAGGGGCCATTCTCCAGCATGAGCCGCTGTTCATGCAGCGGGGGCCATTCTCCAGCATGAGTCGCTGTTCATGCAGCGGGGGCCATTCTCCAGCATGAGCCGCTGTTCATGCAGCGGGGGCCATTCTCCAGCATGAGCCGCTGTTCATGCCCGCTGGGCCGCCTCCTGCGACCGTGAATGAGTGAAGTATGCAGCAATCAGGGGAGAGCTAGGAGTTGGGAGACCAGGGCCTCTGTTCTATGGGTGTGCATGGGTGCTGTTGCCTGTCTCCTACCCTCTCTTAAAGTGAAACGTGGTGCTGAGTGAAGCCGATTGTGTCTGTGGATTCGGTGGTCAGCATGACCCCCAGACCACTGTTGCTGGTCAGGCAGAGTGGGCACCACAACCCTATCCAGTTAACAAAAGGGAAATTTATCTTTCAGAGAGTGCACAGTGTGGGCCCTCGCCATGGCCTCATGCTCTAACAGAGTTTCTCCACTGGGGGCCAGCGGGGAAGGCAGACCAGCTCAGCTCCATCACTGCCAGCCATGCGGTCTCCTCCCCTTCCTGGCAATGCCTCACAGCTAGGCAGTGGGTTGGCTCACTGGGGAGACACGAGGGGAGGGCATCAGGGGCTCCCGGGAAAGCAGAGCTTTCTCTTTTAAGAAGGAGACCTTGGGAATCTGCCCCTGGGCATCTGTCTGAATGTGAAACCTGGACAATAGGATGGCAAGAGGGAGCGTCCTGAGGGCAAAGGGGGCACTGAGGATGCAAAATGGGAGACCCTCCATAATGTCGTCACTGAGCTTCTAATTGCAGAGGCCTGAGCTGCCCTGCTACTGAGCTTCTTGTTCTGCGCAACCATAGTTTCCCTCATCATTCCAACAAATCCAGGTCACTGTCTTTCTTTTCTTACTGACACCAAAATCACCCCACCTATGGGGCCTGTAGGTGCTGAAGCTAAGGAGGTAATGTGTTCTCCAAGCCCCAGGGGTGTCTGGCAAAGACCCTGACCATGGAGGATTCGTAACATCCATCTGTCATCATGGGATCACCTGGTCTGGGAGACGGAGTCGGAGTCAAGCCAGCCTCCAGGGACAGAAAGTCCTGAGGAGCCAGCACAGTCCCCAGAGCTGTGAGTTGCCCAGCAGAGCCTGGGGAAGGCAGCCATCCGTGCAGCCAGGAGCTCTCCGTGGTACCCAGCCAGGCATCTCTGGTGCTGTTGGCTGGCACTGCCCTGTTAGCTGAGGGTCATCGCAAAGCACCAGTTTTGAAAACTGTTAGGGGGAATATATGCAGCTCATCTGGGGAAAATGCTGCCACAGCAACAGGGCCTATGTGGGTGGGGATGTGAGACAATAAAAGTCCAAATGCACAGGCTGTAAAAATTCTAATCACTGGGGACTTTGGAGACCCTTCAATCACACCCAGGAGATAAGTGCCAAATGTTTACACAGGGAGAATACTTCCCCGTAGATTAGGTGCCTCCTGTATCACTGACTTGCCCCTAGAGTGTAATAGGCAGCATCTGCAAGGGTGAAATGGCCCCTGCTGGGGAGGGCTCTCCCCGGACCCCAGCCGCAAGGTGAGCAACAGTGGCTCCGGCCCGGGTGGCGGGTTCAGCCATTGTTTCTGACACTCACCTATTTGATTTCCAAACCTCCTGTGCTCCATGTGCACGACCCCCATGACGAACACGAAGCTGACGACCGACTGCTCTACGGTTGACTGCTGATTTCAGACCCTCTTCTAGGCGTTCAGCACTGCCACTGGGCGTGAAGAGTGCCGATGGCCTGCTTCTCGGGAAAGCCCTGACGCGGAGGACAGTCACCCGACTGTCCGCCTTTTTCCCAGGGCAGCAGGCCTGTCGGCAGCCTTGAAGATGGATGGCCGGCCTGTAAGCTCCCACTGCCAGCAGCGGCTGATTGATGAGAAAGCGGTGAGCTTGCAGAGAGGAGTCTGACAAGCTTCATTTCAAGTGTGGCCCTGAGGGAGGAAACTGCTCTATAATCAGTTGCTGGAAGGCTTTTTTTTTTTTTTTTTTTGGCCTTTCTTTGGTAGCTTGGTTTTTCATGCACATCAGTGGACATGCAGACAAAATCAAGGCACTCCCTCAGACACTCTCCACCTGTCCCCATCACACTCATCAGTGAGGAAACTTTCCAGGGCAGCAGTCAACTTAAATGAGTTATGTATCCACAAACCAGGTCTATAACATGCACCAGTCATTACCATCTGCAAGTCTCTGTAATGGCTACAGAGCATATCTTTCTGTTCAGATAAAAAAGCAGGCTTCTCCACCTTCCAAAGCAGTGGCAACTACAGCTTTGAAAGGCTTCCTCCCTCCTGGGGTTCAGGTAGAGTGTGCAGCATTTGCCTGGGGGTCACTTTGTCACTTTGAAGAGGCAAAAACAAGAGTCTGTGTGCAAAGCTTGCAAATCTTAAGTGACACTCCCTCCATGGGCTTACACCAGGGTCTCGGCTTGGCCCCAGATATTATTTTATAGTTTGTATATTCAGGGGAAATAAGAAGGGAACTAGAATGTATCGCATACCTACAATGAACCAGGCACACCTGGTGTATGCTTTTGCAGGTACTTTTCAAGAGAGAGTTGACTTCCAAAAGAAGTTAAATAACTTGCAAAAGGCAAGTAACAGACTTCTCAGGCTCCAACCACATCAAGCACTTTCCATAGATTATTTCATTTAACACATAAACCTAATCAGTAATTATCCACTCATTTCTATTCCTGCTTCATTAATGAGGGCTTTGAAGCTCAGAAAGATTATGTATCTTGCCCAGATAGGCGGGAGGGCCGGATTCAAGTGCAGAAGTCTGATGATAGGGCCACAGGTTCCTACCAGGTCCCTACACAACCAGGTAAGGAAAGAGCCCAGCTCCCAGCCAGGTGCGTCCGACCCGCAGTCATATTCTTTGCACCTTATGACACTGCATCGTAGAATGAAGATACTACAATTGTCTGGACATTGAGATACAGGAAATTTTACCATGCACATTCCAGGTACTGGGTGTGAAGACATAAAAGGCACAGGCACACGGAGACTTCCACACATCACTCTCCGCATTCCCCGCTCAGAAGGAGAGCACTCCAGTTAAAAGGGATCAGGAAGAGGGCAAGGCCCAGCTGAACTCAAACAGCTGCTCAGTCAGCGACCACCACTGCAGGCCTTCCTCTCAGCTGGAATGGGCCACGGCTCTGCAGCAGGGCTAGGAATCAAAATCACTGCACAAATGGTTTAAAAGATATACCCCAAGTCCTAAGGCCAGACACCCAGGCTCCAACCTGGGCCACAGGCATCTGTATTTCTTAAAAATCTACCCAGGGCTTTGCGTTATTTTTTTCTGTGCATTTTTGCATTATTTGATCTTTTACAATAAAAATTAAATCAGCTCTTTCTGTAATAAACAAAAGGTAATGTTTTGTGTGTGTGTGTGTGAATGGCAGTGTGTGTGTGTGTGTGTGTGTGTGAATGGCAGTGTGTGTGTGTGTGTGTGTGTGTGAATGGCAGTGTTCTGTGTGTGTGTGTGTGTGTGAATGGCAGTGTTCTGTGTGTGTGTGTGTGTGTGAATGGCAGTGTTCTGTGTGTGTGTGTGAATGGCAGTGTTCTGTGTGTGTGTGTGTGTGTGTGTGTGTGTGAATGGCAGTGTGTGTGTGTGTGAATGGCAGTGTGTGTGTGTGTGTGAATGGCAGTGTGTGTGTGTGTGAATGGCAGTGTTCTGTGTGTGTGTGTGAATGACAGTGTGTGTGTGTGTGTGTGTGTGTGTGAATGGCAGTGTGTGTGTGTGTGTGTGTGTGTGAATGGCAGTGTTGTGTGTGTGTGTGTGAATGGCAGTGTGTGTGTGTGTGTGAATGGCAGTGTGTGTGTGTGTGTGTGTGAATGGCAGTGTGCGTGTGTGTGTGTGAATGGCAGTGTTCTGTGTGTGTGTGTGTGAATGGCAGTGTTCTGTGTGTGTGTGTGTGTGAATGGCAGTGTGCGTGTGTGTGTGTGAATGGCAGTGTTCTGTGTGTGTGTGTGTGAATGGCAGTGTGTGTGTGTGTGTGTGAATGGCAGTGTGTGTGTGTGCGTGTGAATGGCAGTGTGTGTGTGTGTGTGTGAATGGCAGTGTGTGTGTGTGTGTGTGAATGGCAGTGTGCGTGTGTGTGTGTGAATGGCAGTGTTCTGTGTGTGTGTGTGTGAATGGCAGTGTGTGTGTGTGTGTGTGAATGGCAGTGTGTGTGTGTGCGTGTGAATGGCAGTGTGTGTGTGTGTGTGAATGGCAGTGTGTGTGTGTGCGTGTGAATGGCAGTGTGTGTGTGTGTGAATGGCAGTGTGTGTGTGTGTGTGTGAATGGCAGTGTGTGTGTGTGTGTGTGTGTGAATGGCAGTGTGCGTGTGTGTGTGTGAATGGCAGTGTTCTGTGTGTGTGTGTGTGAATGGCAGTGTTCTGTGTGTGTGTGTGAATGACAGTGTGTGTGTGTGTGTGTGAATGGCAGTGTTGTGTGTGTGTGTGTGAATGGCAGTGTGTGTGTGTGTGTGTGTGTGTGAATGGCAGTGTTGTGTGTGTGTGTGTGAATGGCAGTGTGTGTGTGTGTGTGAATGGCAGTGTGTGTGTGTGTGTGTGTGTGTGAATGGCAGTGTGCGTGTGTGTGTGTGAATGGCAGTGTTCTGTGTGTGTGTGTGTGAATGGCAGTGTGTGTGTGTGTGTGTGAATGGCAGTGTGTGTGTGTGCGTGTGAATGACAGTGTGTGTGTGTGTGTGAATGACAGTGTGTGTGTGTGTGTGAATGGCAGTGTTCTGTGTGTGTGTGTGTGAATGGCAGTGTGTGTGTTTGTGTGTGTGTGTGTGTGTGAATGGCAGTGTTCTGTGTGTGTGTGTGAATGCATTGTTGTGCATGTACGCATGGTTCCCAAGCTTCTCAGGTTCCTGTGAGGTGTGCCAAGAGTTAAGATCCTCTGGTGCTGGGCCATCTATTCTAGGATTTTGGTTCTATTAAAGCTTTGAATAAAAATTTATATATATACTTTGACAAGGGTGACCAAAGAAAGATAAAATACCTACAACAAGAGTAAATGAAGGTGGGGTTTAAACTGAGGGGAGGGCACACACAGGCTGGGAAGCTGGGAAGCCCTGGGTTTGCACCCTCACGCTGGCACTCATCACTAGCTCTGTGCTCTCGGACAAGCAGTTTACCTGCTCTGGCCCCTCTCCCTCTCTATGCCACGGAGATGCTAATCTCTGCTTTGCAGGACCACGCTGAGTATTAAACGCAATAGCGCACGTAGCATATCCGATGTATACTTGATGCCAACAAGTGGTGGCCATTATTATGATTAATTTTATTATCAAACCAATATTTTATTAGCATTGGTGCCTTTTGCTTTCAAGAGATGAGTAGGAATTAAAAAATAAACTTCAGGAGCCTTTGAATGACCAAAAAGTGTCCCCTTACACAGTATTTGGGTGCAGGAGGTTCTGAGGGCATGCCTCTGAGCTATTGGACCCACCTCCCCTTGTTCTGGGCAGTCACAAGGTAAGGCCCCATCCTTCTGGAGCTGGGGTAAGACCAAGTACACAGGCAGCACTTAACACAATTTTCCCCCCTCTCCTTTTAGCGCTGCCTCAAGAGGAGAAAATCAACCACTCCACTGGTCATCTTTGCGGAAGAAACGCAGCGCCAGAAGCTGGAAGGTGCACATGTAACTGTTCCACAGCAGTCTTTTCCTGTTTGGGGCATGTGAGGAATCGGTGTGTATCAGGTGGAGAGCGCCAGGCACCAGAAAAGGGAATAGAGACTCAGCCGGAAGTTTCCGTGGCCTCCATGCAGGGTGACAGTGGGAGCCTGGCTGCTCGAGTCGCCTCGCTGCGTCATGACTGAAGCCAGGCCCGGAGCTCCTGGGACAGGGCGGAGGACCTCACCCTGATGGACGAGCACCTGTGGAAGCCAGCATGAGTAGCAGCAGGAGGAAATAGTGAGGAAGATCACAAGACGGATTGCAGAATAAAAGGCATCCTTTAAAACAGTAGAAGTTCTGCAAAAATGACATCAAATACATGGTCACAAAATGGAAACCTGCAGTCAGTTTAGTTTGCCGTGGAGCAGTCCTAACAGATCTTTTGCCTGCAGCTCACCCTCCAGGGCAGCTGGTCCTCCTGGCCACCCTCCTCCCTCGTCCAGGCCTTGCTGGGGGCTGGAGCGTCAGGGGCCTGAAGCCTCACTCACTGTCCCTGTAGGTAAGAAAGAGCCAGTATCTCCCATTCGCTTTTCTGTTCGTGCAGACAGGCTCATGCTCCAGAAGGGGGTCAGCAAGCAAAGAAATTGTCAGCTTTAGTGCAGGTGGCCCGGCAGAGACAAGAGGGCATCGCTGCATGAGGGGCCAAGGAGAGAGTGTGCAGCTGGGGCAAAGCTCAGGAAGGAAGCTTGCACAGCAGGGGCCTGGGAAGGGAGTGAGGGAGGATCACAAGTGGGGAAAGGAAGCCCAGGGCCTGCTCTGTTACTGTGAAGAGAGAGGGGCCTGGAGGGGGGCATGCTGATGCCTCACTTTAAAGACTCTTATGCCACCTCTCATTGATCTGAACCCAGGGGTCCCAGGTGCAGAAGCCCGTGAGAGACTCAGAGCACATCATTAATCCCAGGACCCAGCGGGAAGAAGGAGAGAGACTGGAAGCCAAGGTCACAGCCCTTCCTTGGCCTCGAAGGAAAGTGTTTGTCTGCCAAACCTCGTGAATCGTCTTCTCAGGATGCTGACACCCCAACCCTTGAAGCAAACAGACAGCAGTGGCCACAGGTAATCATAACCACCCTTCCCGCTGGCTCTCGTATGCTGTTTCCCAGAGGAAAGGGGAGAGGGGACAGCTTGCTCCCCATTAATCTTGAAGTTGCTTAAATAACAAAATAACTTTTTAACCTCCAGCATTTCTGAGATCCTGCTCTTTCCTTTTCCGTGGGCCTTGTTTTCTGTTATCTTAGCCTCAGGAGGGGGAAATGGTAAATGCCACCTGAGGAAGCTGTGAACAGGGCAAGTCCCTGTTAGATGTGGGGAGCAGGACGCAGTCCTGGAGGCTCCAAGAGGGAGCCTGAGAGTCCGGGTGGAAAAGCAGAAGGGAATGTCCTCTCTCTACTCCACTGTGTGGCCACATCTGAAACAGAATGCCCCCCACAATTTTGGGAGAACACTAGGAAAATGAAGCTTGTTTTGTCTTCTCCAGACACAGATTGAAAACTTCCAAGAACCCACAGGGCATCACCGCAGCCCACATGGCACCACTCCGGCAATGGGCAGGAAATGACAGTGACAGAGCAGGCTAGAAAAGGGCAAAGGTTCCCCTCGGTTCCCGCTGGAGCCCAGGCTGGGATAGTAGAGATGCCTCAGTGTCCCGTGAGCCTAGAGAAAGTCAAGAGTGGTGAACAGGACACAGACAGACCAGAACTGCCAGGCTCGGGGGCAGCCTCGGAGATGCACGAGTCCCACCCAGAAGCTGTGGCATGGACCACCTGCGAGGGATGGGAAGAGGGTAGGTTTCCAACTCGGGGAGCCTGCAAAGCGGTGGTCAACCCCATGGTAAAGACCCTGAGGAGCCTGACCGGTGTGGCTCAGGGGTTGTATCAACCTATGATTCAAAAGATTGTGGTTCGATTCCCCGTCAGGGCACAGCCGATCAATGACTCTCATCATTTATGTTTCTATTTCTCTCTCTCCCTCTTCCTTCCTCTCTCTGAAATCAATAAAGATATAGTAACAAAACAAAAAAACAAACAAAAAAAAAGACCCTGAGCAGGCTGGCAGTCAGAAACTAGACTTTGAGCACTTGAGCTAGATGATAGAGGACACCAGAAACTGAAGCCAGCACAGAGCCAAGAAAGAGCTTTGCCAGGTCCTGTGGGTCAGCAGGGATAGTGGCACAACCTCCCAGACCAAGCATGGCCATCATGCCCTGGGCAGCAGCACCAGAGCCCAACTTAGATATGCCCAGCCACACCGCACTGGGGCCATGAAGGACACGGTGACAGCAGGTCGGAGCTCTGCACCCAGCAGACCAGAGTAAGCAACACCCAATGTGACTGGTTCTGGCTGTATCAGCTACAGGGCTTAACAGAGGTCTTGCTTAACACTAAGTATGTGCATATATAAGAACAGTAGGAAACACATTGTTAGATCTCTTTGCTGAAAATCTAAATAATTACGTGTCATAAAAAGGCTCACCCGAAGCTCAGGTGACCGTTGAAGAACTAAGTTGAATGCTGGCCTTATGTCCTGAGGACACAAACTAGCTGCCTTACATGCTCCTCTCACAGGACAGAGATGACCAGTGGAGCGGCCTCACAGGGAGGCAGTGTTTTCCCAGGATAGTCGGTTGCCTAAAAAATTACCCAAGTGGGAGAGTTGAAGTTTGACCCCAGGTACTGTCCACATCTGGGCGAGAGAGGCTGTGAGTGTCCAAAGGTGCCTCTCACAAGCCCTGCTTCCCATTTATCCATGTCCCACGCAGCCCTTCCTTGCTGAGGCCTCTGGAAGTACACAGCTCCTTCCCCAGAGAAGAGCACATGGTAACGCAGACCATTCGGCCATAAGCAGCCAGCCTAGAGACAGGGATTTTATGCTTGTGAGAGGATCATACAATGTACTGGTTGAAAACTGTAGGGTAAAATCAACGAGCCCCCCTTGGTCTTATTTCAAGGCAGCCATGGGCCTATTGAAGGTTTAAGACCTTTGAATTGAAATGGACTTGGAGTAACTAATCCTAAATATTCCCAGACAGTGTGCTCTGAAAGAGCAGTCAATGGTTCCTGAGCCTGTGGGAAGGGTCCTCTGCTCTCCCTGTGGCCGAGCTGCTTTGATCAGTGCAGAACGGCTGAGAAACACCGAGTCCTCTGACCGCATTCCCTCTCTGCCCAGCCATACACTCTATTGTTCTGACCTCCAAAGCTTCTCCAAGCTGCCCAGGGGAGATGGTCCATGGAAAGGGCAAAGCAATATGCTGGTGGTGGGGACATCCCTGTGCAGCCATGTCCAGGACTGCATGCCCCCTCTCCACACTGGACACTGGTTGGTCACAGGAGTACTGTCTATCCAGAGAGTCCATGCACCCAGACTGGTGACCTCATCAGTGCTATGAGGTGGCATTGCCCAGGCTTTCTGTAGAACTGGCAGAACTCATCCAAGAGGGTGCTAATAATTCTCTCACTCTCCTGTCTCTAGTAAGACAGCCTAACCAAATGAGGATATTGTTCATACCAGCTTAAAAATATCTTTATAAAGAACTTTTTAGGGAATTGTTAAAAACAAGTCTGAACAGATTACTAGTATAACCATTGTATTAGGTAATTCCAGAAAGATAATTTTCATATCGTTTCTCATTGTGTGCACAGGAGAGCTGGGAGAATCGCACAGCAGCAGCCGCCGCATTCAGCCAGGGAAGGAGAGGGCGGTGGCCAGGCTGCCTGGGCCCTGCAGGGTTTAGGAGCTGTCCTGTTGGACCAGTGCTGATGGCTCTGCTGGGTTCCCTCAGCACCTGCAGGGCCTAAGGAGTTCTGCCTCAAGATCTTTGTAGGCATACCCCTGAAGTGCGTATGTAAAACTTTCTTCAAGAATTCTTCAAAAATATGTCAACAAACTTTGAACAGAGAAAATTGTAGAGAATCAACTTTTTGCTCACAAGATATTGTCCCACCAGTAGGTTTGTCTATTCAGGGGCCCCTCCTCCACTAGGGACAAAGCCTCAGAGAACTGTCACAGAAAAATCTTACAGCAAAGCACCCTGCGCTGTTTCAGGTGTAGATTATTTTCAGTATGCCATATCTCTGAGACTGCACTGCAGTGAAATACACAGTCCAGTCTTCGGGGGACAGAACCTGGTACAGAGGGGCGAGTGTTCTGCCCCAGATCCATGTCTGAGTAGCTGTGTCTGGAGGGTCCATGTGACCATCTGGATCGGGAACGGCAAGGACTGCTGACTCATCTGTGTGTCCCAGGCACTTAGCAATGTGCCTGAAACACAGTAGGTACTAGGAAAAGGAATGAGTGGATGGATAAGCAACCTGAACTTTCGTTTCCCTGTGTACAAAATGGAGACAGTTATAAAAATACAGGCCCTGCCAACCTCAAGCATGGCCAGAAGCATCAGGAAGTGGGATACGCTTACATTCTTTATGGGTCTTCTGGACAGCCTCCCCAGGTCGCCTCCTTCCTTCCCCTTACTGCTGTTGAAATCAGTATTATGTACTGTGACTTACTCATTGAGAGGTCTGTCCTTGCTCACAGGCTCGACGTTCTTGGAGGACAGGGCCTAGCAATGTTTCTCTGTGTCATGCCTGGAATGGATGCCCTGGGGTTCATGCTAAGTGAGCCCTGAAGAGCTCCAGTCCTGATGGCTGTGCACTGCTGGGTCCCTCACACACTTGGCCATCAATGGAAACTGATGTGCACCTGAGCGATGGTGGTCAGCAAGCACGTTAAAGGTCTTCACTAGGAAATGACAGATGCATGAAGGAGGAAATATGGGGCAGGGCTTGTAGAATGAGGCCCCAAAGCTTTGGAGGCTGTTTCAGTGCTGCAGAAGATTAAGTTGACTGCTGGGCAGAGGACAGGGGCTCTGGCTGTTAGCACCCCAACTTCTCATCATTTACACCTATTTCCTTCCATTGCTAAAGATACCTGTGCCCCCTAGCTGCTAGCAGAGGAGTGTGTGGGGATGAGAAGTCTGCTCAGAAGCACTGCACACACTCCGGACACGCAGGGCAACTGTGCCCGGGCAGAGCCCCACACAGGCCAAAGGCTGGCTCAGCAGGTCCTGCAGCCCTGCATGCTCCTCACCTTGCCTGGATTTTCACAAAAGGAAGATTGGAGTAGGATACCCTGGGACCTTCATTAGAGCAAAATATGCCTGAATATATTGTTCATCTTCAACAGAAAAAGATATTTCCAGTCTCATGGTACCTTTTTCAAAGGAAAAAGCTTTCTTGTTTTAAGTCATCAGCAATCTGCATGGCCAGGTAGAGGCATCAGGGTTGGCTCACACACGACACCTAAGCATCAGCCTCGCCTCCTGTATCCATGAGAGACAGGATACCAGGATAAGCTTACACTCATTATGGGTCTTCTGGGCAGCCTCCTCAGATCGCCTCCTTCTGGATGCACACAGGACACCAGGGCGGTACAGCACACCAGGGCACAGCCCCAGAACCCGTCCTAACACCCTGCTCCAGCAGCCATGCCCATCAAGTAATTCTCACAGCGGATACTTGCCACGCCTATTCCAGGGGCTTCAGGAGCCAGCCTGTTGGCCTGCTCTTCCACTGCTCCCCATATGCATTTCATATTTTCCCACCCCTTCTCCTGGTAACAGAACCTTAATTTACTTCAAGGAGCCATCCACCCCCACACCTCCAGATCAAGCAGCTCAAGTGCAGCCTTGTCTTTGGTTGTGTGCACGTGAGCTAGGCCCGGCCAGTCAGAACACTGAGGCCCTTGGCCATCGAGTGTAGACTAGGGATACACATGGGCTCTAACCTTGTACAAAAAGATTTAATCTCAGAACTTCAACCAGAACTGCCACTTCTAGACCCGAGCTCAAAAGTTGTAAGGCTGGGGCCACAGGGAAAATCCTGCTTAAGGGAGACACTGAGTCAGAGATCACAGAGATGAGTGGGAGAGGGCATTTGAGTCCCTGTGAGACGTGGCATCATTGATTCTGTCTCCTGATGTTTTTGAACCTAGATCTGCCTCTATATCTTTCAGTTCTCTGAGGCAATGAAACCTGTTTTAAAAGCAGGCTTGGGTTGGGTTTTTGTCAAGTGTAACCAAAGCAGCCCCGACTGATACAAGCACGTACTTCAACAGGGTGATATTCAATAGTAACAGAGTCCAGCAGGAGGAGGGTCAGAGAAGAGAAGCAAGGCCCAGCTGGATGGGGGCAGTCAAGGAACATTCCTGAGAGGTCAGCTCCACGTACTCTCCACACCCAGAAATTTGGAGCCCAGCTCACACACGTGGTCCTCAGAAGGACAGAGGCCCTGCAGGGCAGTTAGAGAGAAGGGATTCTACAGAGAGAGACCTTACAGAGAGACTCTATAGAGAGGCCTCAAGCCACCCAGCGGTGCAGACTCTGGGCACATCCAGACTTCAGGGATAACCAGGCACTGTGGCTCTGATGAGCCCACACGGCCTCCACAGACACAAGGTGGAAAAGCAAGCCTAGAACCGGGCCACTGTCCACAGAGTAAAGCCCACTGCTCAAACCATACTTTCTCGCCTACAGACCTTGTTCTTGCCCTTCCTGGTGCCTTTCACTCTCCACCGTTTCAACCTTCAGTGTCATCTTCCTGCTGACCACTGTGGCTCCTGGGATCCACAATGTAGACTCCAACTCTGCCACTGCAGGGCTTTGCCTAGCTGTGAAATCACCTTCTTTAATGAAAAGCTTCCTCTGACCTTCGTCCAGTTCCTTACAAGGACCTGGACACACATCCACAATTTCTAATCATTTGGGGGCCATTGATTTCTCCATATGAAGGTGGATTGGGGTTTCCCTGGTTGTCAGGGGTCCTTGGAGACAGAGCTGAGTTTATTTCTGATGTGGAATCAGAATCTTTTCCCTATTATTATAAAAGGCATGAAACTGCCAACAGTCTCTCTGTTGCAATGTTGAGGGTTAAAGTCTATTGAGAAAGAATCTGTTTCATTATTCATAATTCAGACATTGTGGGTAAAATGCCAAGAAAGTACACGTATTTCAAACGTTAAATCCTTCCAGGGAACTCACACTTCAGCCACCGCAGCAAAGGGCACCTGTGGGCTCCTTTCTCGGCATGTGCTGAATAAGAGTGTGGCTTAGCCCCACTGTTAATGACAGATGCCCCCATGGGCACTTTGTCCAACCTCCTGGCACACATGTGCCCGGCTCACTCCATGGCTCTAGCACTTGCCTGGCTGTCACTGAACACATTTCATGCCCAAGAGAAAACATATCACAGGGGGGAAAAGATGTTAGTGTTTCTATAAAAAAGAAAAAACCAACTCTAGCAAACCCCATAGAGAATTATTTCCTTTATCAGCTTTCAGAGAATCGTTGGAAATATGTTAACTTTTAGGAACTGGTTTCCACCACTATATAAGGGATGGACTATCATTTTTTTGTCCTTGGAAACTGCCTTTTTAAGCAAGAACATTTATGAAACTATTTCTAGTGAGAGAAGACTTTTGCCCAATTCAAGTATTGTCTTTATCTCCTTTCTACACTCAGAAGCAGCCAGTTTACAGACATCCCCATTTCCTCTCTCACGTGTCACCACCTTGCACAGCCTGCGAGTACTCCTAGCCAGGCCTTCTAGCTGGGCATTGTCTGTCAGTTCTTGTCACTGATCCTTCCACCCGAAGTCCTCTCATATTGCACAGGGCCACAAGGCCGAAGCCACACCTCCCAGGCTCTGCCAGTGTGGTTCTGTTTTTCAGTCTTGCACTGGAGGCAGAAACAAGCAGAGCTGTCATTGCTCCAGCAGCAAGCAGGAGGCTCTGCAGCAGCTTCTAGAACCTCCCCTATAAATCAGGTATTTGGGTGATGACCAGCTGAGATTATCTGTGCCCATCTCCCTGGAATCTTCTGAGTGCTGACTGAGGCTGTGGGTCTGGAGGCAATGCACAGTTATGAGAACAGAGTTTGAGGATTTCTACACCCCCTTATAAGAGGAAGGCCTGGGTGAGGACATTGCAGAGCTCACATGGGGGAAGAGTGACAGCCCAGAGGAGAGAGGAGAGCCTTCTTCTCATAGGCTGGAATAGAGGTCTCTGTTCCAGCAGAGTGGAGCTTTGAAATGTCAGTTTCATCAGAATTCAAACAAAAACTCCCATTCTGATTCTCAGGTCCTGTTCTTTCTCAGTCAGTACACTAACTTTTATATTTAAAAACTGGTTAGGCTGTCCTGCCGGGTGTGGCTCAGCGGTTGAGCATCGACCTAGGATCCAAGAGATCGGGGTTCGATTGCCGGTCAGGGCACATGCTCGGGTTGCTGGCTGCAACCAATCAATGACTCTCTCATCACTGATGTTTCTGTCTCTCTCTCTCCATCTCCTTCCCTCTCTCTGAAATCAATAAAGATATATTTAAAAAAAAAACACAAAAAAAAAAACTGGTTAGCCTGCAATGTCAACTTGAGTTATAATACTACAACCTATAGGGTCAAACCATGCCTAGAGAAAGAGTTGGTCACAGGTATAGATCTGCATCGATGCATGAGCAGAAACCAATGGTTTGGCTGCCTGGGTGAGGCTTGAAGGGAGATAATCAGATAAATGATGGTGAGGAGTCCTGAGGAAGCAGTGTGACGAGCCTGCAAGCATGAGCAGAGGGCAGCTGCCAGTATCCGTAGAACTCTTCATCAAGGGTACTACTGCAAAGGCAGGTCTCAGGGACAGAGGAGAGAAGTTAGTCCATCCTAGACAAGTCAACCTCTGGCCCCAGTGACCCAGAATCTGCTCACTGGGGTCCTGGGCAGTGTGGCCAGAATAGATGGACATTATGCATCAGCTCAATGGTATGGATCTCTGCTGGCTGCCATCATGGCCAAATGTAGAGATGGGAAACTATGCTCACAATATGACATCATTGGCTAGAGACCCAGTGGACACCTGGTGGCAGTTGAGTTATATTCTAATGAAGGGCTATCTCTTTGTCCCCACTAGAACAAACTCACTCTGGATTTGGATTTGCCTTCTCTGTCCCTGATGTTTCTGCTGGACAGTCAGCCCTGAACCTACTGAGTGCCTTGTTAGTGCTGTAACATTCCTTCCACATAACATTGCTTCTCACACAAAAAGCCATTTCTTCAGAGTGACTGAGAATGAATTTGTGCCCTTGGCATTCACCATTTTTGCCATTTTTCACATTAGGTAGAAATAGATGACCTAGAAAATTGTAGTGAGTGGCCTGTTAACAACTGAGTTATGGCTCAGACACCACTGGACAGAGTGGGAAGCAATCTCCTAAAATGCAGCACACGCTGAGAACCAGCTTCCAACAGAGGACTCTTCTCTGGCTGCCCACGTGTAACGCGGGAGGTCCAGCAGTGGCAGCAGGAGTAGCCACTTCACTGTTATTTTAGCAACTAACTTGTAAACTGTTCCTCACATCACCACAACTTGGTGTCTGCTGGTTCAGAGGCCTCAGTTCCAGGGGGGTGATCCCTTCACTGCAGGGACACAACTATCATTCTATTGAACTTTAACTCGAGGTGGCTACTTGGACATTTCCAGCTCCTCCTTCCACTAAACCAACAAGCAAAAAAGAGAGTTACTATAGCAACTCCAATGCTATCTCCTGATTATCAAGGAGAAATACAGCTGCTGTTCAACAACGGGGGCAGAGAAGAATGGATAGAGAATCCAGAGTATCCTGGGGAACCATAGGGTGATTCCATGACAAATGGCAACAGTTATTGAAAAACTACCACCAAGGGTACAGACTCTTCAAATGTAGAGATTCAAATCATCCCACCAGGTAAAAAACGATGATTAGCTAAAGTGTTTGATAAGCCCAGCCGGGCGTGGCTCAGCGGTTGAGCGTCCATCTAGGATCCAGGCGATCGGGGTTCGATTCCGGGTCAGGGAACATTCCTGGGTTGTGGGCTCGATCAATGACTTTCTCATCATTGATGGTTCTATCTCTCTCTCTTCCTCTCCTTTCTTCTCTCTAAAATCAATAAAAATATATTTTAAAAAATAATAATAATAAAAAATAAAAAAATAATAAAGTGTTTGATAAGGAAGGACAAAGAGGGGAAAGGGAATTTAGGACAGATACTTAAAAAAATAAATTACTTATGTTCAGAGTGCTTAGGGTGGCCTTAGAACCAACTGCATAAATGGGGGTAGAGCAACTGTGCATGTCCCTTGCTATTATTTATATATTTGTATATATTAATAAATTCTTTCCACCCGCTATTTCTTTATCATTTTATATATGTTGTAATTTTTACCTAATAATTTAATTTTTAAGTGATAAGACGTTAATGAGTAATTGGGACTGATAGAGAAGGGCCGTGAGTGTCCCTCAGAGTCAGGTACTGTGACTGCAGTGACTTTATTTCTCCTATTTTGTGGAGTGAATGAGAACATGGTTGTTTTAAGAGATAGTTGCACTAGTATTAGGTAGAAGTATGTTATGTCTGTCACCATTGTTCAGAGTTTAAACGTGAATAGAGACTTGTTTATGGATGCTGAGCCCCCAAAGAGGCAATGTGTGCTAGGTGGTAGTAAAGGTACTCTGCACTCTCATGTCCCCTTAACCTCCACCTTGGAGTGCAAGGACTAGATGTCTGAAAAGCACATTTCCAAAACTCTCTTCAAATATAGTTCTCAATAAGACTGCCAAGGAGGGTGCCTTCATGAGACTGACTGGGAAGGCAACATAGTAATAAAGAGCAGGTAAATGGTCTTTGATTAAGCAGTCATGTGGTTTTGTCATCAGCTTCCAGTGACCCTGAGCAGAGAAAGTGACTTCTTTATCTCTGGCATTTACTGAAAACTTAGAAAATACTCTTTTCATTAGATAGATGAATTAATAAACAACTAGGTAAATATAGAAAAGGATGAATGGACAGAATGATGGATAGATGGGCGGATGATAAATAGGTAGGTAGGTGGGTGGGTGGATGGATGGAGGATGGATGGATGGATGGATGGATGGATGGATGGATGGATGGAAGGATGAATGGATGGATGGATGGATGGATGGATGGATGGATGGATGGATGGATGGATGGATGATGGATGGTGGATGATGGATGATGCATGGATGGATGGGTGGATAGAAGGATGAATAGATGGATGGATGATGGACGGACAGACGATGGATGATGGATGATGGATGATGATGGACAGATGGATGGAACGATGAATAGAGGAATGGATGATGGATGGGTGGGCAGGTGGATAAGTAGATGGATAAAAGGATGGATGCATGAAAAGAGGTTGAGGCAGATAACATATCATATATTGAAGGAATTTAATGTCTATTTTGGGGGGGGGGAGGCATAGAATGATCAATTGATAATTTTAGTTTTGTTTTAAAGATAAATGTTTTAGCCTAGCCAGGCGTGGCTCAGCGGTTGAGGGTCAACCTAGGTTCCAGGCGATCAGGGTTCGATTCCCGGTCAGGGCACATGCCAGGGTTATGGGCTGCAGCCGATCAATGACTCTCTCATCATTGATGTTTCTGTCTCTCTCTCTCTCTCTCCCTCTCCCTTCCTCTCTCTGAAATCAATAAAGATATATTTTTTAAAAAGAAAAAAAAATTTTTAAAGATAAATGTTTTAAATCTAAAGTTAAAAGAACATTTGAAGTTAAAGGGGAAATCCCCAGAGAGAAAAAAACATTTAAATTTGCTATAGACAATGGTAGTCACTATTAATAAATTCTGAGAAATGGGAAAACATTAAAAAACATCTTTAGAGAGGGAGGCCCTAAACCTTCCCAAGGAGAATGGAGAAGGATGGGATTGGGGGTCTGCCTACTAACCTTTATATCATCACCATTTATATTTTCTGTGTTGACACGAAACCTAGAAAAAGAGTTTGGGGCTCCATAGAAGAAATAACTTTTTAGCCACAGAGACAACTAACCATGAAAGTGAGATCAGATCCTCTGCCCACCAGTTGCTTCATGCAGCAGCCAGATGGCAGGATACGGAACCACTGTGAAGAGGATCCTTGGCCTGTGTGAGAGCTGGATAACAATCCTAAGGTCCTTTTTAAGTCCAACTTCCAAGCTTTCTTTGTACCCTTCTGGGGTCAGTTTGATGCTTAAACTGTCCTGGACACAGAGGCTCACCTGCAGAGACTCTGAGGAGCTATTTTTGGATGAGGGCCCATCCCAGTACTCCTCAATTCACCACCCATAAGCAGTTGCCTCTTCTGCATATGCAGGAGAGAGGGTGATGTGAAGTGTCTGCTAAATAAAGCAGTCTAATTAATAAGGCAGCTGTCAAGTGCCTGCAATGCTAATTTTATCTAGTTTTGTTCTCACATGACCCAGATAGGCGATCATCTCACCAAATAAAGTAGTTTCTAAATTATCTCTTAAGAGGAAGACAAGTGCACAGACCGCAGTGAGATGAGGGAAATGCTGCAGGTTACAGCAGTGTCTGGAATTCTGAGCTTGTGCCTCTGATCTCTCCTTTCATCAGATAATCTCAGCCCTGCAGCACCCTGAGGCTGGAGAACAGCAATGCTGACTGATCCCTGTCCCATGTTGGACATTCTGAATTGCATTCAGATTCTTTTCAGAGGTGTCCTGCTGAGTGAACTCTCCAGCAGAGCAGAGTTTAAATGCCTAACAGTGCTCTCACTTTCTTTGAGCCAACTGACCTCTGGCTTCCCAGCCACTATTCTAAGACACAGAAGGTAGGATAGGAAGCCTGGCATTTAGCGTGGGCTTCAATCCCACTTGTGTCGCTACCCACCTGTGTGGCTTTACACAAACTGCACATCTTCTCTTAGCTTCCATTTTTATCCATAAACTGGGGACAATGTTTCTGCAGAATTTATGCAAATGTTAAATGAGAAAATATATGGAAAGCTCTGAGTACAGAGTCTGTCACAGAGCAGGCTCTCACAAAAATATTACTTTGCCAACCCATTAACTCTAAAATCATTGATTTTCTATTTTTTCCCAAGTGCTAGCATTTCTTTATTCTTAAGTCAGATTTTGCATCTATAGCATTATGGTAAATAACTACAGGTTCATTCATTCATTGAATATATATTAATTGAGGACCAAACACAGACCACACCATGTGACTCCTGCTTTGACTTTAAAGGCAAACAAGACATAAGTCCTGCCCTCTTCTCCGAGCCCAAGCAGAAAAGTTAAACCCCTTAGTCATTGTCTTAAGAGACACCTGGGGCTCTACCACCTCTTGACTTGTGACTGTGGATGTTGTCAGGGTGTTATCATCTGGCCCTTGAGATAGGGCGAAGTGAAAGAATTCAAATGTAGTCATTGAATATAGCCTAGCAGCCTGTCCAAAGCTTTTAACCAAGCCAACAACTAAACAGATGGGGTGATGGAACATACATGTTACACGAGCTTCAACATGCCATGTCCACAGTCACACAGCAAGGTCACTGTGGGGTGTTGGCAGAGACCTGAAAACACTGAGTGACTTGTTCATTTATTTCGTGTTCAGCAAGCATTTTTTGAGCACCTACTATGGGCCAGACACTATGGCAGGTGCTACGAAGACAAAAGATATATTGCTGGTCCCTGTGCATGAGGCACTAGGAGTCTAATGGAGCAGACAGATGGGTGGCATGCAGAAACCACGGCACAGTGCCTCTGAGGCTGCGATGGGGCTGGCAGGCACAGAGGAGGGAGGGCTGTCCACGCACAATGGGGGCCGCCAGGGGAGGCATCGTGGAGACAGTGAGGTGAGCCAAGTCTGGGATGTGGACCAGAATGAAAGGCAAAGGATCCTCAACACTATAAACTAAGAGGTAAAGCAAAGCAAGACACCGGAATGTTCCCCAAGGCCTCTCAGAGTCTGAATGTAAAGTTGAGGCAGAAGGTAATGCAGAGAAGTGGGTAGAAGTCAGCCCACTCTCTCAGAAAGGCTGTATGTGTGCTACTGTGTGAAAACAATTGCAAGAGAAAATGCAGTCACTCCTTTCATCAGACAGCACACAATGAAAGGCCTGGATGGCTTCCAGGGGTGAGCCCTGTATTCTTGGGTGGATTCTCACCTATACCCTTGGAACCCACCCTATGGTGCAGGGCCCTATGCACTCAGCTTAAATCCAGTAACTAGTCAATGCCTGTCACCTGTGGCCTCACTAGGGAGACCGGTACCAGCTCTTTTCAGGGCTGCAGTCGTCACCACAACTTCCTCCAACCCAGAGCTAACGTCTACTCACTGGGTCACTCTCCTAATGCTGCAACTCTGGGCTCGACTCTGAGCTCAGGGGCACCTACCACCTGGTGTGCTGGTCCGGATGTCACCTGGGTGATCATCATCAGCCCAGGTAAGGGGAAGGGCAGAATGGAAGGAAAGTGCAGGGGTTTGGGGACAGAGTCTGACTCTCCCTTGCACTGCCCAGACGATGTCGGTGTGAGGCCGGACAGGGCCCTCTGCAAGCTGAAGCCTCTTTTGCCTGAAAGGTAAGGTGGGGACATTGATACCTTCCTGGAGGGCTTGCTGGGAAGGCCACTACCCTGCAAGTCCTCGATCAGGAACTTGTCCTCTTTCCGTCATAGTTCTAGTCCCCAACGATTATCTGGCAGATGAAGAAAAACTGAAAAGTTACGATAGACTGAAAACCGTGTGCAGAGGGCCCGGCTGGTAGTCAGCGCTGAGGGAGTGTCCCTACCTGTTCCCGGAAGGAGAGGCGCGTCCTCCCAGTAACAACTTCACCCTGTGGGCTGCACGTGGGAGAAGAGAGGGCGCTCTGTCTCAGAGCCTCCCCTCAGGGGAATGTGGGGAAACCTCCCTGAAGGCCCGCCCAGCCTCTCTAACAGAAAGCCTTTAACTTTCCTGGGTGTGGCCCACAAATGAAGCACATACCCCCAAACAACACACCCTGGGCCACCAGCAGGGGCCTGCCCTTCTCTCGCCTCCCTGACCTTTAGACGCAGCTGTGAGTGTAGTTTAGCAGTTAGGTTAAAGTGTGTTCCGTGACTAAACAAGCAATTACATTAAGCCACGGGAACATTAGTCAGTTGATTTCTCCTCCTTGAAAGAAAGGATCAGGCACTGCAGCTGGACCAGCCTTTGCCTGCATGGCCCCTGGGGTGGTCAGGGGAGTACCTGTGGATGTCACCTTTGACTGATGCGGACCCGAGGGCAGAAGGGTCATGTGGGTGCTGAGCCCAGCAACCTGGTGCAGATCCTCTGTGTGCACAGAGCTGCCCCACCACAGCCTGGGATCAGCCAGGTAGCTTCAATTCCAGCCCAACAGGAAGAAAACCACACCATGCCAGGGTCAGTAGCTCTGCACAGCATGTGGAATCCCTTTTCCTTCCCACTTTAGAAGTACCAGATCCCTGCTCAATAGGAAATATTTTGTACAGAAGAATAAATACTCAAGATAGTGCTTTTTCCTTAGAGCAGAGCTAAGCCAAGGCTAAAGGCATGATATTATCTTCTTTGAACGTATTTGAGGAGAATATTAATTTATATTATTGTAAATGGAAGAGTCAGATAACAGACATTTCTTAATCCAAGGGCTCAAATTTCAATGGGATACCTCTCAAGACAGACATGGCAATCAGAGATATCATGAGGTGCCGGGAAAAGGAAAACACAGTTGGCAATGAAGAGACAGCAAGCCACGCACAGGATACTATGAGTTGCGGATCCAGTGGGAGAGCGACTTTTTCCGGGTGGGATGGATGAATGACACTAATACCACCGCGACTCAGGGAAGACCAGGGAGCCCTGATGTTACAGAGGGAAACACACACACAAAATCTAGTGCAAACATTTGGAGCCAAGGCGAATGTGAAGGCAGAAAGGTTACTGTTGACGATGTGGACATAAAATATCAATCTGCAATATACTTATATATAACACGGCCGTTAACTTGCACAATGCTCATGTATAGCTACGCAGTGTTAAAGCTTACACATCGCCAGTCTTGATGTCGACTTTCATATTGGCATTCGGAGAAAAACACCATATTTCCCGGAGCTTATTGTAAAATAATGGAGGCTGCGGTCATAACCATCCTTCAGGCGCAGGGACCACAGCTCTGCCCGTGCGTGAACAGCGAGTGTGCTGTGCACTTCAGCACAAACAACTCCCCGGAGACACCGGAGATGGCCGAGCAGCCGTGTGGCGTGACCTTTAGCAGAAACAGGGTGACGATAATCCCACTGCACCCAGCACTTCCCTCTGCCCCATGTGGGGCAGGGGAAGCAAGAGCTGACCGCTGTCCCCAGCGCGGTCAGCACAGAGCCTGGCCCCGGACTAGGGGCTGATTTAGGTCCAGGCCCACCACTGGCAAATCAAACATTCACTTCACACCTTCGTCCATAACAGAGTGTTGAGTGCTCGTGTAAGACTAAACCCAAATCCCACACAAGACTGATGCCCAACCAGAAAGTATGCATCAGAAGGGCTGTCCCATCACACAGGTCACCTGAGGAAGGGGCACACTCGTCCCAAGGATGAACTTGTCACACCTCCTGAGCTGAACATGAGCAGGATGAACATGGGCAGACCTCCTGAGCCGCAGCTGTGCCACGGGCACCCCTGCAGGGAGCACAGCCCCAGCTCCATGGCCCCCGGGGTTCGGTTTAAACTTGAACCCCATCACTGCCAGCTGTGTGACCTGAGACTCCTCTTTGTCATCTATGGAGTAAGAACAGCAGGACCCATCTAATGGTGTCCTGAGGATTTAGGTCCAGGACCAGCACCAGGACTGCTGTGCAGGAGACACCTGGCCTCCAGTTCCTCCTCACCCCATCTGAGCCCCTTTATGAGAGTGGGGGAAGCACCTGCCCCTCACCCCATCTGAGCCCCCTTATGAGAGTGGGGGAAACACCTGCCCCTCATCCCATCTGAGCCCCTTTATGAGAGTGGGGGAAGCACCTGCCCCTCACCCCATCTGAGCCCCTTTATGAGAGTGGGGGAAACACCTGCCCCTCACCCCATCTGAGCCCCTTTATGAGAGTGGGGGAAACACCTGCACCTGCCCCTTACCCCATCTGAGCCCTTTTATGAGAGCGGGGAAGCACCTGCCCCTCACCCCATCTGAGCCCCTTTATGAGAGTGGGGGAAGCACCTGCCCCTCACCCCACCTGAGCCCCTTTATGAGAGTGGGGGAAACACCTGCCCCTCACCTCATCTGAGCCCCTTTATGAGAGTGGGGGAAGCACCTGCCCCTCACCCCACCTGAGCCCCTTTATGAGAGCGGGGAAGCACCTGCCCCACTCGTCAGCCACGACGCCTTGCTAGAGGAGATGAGAAGCTAGATGCAAAGATGCTCTGAGTGCCTCATTTGTCACACACTCTTGCTCTCGAGGTGTTCCCCCTGAGAGACACTGCTCTGGGGCAGGTACATGCATTATGTAGATGTAATAGCCAGCATCATGCCTCCATGGGCTTTTCCCTGCCCTCCTCACCGTTCAGCCTTAGTCCATAGAGACAGTGACGGAGGAGCAGAAAAAGAGCTTCCCTGCTCCCCTCGCTGGCTTCTCCTCTCCATCAGAAGACTGACAGTGGAAACACAGCCTTTCCAGAGCTCACTTTGTGTTGGCCACTCATTCAAAGGCTTCACACAGTAACCGATTTAATTCGCACAACCACAGCAGGTGGCACTGCTATATTCCCATTTTACAGGTGAGGGTGGGGGCAAAGACCTACCTATATGTCTCTTGCCAGCAGGAGCCCACCCAACCCGTAGGCGACAAAGCTAAGAGAGCCCTGGAGAAAGAGATGCAGCCACGTTCATTTGCAAACCCAGAGAACACTCATCCAACCAGCTACAGCGAAGAAATGGGAGCCAGGAAGCAGGAGGGGGCCCAGCAGGTGAGCCGAGGGGCCGTCAGGGGCATGTCCACAAGACAAGCCCAGGTGAGCGCTCACAGGGCAGCAGGAAGCACAGAAGGGCCACTGGGGCGGGGGTGGGGCAGCTGAGACCCGGCCTGGCTGTTGGGCTGGCGGTGCAGCCCCGCCTCGGGCGCTGGGTGACTGGCTGTTAGACCGCCCCCCTAGGGGCTGAAGTCACCGCTTCTCTGCACTCAGGTCCCAGCCCTCGCTGGCTCGTCACAGAGGGGCTGCGCCAGGCTGGGGGGACCACACCTCACCTCATGCACTCTGTTCAATCTGGGGTTGACGTGCGCTTTGCGTTGGGTTCCTGGAACTTTCGAGTCTGAGAAAGCAACGCGCCACTTTTCCTGAGACCCTGTACCACTCTAACTCCTAAGAATAAACAACTAGTTTGATGTGAAGCCCCAGGGCTCCGGCCTGTCCTCCTCAGCTGGCAGCGTCGGCACCAGCCGGGCCTCCTGAATCAGGTGCCCTGGGCACCGCCAGCAGCCTGTCACTGAACATGCCGTCCAGTGATCCTGATGCGTGCTCAAGTTTGAGACTGATCGCAGAGACCACCAGTCAGTCGTCAATAACTCAATCATTTTACCAGGCCTGCCATGTTCTGAAAGCAAAGCTGTGATAGACTTCAGGGTGAAGTCTGTCATAGTTGAGCCCCAACCATACCCAGCACATAAAGAGATACATCTCCTCAGACAGGAACAAACTGGTGCTGCTAACACAAACCTGGTAACCTCCCAGCAAGCTCCATGGAAGGTGCCCTGATGGAGTTCTCCCGTTACTCAGGATTGTTCTATCACTGATTTCTAACAAAAATGCCGTTTTAGGGGGAAGTGCAAGCAAAAAGCCTTGTGGGTAAAATAAGGCATTGTCACATTTTATGCCCTGCGCCTCCCCCACCCGCCTGATGCCTCATCCGAAGAGCACACACACTCTAACATGCACACACACGCACTGGTGCACATGCGCACCTCCACACACCTTGTGGGACAAGACCCCGCCTGTGTCAGTTACGGTGAGGCCAGCAGCAGAGAGTCCGTGGCTGGAAAGGAAAAGGCGCTTAGCGACTTCCTGCTCTGCCTGCTCTGCGGAATCATTGCTCAGATTGTGGGAACAAGGATGACAGTTCTATAAAACACCCGAGATAGTCTACTTTTCACAAAGACCATTTTTAGAGGCGTTTTAGTTTAACAGCAAGATTGAGAAGAATGCACACCCCTGCCCCCGCACACGAGGCCCCACCATCAGCAGCTCACCAGGCGGCACCTTCGCTGCGGCTGCGGAACCTCTGTGGCTCCCGCTCGCAGTCCACAGTGGACAGGAGGTCGTTCCCGATGGTGCACATTCTGTGGGCTTGAAAAAGCGCACGATGACAGGTGTCCATCATCAGAGGGTCACACAGAGGGTTCCCACTGCCCCAAAAGTCCTCTGTGACCTGCCTGTCCATCTCCCCTCCAAGAAAAGCCCTGGCTACCACTGAGCTTTTAACTTTCTCTCTAGCTTTGCTGTATTCTGTTTTAAAGTACATGTAAATTCAAACAGGGAGCACTAAAAGCCTGAAGACAACGCAAGACAGCACCTGCAGATGGATTTTCTGTGCAATCCCATTAAATTAAGATTCAACTCAAGCAAAAAAAAAATTTAAGTGGGCATGTCAAGCTCTAAATGTTTGGACTGTCCCTTGAGTCTTTGTTGCAAGCCCTCACATCCAGACCCTCCTCTTCTGGGCACCTGAGCCCCGCCAAGGACTTGAACCAGAGTCAGCCTGTGCACAGACTGACACCTTGGCCGTCAGAGCTCCCCTCCCCTCAAGGCTGCTTCCTGGGCAGTCCTGTCTTCTCTTTATTCAGAACTAGACACAGGGTCCTCTCTCCTTTAGCCATAACTGCTAGAGTTAGCTTCGCGAAGATGCCACTGCCTTCACTCTCTGGGACCCCTGCCTTCTGCTTCTAGTTCTGAGAGAGGGCCTCACTAACCCTCTCACTCTTCCAACCTCACTTTAATGAAGAGCCATAGAGACCTCATCTTAATTACCACAATCTCAGCTTAAAGACAGTGCCCACTATTTCCATCTACCCTCTGGCCCCAGTGTGCTGGAATTTAATAGGTGTTAGTCCATCTAGTCCTTGTGACAATACTCTGAGGAAGATATTATTACTTCTGCTTACTTAGCAGATAATGCCCAGAGCATCTCCCCAGCCTGCAAGTTCCCTTCATGGTAAGTGGCCCTTACAGGTGCACTATAGAAGGAAAACACTGCTTCTTTTATGCTTAGATATGTTTGGATACACAAATACTTACCATGGTGTTACCATTGCCTACAGTGTTGAGTGCAGTAACGTGCTGAACAGGCTCGTAGCCTAGGAGCAATACGCTGGACCACGCAGCCTAGCTGCAGGGTAGCTGTAGCACTAGGCCTGTGTACGCATACTCTGTGATGTTCCCACAACAACAAAATCGCCCAACACATCCCTGTCGTTAAACAACAGGCGGCTCTACACCCAGCTACGACTGAGCGTGGTACCAGGCCCTTTCACAAGATCGGGGTTATCACCATGCCCGTTTTACTGATGAGGAAACTAAGGCCGAAAAAAGGTGAGCCCAAAGCCAAATAGATAATACGTGAGAGCTCAGGGATCCCACGGCCATCCTCTCCCGTCAGAACACCACGCGTGTGGGCCCAGAGGGAAGTAACTCCAAAGAGAATTACCTTCTCTAAGAGCTTCAGGGCCTCTGTGAGCGATACACATACAGATGAGGTTATCAGAGAAACGCTGAGTGGGCGGGGCAGCTGTTCCCTTTGAAGTAGGCCAAATTCATCCTAGCGTGAGACTGGGCCACGAGGCTATCCAGGTGCTCGTAGCTGTCTATCCCCTAAAACCTAATCTGCAATTGGCCGCTAGTATACAAACCAACATTCTTGTCTGCAAAAGTCCAGTTGAAGCCACATGCTAGCCAGAAATGCCCCCAACCAAAAGACTTCTTTCTCTGGCTTGAGCTCAGTGCTCTGTGTCCTACATCTACCTGGGCTCCCTGCCAGTCTACAGTGAAAAAGGAAGGACATCTCAAATGTCTTTTAACCAAAAGGCACTTTTTTCTGATTAGTATCTGAATTGCAAAGAAATAGCCAATGGAACAGAAACAAGATCCTACCTGAGGAGGGTCTGGGAGTGATTGTCCACATCCACTCCTCTTTCCAAGCAGGAGAGAAGGTTTCCCCACCCTGTGCAGTCAGGTGGGATCATGACAGACCTGCAGGCACTCAGGTAAGCCCAGGGCAGGCCCCCAGCATCCTCTCTGCTCCAGCAGTTTCCTGGAGCCCGTGTGTCTCAGATGCGGCAGCTCAGTGAGAGTGGGTGCCCCCCAGCCTGGAGCCCCGAGAGAATGTGAAGAGCAGGCTTCCTACCTGGCACATTACACATGGAGAGGGAGAGAGAAACAAAAGTTTATTATGTTATGCTTAAGCATTGAAATTTGGGGGTTGTTTTTTACTGCATCACAGCCTCGCCAAACACGTCCTCAGTGTGAGACACATTCTCCAGGTGCAGCGGAGCTCATAGCTGTCCCGCCAGCCAAGACAGTGGATTACCCACGGTTACCGTGCACAGGTAGACGGAGCAGATAGCTAGTTACACTCAGATGTGAACAGCGAATCAGAGAGCAAGCTGTGTACTTTTTTTCTCAAATCGGAGTTAACATTTATCAAGCATTAACTCTGTGTTAAATATATTGAGAGTATGATCCCAATTACACAATATTCTTACAATAGAAACAGGCATTAAAATCCCCACTTCCCATACTAGGTTCATAGAGACTGGTTTATCCTAAGTCACATGTGAAAATTGGGCTGTAAATCCAGGCTTCTCTGCTCAAAGTGGAGGTTTCCACTGCATGACATGAGCCTGTCCAGTCAGGATTGTTTGACTAAATGATAGGTGGATAGACAGATAGATAACAGGTAGATGACAGAATGTTAGATTAACCATGATTTCTTCCATCAGCAGTGGAGCCCAATTAAAAAAGAAAGAAAGAAAACAGAGCTGGTAAATGTATAGAAAAAAGACACATTTTTCAAAAAGCAAGAGATTAACATAAAAGCTCATTGGAAACCCCATCACCCTGTGGTCCTGAGGGAAAGCTTCGCATTTAAAACCCAGGCTTCCTCCCACTCATGGCCTATGTGACTCTGATAAGTGCCTTTACCAGGCTACGCCTTTTTCAGGAACTGTAAGATGGGATAAAACAGTGCCAGTCTTACTGGGTTTCTGTGAAGATTGAGTTAGCGCAGATCCCGGCACAGACAAGGCCTGGAACACCGCGAGCTCTCCATGATATCCCCTCCGTCACCGTCAAGCGAGCTGTGAGCAGAGAGGGGATGAGGGCCACCAGGACCGAGTGGTGTCCTCTGCCCATTGCTCGAGGAGCAGGCAGTCCCTCTCCCCACCCCCACCCCTTCCCTGTACTCACCTAAGCCCTGTTCCTTGGAAGAAGATGTACCATGAGGACACCATCTCGAGTATGAACGATGGCCCTGAACTCTTCACAGACTTAAGCTCGTTTTGAACATGAAATGATTCTGTGCCCAAACCACCAGGTGACTGAGATCAAGCTCAGCTCTTGGGCTATTCTGCTTCGGGCCAAGGCAGGAGACAGGCCATGCCTGGGAGCACACACTCCTGGAGGCCCTGCAGTCCCACCGGCTTTGTGGCCAGTAGACCTGCTGGGTGGAGGCTGGGTGCAGGGCCCCGAGTTCCCTTGGTTTAGCTTTCATACCGGTTTTCCTCCAGATCCTCTCTCAAAAGCACCTCTTTACCTTGATTTTATGAGATTCACAGTTGAGAAAACCCTCATTATAATGGTGTAATGATGATAATAGTAACCCTTTGAAATAAAGATTTTATTATTTTTAGTATCCGCATGCCCCATAGAGCATGTTGCAGCTCTTGCACCTGTATCTGCAAATCTCGCAGCCATTCTGAGACATGGCAGGGCTAGGGGGATAAAGAGGCTGTGTCCACACTTTACAGACTAGAAAATAGGCATATACACATTCAGACCCTTAAAATCCATGGGACTTTCCCAAGGACGGTCAGTAATACTAGTTGAGCAGAACAGGAATCTAAGTTCAACGGTACAAAGTCCAAGGTACACTTTCCAGTAACCACAGGAAGCTTCTGCTCTAGGCTTTACTGCTGTGGGAAAGGAGGCTCTAAGGCCCAGGAGGGCAGGAAATCCTTCTCTGTTGTGTAGGGATTTCCACAGGGTGGGGGCTCAGTAAGCACTTGAGGAATGAATGAATGAATGAATGAATGAATGAATGAATGAATGAATGAATGAACAAACGAGTGAATAAAAGTGCAGTGCCTCAGACTGGGGAGTAATCCACCGGAGATGAAGCTATAAGGGTGTAACAAACATGCCATTCCTTCACTCTATGTAGCCCACCAATTCAGGTCCCCCTAAAATGCCAGAAAGACCATTCCCTGGTTCTGATGTGGTTCCTTCATAATTCAATATGCACATTAATTGCTTTAAACATTTATCATGTTACTCCTCAGCCTCTCCTTTCCACAGCCCCTTCAGAAAACAGTATTGGAAGGTTGGTCTCCAGTTTACTGTCTCAGACAGTTATTTATTCTCTGGTCTATAAATTCAATTTCTGGTGGGGGAAAAAAGTCAAACTGCTTGAGAGCGAATCCCTGCAGGTTTGAAGATGTGCCATGAGGCAGGATGTTGCCAGCACAAAATTTCTTTGTATTCTAGTGTTTTATTTTTTAATAATTCATGCAGATTTCACATTTCAGTGCCTAATTTATCCGTTTGTTTAATATAAAAATAATGATATAAAACACTTAGCTGTTAAATTAGTTGACTTTCTCTGCCTCTGCAAAACAACAAACAAGCAAACAAAAATCCCCCACATCAAATCCAACTGAATCTCCAAGAAGCTGTTGTGTTCATGTTATGGTGCCTTCCACCACATCCTATTAGACATGGCGTCAAACTTTAAGCAACACATATGGGGAGCCAGGCCCAGCCTCCTACACAAGGCTCCAGCAGCCCTCCATGCTCTGAATTCTCTCCGCTCAGCCTCATAGCTCATCCCTCCAAGCTTCATACACCTCAGTTGAACTGAAGCAAGCTTCTTGCATGTCCCTGGACACAGGCTGCAACCTAGAGTATTCAACAGAACTGGGTCACAGGGCACAGGGCACAGGTCTGAAGTCAACTCACCTTGCCCTGCAGACCCTCCCCTTAGCACAGTGACATTGTGATGTTTACTCTGTTGTTTACATGTAAGTAGCAGACACCCAGCACCTTTGCTCTTATCCATGGAGAACTGTGGCAGTTATGATGATGATGGTGATGATGATGTTGATGGTGACAGTTATGATGGGACAGTGATGATGATGGTGATGATGATGGTGATGATGATGGTGACAGTTATGATGGGATGGTGATGATGATGGTGATGATGATGATGGTGACAGTTATGATGGGATGGTGATGATGATGGTGATGATGATGGTGACAGTAATGATGGGATGGTGATGATGATGGTGACAGTTATGATGGGATGGTGATGATGATGGTGATGATGATGGTGATGATGATGGTGACAGTTATGATGGGACAGTGATGATGATGGTGATGATGATGGTGATGATGATGGTGACAGTTATGATGGGATGGTGATGATGATGGTGATGATGATGATGGTGACAGTGATGATGATGGTGATGATGATGGTGATGATGATGGTGACAGTTATGATGGGACAGTGATGATGATGATGATGATGTCGTGATGATGATGGTGACAGTTATGATGGGATGGTGATGATGATGGTGATGATGATGGTGATGATGATGGTGACAGTTATGATGGGATGGTGATGATGATGATGGTGACAGTTATGATGGGATGGTGATGATGATGGTGAAAGTTATGATGGGATGGTGATGATGATGATGGTGACAGTTATGATGGGATGGTGATGATGGTGATGATGATGGTGACAGTTATGATGGGATGGTGATGATGATGGTGATGATGATGATGGTGACAATGAAAAAATGACCTGGCAATGCCCTAAAGCCAGGAACCCAGCTACAGTTGAACAAGTTGGGCTTATTGACTCGCTGCAACGTGGGAGACTGCGCACCATGAGAAGCAGCAGGGCGTCTCAGCAAGAGGATGAGAAACGGGATTTACAGCAGAACTTGTGTTGTGTAAAGAGACTCGGATGAGGATCCAAGAGAGGGGGCTTGGCCCTGAGCTGGGTCCTTCACGGAAAAGGGAGATTCTATCATTAGTTAACTTGATAATTATTATCCATAATGTGGAAAGAACAGATCGAGGTTAAAGGTTTAATTGGTAAACAGGCTGCTGTCCCTTGTAATACTCGGCATGGGGGGCACTTTGCCGTTTTTGTGGCATGAACTATGCTTTTCCTATGTCTGTACTTAGCTGTGGTTATAAAGCGACCTTGCTTGTGTCTGTCCATCAGTCAGTGTGTGGCCTTGTGGGATGCTGGTGCTGGTGACATGGTTTATGTTCACCAGAGAACACTGGCTGCTCCCAGCTCACAGGGGCTGCTTTTTCTTTTTCTATCCTTATTGAGAAGTTGCTGTTATTATACTTATATTAAGATAAAGAAATGGATGCTTAGATAGGCTAAGAAATTGGCTCAGGTTCACACAGACAAAAAGTGACTGGAATTGAACACAAGTCTGACTCCAAAGGCCAGTGTTCTCAGCATTCACACTACACTTGAACCTCGTGTGCTGGTAGTGGTTGTGATTTCTTTTCGAATAAATAATACATGTAACATGGGACAAATTCTGGCTGTAAGAAGAGCATGCAGTGAAAATCAAGTCTCCCTGACACTCCCAGCTCTGTCCCTGGACACCCTACTCTCCTCCAGGAGGCCACATCATTCCCATGTTTCCCAGAGTCTCTTATTCATGACACTGGCTTTGCAGTTTGTGGATTCATTTTTAAAAATTACGTTGGGAGAAACAGCCAGTGACTTATGACTTAACAAATTGCTTACTCTTTCCCTGTTATTCTAAAAACATTTTCACAAGATTTCAGAAATTCAACATTAATTGAACACATACCTTTTCCAGACACTGTGCTCATCACCCAACAAGGGAATGATAGCGGAGCCCTGCGCTCACCTTGGAAAGGCTCCTGTTCTGGTGGAGAGGACAACACAGGAATCGCAGTTACTGAGCTGTGCGGAGTGTGCAGGAGGCCGAGGGACAGCAGGGAAAGACCGATGGAGGAGGAGACAGTGCACTTGGACCCTGAGGGATGGCAGGGACTTATGGGGTGCACGGGGACGGGACGGAACTCCAGAGAGAGGTGTATGCAAGTGTTGCCGCTGAAAAGGGGTCCTTGCAGTGCTGGCAGGGAAGGAATTCCAAAGGGCTCATGGATGGGAGAAGTTCAGCGCAGTGGCGAGACTTATTGGGGTGAAGGAAAATGATATGCCCTCGGGGTGTGTAGGGCAGGCAGGCTCTAGTAGCAACTGCCCTGAGGCCCTTGACATCCTCCATATCTTCCCTTGGTTTTGGAGAGCCAGCAGGCTTCCTTTCAAACTATCCAACCGACTTCTGGGCTTCCCCAGTTTGTGCCCGGCCCTCCCCGACCAAGCCCTTCCCTGGAGCTTCCAGGATTCTGCACCCTTTCCAGCCTGGTTCTTTTTTTAAATCCTCTCCCAAGAATATGTTTTTATTGGCTTTAGAGAAAGAGAGGAAGGGGGAGAAAGAGAGAAAGATCGATCAGTTGCCTCCTGTACACACCCCTACCAAGGATCTAACCCACAACCCAGGTATGTGTCTGGCTGGGAATCCAACCTCGACCTTTCAGTGGACTGGACAACACTGAGCCAGCTGGACCCAGCAGGGCTCCGATCTCATTCTTTTCCCAGGCCAGATCCTGCCCCTTTATGTCATCATTTTGGCTGCTACTGCGCGTTCCACAGTTTTGCTGCGTCACCTGGTCTCGCATGTGCCCAGAAAGGACTTTCCCCTGCTGTTTTTATTCCCCCCTCATAATCCCAGCTAATTAGATCAGTAGCGATTCTTCCTGCCCACTTAGGGCCCCTGGACGGATGATGCGGCTGCTTCCTGGGGAGCCTGTGAGTACTGTGGCTCCCTAACGAGCGAGGCTTAATGTCCGGTTCCATTTGCTCCCTTCCTTAGCTGCCTACACTAACACAAGAATGGAGGCATAAAAACCCACCGATGCTCCAAATGGCTGGAACACAGGCACTTGGGGTGAGAGGCAGGAGAAATGACTGGAAGAGTGGCCGACGGTCCTCTCGTGAGGAGCCTTCTACAAGAAGCCAAGGAGAATTCTATCAGAGTTAAATACGACAGACAATGTGGAAGGGACTTGGAAAGTGTGAAACACTTGGCAAATGTAATGAATTAATGGGTCACTGGCTTTTGTTCCTCTGTTGTTGCCGCCCATTGTCCTTCTCTGAGATGCTATTTCCAATCATGCCAGCACCTGTGCAGGCAGCTATGGGGGACAAAGGCCATACAGGTCACTGAAGAGAAAGATGCTGACCAACTGCATGCTTGGCCCTCAGTCCCACGTTCAGGACACCCGCATCCACGGCTCCATTAGCAAGTACCACTTGGAATTCTCTGTGGTCCTGGCTCCACGTGGAGTGCATCTAGGATGAATCATGCTTGAGAAAGAAGCCTAAGGTTCATGCCATCCCTTCCCACTGGAAAGCATCCTGAGTGGGGCGTTTATAACAAGTGAGATTGCCAGAAACCACATTTCTGAACTGCACTGTGGAGGCTCACGTGAATCCTCCACCCGCTATGCTGACTACAGGGGTTCTAGCTGCCTTTTAAAACTGTACTAGTAGACGCAGCCCTCAGGTTCTCATTTACTTGGCCTAGGGTCTGCCTAGGCTTTGTTTGTTTGTTTGTTTGTTTGTTTGTTTGTTTGTTTTCCAAAACATGGTTCTACATGGGCAATCAGAGTTGAGTATTTCTCCTTCAAAAACAAAATTTGAAGATGTTAATTGACAGTCTCTTTAGAAACTACCATATTTAAAGTGATTCCCCTCTGGACTGTAAAAATGCTTTTGAGAATGTTTATTATCTATAGAATTTTTTGTCCTAGATACACATCCTTCCAAGACAGATTCTCATAACAAAAACTCTATCATCCATGGAGATTTTTGCTATGATTTCCAGAAACCCCCAAGTCAAATTTGACACATCAGAATTCCAGCTCTGAAGTCACAGTGCTACTCACTACCTGGCAACCTTAGGCAAGCCCTCAATTTACTCATCTACAAAGTGGACTAATAATATAAATCACCCAGTGTTATAATTAGAATTAAATTTTTTTTAATGTACAGAATAGCATAGTACATGGCACATAAAGTCCATATGTTGTATGAATAAATGTAGCTGACTTGGCCCTTCGATATGATGGTTATTCATTTGTAAAATATAAATTATATGAGTTCAAAGCCCCAGCACAGAGTAAGCACTTATAAATGTTCACTGTTTCCCAATAAATAATTTCCCTGTCAAAGGCAGGCTTGCTTTCTTTGAGGGCTCCTCCAAGTCCTCCAAACAAATATTAAAAATTGCCATAAAGCTTTCAATTCAGCAAGCCTTTATTAATCACCTACTATGTGCTGGAATCTGTGTGAACTGCTGGAGACACACAGATAAACCAGACCTCATCCCAGCCCAAGGAGCTCAGGTCCAGAGGGAGAGGAGATGTGCAGACACACCCTGCAGACTGACAACACATTGTCCCCCAGAGTCCTCTCTGAGCCGCCATCCAAGACAGAATCAAGAACTGGAAGAACTCAGGTCCCGATAAGAAGGGTTCTCCTGCCTGTGCGGAGTGGACAGTGGGCTGTACACTGGAATCTTAGGCCTCACCAGACCCACTCACAGGTCTGTATCTAGGGTTGAAGCTCTGACTCCTGGATAATCTGTTCTTACCAGAATAAATGGCAATTGCCCCTCAAGACTTTACTTTCATAATTAGTCACAGTAGCAGGAGCTGATATGAACCTGGATATGCCCAAGGCCAGTTTCTTCAGATGAGAGGCTCAGAATGGATAAGTGATTTGTTGACGGTTCCTGGACCAATTAGTGTCCAAGTTGCCCTTTGAATTTAAGTCTCTTGACTCCTATAGCTCTTCTACCCACCACAGGAAGAAGACCACAAACCCAAAGGTGTGGGCAGGGAATGGCCAAGTCCAGGCCTTATCTAACATTGAATTCCTACTGCAGGGCTTGCCATGCTATAGGGACTCAGCCAAAGGAGGAATTTGGGGACACGGGAGAGAGGGTCTTGCAGGGAGGTGGCAGGAGAAGGGTCATGCAGGCATGGGTGTGGGGAAGGTGGCTGGGCTACAGGAGTTGGGGTAATGGAAGGAGATGATCCAAGGACAGTCTGGGAGTCTTGCTGATAGCACAGTCATGCAGTGATCAGGACCCAGTGGGGGCAAGGTGCACAAGTCATCTTCCTCTTTTTCGAAGTTGTACACAGACACCCCTGATCCTCCACCGAAGGCCATCTGCAACGTTTAAAGATCCATGCCTGGTATAGTTTTAAAAAAGTGAACTGCAGAATTTTAACAATTATATCTCAGCTCAGCCTGTTGATATAGTACCAGGTTCAGCAAACCACAGCCTATAGGTAAAATCCAGCCCACCATCTGTTTTTATAAAGTTTTATTGGAACAAAACCATGTCAATCATGCACATACTGTCAATGACTCTCTCAGCACTACAACAGCAGAGCTGAGTAGTTCCAACAGAGACTATAGGACCCACAAAGCCCAAAATAGTTACTATCTTCCTTTAAAAACACCCTGGTATAGAACTCAGTGTGATCCTAGAGTGGTGAATTTTCTAATAAAAGGCATTTGTTGTTGTCTAAAGCCCTTGTTTTCCTGTGAATTCTGATCAAGGCTTCAATTTAAGTTCCCCAAAATCATACAGCTTCATTCTGATGGGACCCTTAGGTAACCTGCAGGAGGCACTTAGCCACTACAGGCCCAGCTCCCGTTGCTGGTGCTCCTCAGTCCTCCCTCCAGGCCGCCTGTCAGGGACATGCTTTCCACACACCCAGGTCCAGGCTAATGGCCGTCACCTCCCTGAAGCCCCCATTTCCCTCGCCGACCCGCGTTATCCCGCACAGCCTACCAGAGGGAGGCAGCCGTTCTTTAGATGGATTCGCAAAGCACAGAGCAGCCCCTACGTTAGTCTGTTGTTTACATCTTTACTTTTACAATATCTGCATTACCCTTGCCCCTATCTATGATCTTTGACCAGGGGCTGCAGTTCATTCGTTACCTTCATGCCTTAGCAGAGTCCCTGGCATGCAGAAAATGATGCTGAAGCCAAATTGAAAGGGAGGAGATCTTAGATATTATCCCATCAAACTCTCTCATTTCACAAATGAAAAAACTGAGGCCCAGTGTCAAAAGGCTGGTCAGTGGCAGAGCAGAGCCTGGCTAAATCTTCTGTAAGACCACACCGGCATGCTCAGAGACCGGGGTGCATGTGAACCAGCAGTTGTTTATGAAAGGTAGTCATCATTTTAAAGGTGGCAACAGTGGGAATATTCTCCTAAGTGACACATCCATCCCCACTCCCAAGTACCCAGTGGGAGCCCTGGTCTCTGGACAGCAGTGAGAAGAGAGAATGTAATGCAGCCTCCAAGGGCCTGGTGCGCATGATGAACCAGTGGGCTGCAAAATTAAACTCCTCTTTTTAGCAGCCATTTGTGTGTTAAGCAAGAGCATAAATAAGCTAACGCTGCAGCCACTTAAAAAATGCTCCCAGACAAGAAACCATGTTTGACTCTTTCAGGCCAACAGGGAAAAGTGAGCTTTGTAACTGAAATTGTAATGAAATGAGCTGGCCACGGGGGTTGGGCAGGATGTCCTCAGAGGTGGTGTCATGGTGATGAGCAGCCTCCATCAATGGGTTGGCACCTCCAACATTTCTCTGAAATAACCGGTGGCATGTCTGGCCTCAGTCATGGGGCCCAGGACACAAGCCCAGAGGGCGTCCCACCTTCCTTTGCCAGGTCTCATCTTCCGCTGTGCTCCACACCAGGAGCCAGCCTCTTCTCTCCTGTGCCTCATAACCACCCACATTAGCAGGGCCCACATGTCTGCCTTTGTCTATCCCTGGGCAATGCTTACTCTCTGGTTAGACGGTACTTAGAGCTTTCTCTGTGCCCAGTCCTGGGCTGGGAATTAACTGGTGACTAAGACCATTGCTGCCCTCGGAGCATCTGTGATGTGAAACCCAGCATGCCGCTGCGGGGTCCAGTGGAAGGACGGCAGGGTCAGCTGGAGTCAGAGGGGGTGTTGAAGGAGGCCATCCCATTATCCCACAGAGAGCAGCCATGTGGAGCAGAAAGAGCGCATGTTAAAGGCCCAAGGCATGGAAGTGCTTGCCAGCCGACCAGCTAAGGGCGCGCAGACAATTTGCTCATGTTGCAATATCTCCACTGGCAGCCTCGGGAGTTGGGGGAGTGAGAGAAGCTGGTACCCGTTAGCCTCGAGCACGGTGCCCGGCCAGCAGGAACCAGCAGCAGTGGGGCAGGGGGAAGGGCGGCAACAGAAGAGAAGACATGGAAACTCCAGATGCCCCTGAGTGTCAGGCTGGGAGGCCCTGAGGACCAGGACGGCAACCCGTGAGCTCTCTCCCACCAGCACCTGCCAGGCCCTGCTACCCAGCGCTTCTCATCCTTTTTGGTTTAAGTTTCAGGTGAGTACAGATTCCCCTCCCCTCTTTTAAAAGAAAACGGGCCCAGCACTCAGCGCGCCTTTCTCTCCCCTTCCCATCCCCCACCCACAGCCCAGCGTGGGCAGAACTCATTTCAACTCTTGCTGTTGGGTAAAATAAAATAAATGTGGGAAAGCTTTAGACTCAGACTGCCCTATTGAAAGTCTCAGCGATAGGCCTTAAGTGACCGTCTATATAACCTCTCTGTGCCTCAGTTTTCCCATCTACTAAATAGGAATAAAGACAAAATCACTGTCACAGTTCACTGCAAGAATTCAGTAACCTAATATATGTAAAACTCTTATCACGGAGTTTGGCACACAGCAACAACCAGTAAATGTCAACCGTTGCTGCTGCTACTGTTGTTGCAGGCGTTGGTGTCATTGTTGTTCCTGTTAGCTGAGCGAGAGTCTGTCTTCACAAGGAGGTGTGAGGGACCAGCTGTGGGACCTAGCTGGGTTGAGTAGGTGCTGGGTGTTCTCCTTCAGACAACTACCAGATGATCCCCACTAGTCAGGGTTGGACGTGGTAGGGGTGCTCAGGGCCGTGCATGCACAGAGGAGTGCGCCGGCCCAGCAGCAGGTGCAGGTCTGCAGGAATGCAGCTGAGATGTGCATGCCATACAGTTCAGTCTGCAGGGACCCCTGCAGCCACAGGCCTTCACTGCAGGCCTCTCAGACCCAGCAGGAGATCAGTCCCCCTTCGGCCATCCACCCTCTGTCCCCAGGCACTCCGAACACCTCTGCCCCACCACCCTGTACATGGACTAGGTGAAAATAGTCATTTTAACAAACAAAGCAGGCTTTTTGTTGTTCATTTGTGTGTCTGTTGGTTGGTTGGTTTAGAGAGTAAAGCATAACTGGCCAGACCTTACATGAAAATGCCTCACTTCTCACTTTTGTTCAGTTGTCAAGCCGCTCCCTCTCCCTAATAACTAGTACAACAACTTCACTTATTTGTGAGTGCTGGCTATGTACCAGGCATTCTGTACCTATTACATCATTGCACTCTCACAAGAAGGTGAAAAGTAGATATAATACCTCTTTAGAGAGGGAAAACCTGAGACACAGAGGTTAAGAAACATGCTCAAGTTCACACAGCTACCAAGTAAGAAAGGAACCAAGATTGAGTCCAGACAGTCCCATTCCAAGGGCCTCTCACCGGCAGGCACTCTGCCTTTCCAGTGAGGAAACTGGTTTTGCTTTCCCCAGAACCAGGTCCCAGCCACACAGAGGCTAGTGGCAGAGCTGGGCTTCAGCAGAGGGCAGCCCAAGCTACCCCACACCCCTCACATACAGCCCTAGCCTTTCTGTGGGACACCCAGCCAGTTGAAATGCATCCAACGGATAGCCTCATGCTGGTGGCAACTTGTCCCTCCCGCCCGCCGCGATAGGTGCGCTCACCAGGACCTAGGCAGAGAAGCCTGGCCACTGGCTCCTGACACTCCAGGCTCTTCTCCTCCCCACTGAAAGCAGCACACCAGTCAAATGGCACTCTTCTCTGTCACCCCAGAGGAAGGCTTCCAGAGCAAGCCGCCAGAGACTTTCAAGCTACTGACGCATTTTCCAAAACCTCAGTGAAGAGATTGTGTCCTCGTCCCCTTAGGGGATGTCAGGCAGCTCGTGATAAATCCACTGCAGCGTCCCAGGCCCTCCAGCTTTGGATTCCTTCCCCACATCATACCACGGGCCTTCTGGCACCACAGCCTCACTAAAAGAGGCCACACTGTGCATAATTTTATTCAACCAGTCAAGCAAACTGTTAGATCCATGTCCAGCTCCAGAAGCTGACATGCTAAATCTAAAACCTCTAATAAGTGCACCCAAGTCAACAAATCCCTCTCGATCTATGATTGAATCCCACTCTCCATCTACAATGTTTGGAACATGCATCCACATATTCTCAGGTTTCTACTGGTATGAATCGGCCAAATTTTGCAATTATGTTGGAGTATTAGCTGCCTCCTTGCACAGACCTGTGTCCTACTGCTAGATCTGACGTGGGTTATAGGCATATGTATTAGTTTGCCATAGTTGCCATAACAAATTCCTACAAATGTGGTGGCTTAAAGCAACAGAGAAATATTACCCTACAGTTCAGTAAGTCAGAAGTCTGCCTCAGGTCTCACAGAGCCAAACTCAAGGTGTCAGCAGGGTCATGTTGCTTTCTGAAGACTAGGGGAGACTGTTTCCTTGCTCATTCCAGACCCAGAACTGCCTGCTCCCCTCGGCTCAGAGCCAGCAGCACTACACCTCCCTCTGCCAACTCTCCCCTGCCTTGCCCTCCCCCAGATAATCCAAGGCAATCTTTCCATTAACTGAGTCACATTGCAAAGCTCCTTTTTGCATGTAAAGAGACATATTAGAAGATCAGAGAGATTAGGATGTGGATGTCTGTGGGGCCACCATCCTGTCTGCCATGGTGTCAGCCCTCCAAGGCAATGAGTGGAACTGATGTGAGACTTGAGGAACTGGGGTGCTCCCTGGAGAGTTTCCTCCAGGTCTTCATGGAGGGTGAAGCTAGTCTCCTCAGACCAGCACGGGAAGCCCAGGGACTTGCAGATTCAAGGTTCTCCCTGGAGCAACACTGGCACTGCAAGTACAAGAACTTGTTCCAAGGCTGCCATGATGCTCTCCAGTTTCCAGCTTTGACTTGAGCAGAGCTCTGAGGCCTCAGTGCTCATTCTCTACCTGTAAGTGCATCACTGTCACCAGGAGCAGCCACTTCACCTGCCGTCCTGTTGGTAGTCGCTGCCACCACCAAGGTGGTCGAATGCAGCAGCCACATGATCCCAAGGCACCTGCCCCATATCCACTCCACCAGGACCAACACAGGTGATAACAATGGACTTCCTTGCCACCCCATCCGGGAGCCCCTCATCTCTCCTGCTGTCGGCAAAGCTCAGCACTGCCCTGAAGGGATGGGACACCAGCAAGCCAAGTCCCAGGTCTCCTGATTAAAGATTTGATGCCTGGGACAGCAACTTTTTATGCTACATCCTATGTCATCTTGCATCTCTCACTCTAGTCAGAAAAACAGAAATCACACTACGCATCTCACCAGGTGGAATTTAATGTAAGTAATTGTTGAAAAGAGTGCTGGAGAACTGAGAGTGTAAAAAGGGATGTCGAGGTCCTCAGGACCACCTTGGGGTGCTGGCTCCCTAGGAGGACCCCAAGCCTCAGAATGCGCTCATACACACAGGGAGAGGAGGTAGGGCCGCAGCAAAGGGCGGTGGTGCTGGGGTGAAGGCAGGGGAGCCGCAGGACACCCTTCATTCCCCAGCAAGGACTTGTGACAGCAGGAGGAAGTATTCTCTCACAGGGAAACCCACTGCAGACCCAGTGCCCAGTGGGTAGGGAGACTAGCCACCCTCTTCCTAGCACATCCCCAAGTCCCAGACTCCAGGAGGAAAGCAGATGTCAACATACATCACATTGTCTGTGCAAACAGCGAGCAGTGAGCAGCGCTCACCACTTAGGGAATGGTGGGAACCTTCCCAAAGAGTGAGTCCCAGACACCGGTCCAAGGCCAGCCTCGTGAGCAGGCCGAGGCCACAGTCAGCTCTGCTGTGCTAATGCTGTGCACACAGAGGACTGGGAGGTAACAGAACACATGGCCACAGGAAGCAGCCTATAGGCCCTGAGAACAAAAGGAAGAGATTGGAGCTGTGGGAACCTGGATGTGTGGAGGAAGCTGCCCACCAGACCTGTCAGGTGCTGCCAATACCTTGGCCAGACCCCGGCAGGCTAGTCCAGGGGCTTCTGGGGGAAAGCTGGAGCCCGGAACCCCACACTGCCAGGCAGAGGAGCTTTGCTGGGGTGATGCTCACAGTAGCAGGAGGCGGATAGGGAGACGCAAGGCCTTCCCCTCCTCCTGCCTCTCACCTCCCTGTAGTGCATCCTGCTGTAGAGCCTCAGGGAGCTGCTGGCAATGCAGAGTATGGTCTGCAGAGACCAGCCACAGCACCAAAGAGGGGGGATCTGAGGCTGGAGACTGTTTCCTACCTGGTGTGCTTGCTGCATGCCAGGCCCTCTGCCAAGAGCTACACATTTTATCTTCACAACAAACCAAAGAGATAGATCTCCTATCTCCATTTTAAAATGAAGAAATGGAGGTTCAGAGGGGTTAAGTACATTTCCAAATGTCACCCAGTGGATAAGTAGCAGGACTGAGTTCTAAACCCTTCCACTCTCTACCATGTCACGTGGATCTCAACCCTGATCGAGCTGTGACATGACCTGGCGGAAAGACACACCAGAGCTGGAGGGGAGAAGGGTGCTGCTCAAACACCTGAATCCCTCGGGACCAACCTGAGCAGACAGGCCCCTAGGCCAGCCCAGTCACACCTCCCAGGTGTCCACCTCCCTCTCCGACCAGTCTGCTGCTGACCCAGCCTCCCCAGGCACAGCCGCTCTGCCACCAGGAATCCCAAGTCCCTCCATCAGACAGCAAGCCACCGCCCAGGGCCAGGTTCCAGGTGCACTTCTTAGGGCCGATGTCAAGGGCTGCAAACCCTTTGGAAGAGAATCCCAGGCCAGTGTGTCTTGGACAGATTCCTGATTCTGTGGGAAATGTTTAGGAAGGAGTTTCTACGTTCTTTCACCTCACGGGACATATTGAGCATCCCCATGAGGAGGTAGAGTGGGTGCTCACACCCCTGGTGGGTGGAGGACACCCTGGCCTTGAAGAAGACACCCACCCACTCCTACTGAGTTTGTCATGAAACTGTGCCCACTACACACAAGCACTGGAAGGCCAGCGCCATAGTGTCTGCAAAACAGCCCCTGGACACAGGCACCTAAAGCACCAGCTGTGTTGCTCTTACAAGCCGCCCCAGGGCTCCCACAGGCCTGGAGCAGCACCCTTAATGGGTTGGAAAGCAAGAATCTAACGTCAAGTCCTCAGAATTCCCCAGACTGGGACTCCTGGTGCACACCCAGCACCCAGCTCTCAGTCAGAGGTGACTGGGACACTTTGGGGCCAGGGGCAGGGACAGGAGAGCAGCTGAGAAAATGGACAAGAGGTGGTCGTGCCAGCTCCTTCACTGAAGCAAAATAGCATTTTCTGAACTTCAGTAAAACAAATAGTATTTACACAAACAGCCTCCAAAAAACAGACTCCATAATGAGAGAGCCAGGAAGCAGAGGCCTACCCATCACCGCCTGGTGGTGAAATCATTTTTTATTGACTTCAAGTTTCACGGCCCATTAGAGGCCTGGAGGCAGAATTCTCAAGGATGCTTTGGGACTAATGAGTGTTTTGCAAATTGTTTTGCTAACAGACTCGTTGTTTTTCTTCTGAGAATCCTAAGAACCTTTGGTTTATGTAATTTGGCCCTGCACTTGGAAAACATCGGCAAGTATCTTAATTGACCCTAATTTATTTCCATTATTAAGAAATGTTGGTGTTTTGTATCTTCCTAACACATTTTTGACACCGATATGAATATGCCGTCATCAATCAAAATACCACCACCTCCCACACGTGTCTTCACATTTATCAAATTCTGCCTGGCAGTGATTTCTCCCACCTTCCCTAAGGATGTAGGCCTCCCTTCATGGGCCCAGCAAAGCGAAGGGAATGAGACTTCAGATGGTGCCTCTGCCCTGCATTAGCCCCTTCCCAGATCTTCCCTGTGCTTTCCTTAAAGAGCCAGACAGGGTGCGGGGAGTAACACCCAGCTCCCTGCAGCACCTGCCCTCCCTGCCAGGCGGGGCTAAGGCCCCCCACTAGACTGCCCCACCCCCAGAGTCGTCCCTCTAAATTTCCCCTCGAGCTGCCAGAAAGTCCTTGCTTTCCTGTTGGGATTGCCACGCTGAAAGGATGTGCTGGAAGAGGCCATCTCTCCTACCCATGAAAATAGCCTGCTGTGGGTAGAGACACATTCAAATCCCACGTCCACGCTTCTCAGTCGCAGGAGCCCGTACGTTTTCTGGCTTGCTCATTAGTGTGCGGTGGTTTGTCACTCCGAATGCAGGAGCCTGTGGCGTCCGCTGGAAGTCACCCATCAGCCACCATTTCCTGAGTGCCTTCCACGGCGGGCAACTGTGCTGGCTGGGGCGTGAGCGAGGGTCAGGCCCGGCACCCTGGGCTCTCGCTGAGCTCTGGCTGAGCTCCGTTCTCACGTGCGGAAGGAAGCACACAGGTGAATGGGTAGACACGTCCTGTGGCGGGGAAGATAAACCAGCACGAAGGGATAGAGTGTGGGGCGAGGACGCCCTCGCAGTTCCCAGGCTCCGGTCCCTCAGAGGTGCTGAGGAAGGCTGGGGACTTGCGAGGAGGTATGGTGGAGGGGTCAGGAGTAGGAGAAAGGTGCCGGCTGCGGTCCTGCAGGCGGCCTGGAGCCCAGCGAGGTGCTGGGGCAGCGAGGGGCAGATGCCGAGACCGGGCGAGGTCGTCAAGGGGCCTTGATGGGAGACAGTGTGAAGTGGGGAGAGGCAGCAGGCAAGGAGCGAGTTTGTTCCCTCTTGGAAGCAGGTTAATGGTGGGGAGCTTTCCCCGCAAAGGTACAGAACGAAAGGAGGTTTGTAAGGGCAACGGCAGAATCGGATCAAGTAGTATTCAATTTAAAATTAACGCATGTCCCACGGAGCTGCTCAGTGTGTGGCTGGCGAGGCTTTGATTAGTGCGTTCCAAATAATTCCACCAGCTCCCACGTGAAGGGAGCGAGGGGACCCCCGGCTCTCGCGGCAGGAGGAGGGCCCATAGCCCATTCCTTCCACCGACACGCAGCGCCGCCCCGCCACCACAGCGCTCCCCATCCCAGCGGAGCGCCCGGCACCCCACAGACTCTGCGCCCGTCACCTCAGCTGGCCCGTCCCTCTCTCCGCAACTCCCGCCACTCCCGCTTGAGTACTCAAGTAAAATCCTGTAAATTCTCAAATTTTTTCTGAATGCTTTCTTCTCTTGTTGTTCCAACAACTCTCAGTGCCGGTGGGACTTACAATTCATTGATCTGATCGGTCGTTTAGTCACTGTCCCTCAAACACCTCATGCCTTTCTATAATCGCTTTCCTGTGCACCTCCTCAAATTCCTCGCCACGCTTCCCTCCATTGTTGGGGAAAGCCCTGACCTCATCGAGTCCTCCTGTCTGCATCTCTGCGGCCCCTTCCTGGCAGCCACCTGAGTGCGGCGGGTCAAAAACGCTCTATGGCCTCACCTCGAGTCCACGTTCGCTGCTGCCCCTCAGGGCCGCCGCCCCGAGGTCCGTCCACCCCACGGACGCAGGGGAGCCGCTGCACACGCACCCTTCCACGTCCAGCGGGCCCTCCTCTTGCTTCCTCCTCCTCGGCTGTGCTCCATGTCACTGGAAGCTAGAAGCCACCAAGCGGCCGTCACACGCTCCCCCATGGCCCGCCCATGCACCCACGCCCTCGGGCCTCCTCCTGCTCCTGGGGGCCAGGCTCCTGCTGCAGCCAGTCTTCCGACCTGCACCAGGTCACAGCCCCTCGCACCTACCCAGGGACACTGCCCCGCGACATGCCTCTCCCTCCAGCCGCGTCTCCGGCCCGTTTCTGTCGGTATAGAGACACTTTGTTGTCATTCCCACCTTAAAAAAAAGAAACTTTCTTCTGACCCCACATCCACCTCAAGCCACCTGCAGCTACTCTACTTCCCTTTACCACAGAACTCCTTGACTTTAGAAAAAATGACCCTTATTTCCTCTCTTGCTACTCTGTCTTGAACGCACTCCAGGTGGGCTCTTGTCACAATCCGTTGGAAGTGCTCTTGTCACAGGCACCAATAACCTCCACATTGCTGAGCCCGATGAGCACTTTAAGGCTCTCATCTTGACCGCTGGGCAGTATTTGCCACAATGCGTCCCTGACCCCACCTCTCCCTTGAAGAAGGCAGAACTGCGAGCGACAGGCAACAGGCCTTTCCTCGGCCTGGCCCACTCTCTCTCAGGCTCTCCCTAGAACAGCAGGGAAACTCACAGTCCTTGCTTCCTGCTATATTTCAGCACATAGCTCGTTTTCTCTTAAGGTTAAGTTGCTATCGCTGTAAAAATGATTTGTTAATTGGGTGTAGGCAGTGCAAAACAGAAGGGGCTGTGAGCATGGTCAGCTGAAAGTGATTTTCTCAAATTGTCTCCAGAAACATTGAGAGTAAATTCCCCGGACCCTAGGCCTTCAGCACCTCTGAGTTGTGTTAGAAATTAGGAGCAGCATTAACTGCTTCTGCACAAATTCTCATGCCACATCAGAGCCCTACCACCCATGAGAGGGCCAATCTGGGAAGCTCTGGGCACAGGTGGCAGCAGCTTAACTCAGAGCTTGGGCTGCCAGGCCCCTCAAGTCTCCACCGAGCACTGAAGGCAGAGCAGGGCGGTGGGCTAGCAGGGACCTGCACCTGGATCTTCAGAATCCCGCCCACTCCAGGTGGGCAGGGTGTTCCTCGTGAGAAGCTGGCCCAGAGCTGGCTCCTCTCCCATCAACTCCATTTCAACGCACAGCCACTTATGAGGCTGCACCAACAGCAAGTGATGGGACTGTCTGTTAACTGGCCTTTGTTTTAAGTCAGCGTGAGCTGCTGGTGAGTCTGCTGGAAGAAAATTACTTATTTTTACTTAAGGGCAAAATGTCTTTTTTTCAGCTTTTTGCAGGAGAAAAAGAAATGAGAAATATTTAAATTAGTGGAAATAAAAGAAGGGGTGGAGGTAGGGGGTAAATGTTTTGCATCTGGTTTAAATGCAATCCTCTTCTAATTATGAATTATTAGTTCAGTTATTATTGAAAAAATATCTTCAGTTGCTAAATTACCACGCATCAGTCACTCCACTGAGAAGAATTTATTTGCACCACAACACTGAGACTCATTTTGCCTTTGAATTTCCCTTGGCATTGCTGCTGAACATAGCGGAAAGGCCACCGCCGGGGGGCAGTGCGTTCTGGTCAGTGTACCCCCTGCGCCCAGCGGCGTTGGGCTGCTGGTGAGGGCAGCCTGCTGACAGCAAGAAGT